>NW_021703777.1:5271155-5368195 GCF_005190385.1 Monodon monoceros
GAAAGGAAAGGAAAGGAAAGGAAAGGAAAGGAAAGGAAAGGAAAGGAAAGGAAAGGAAAGGAAAGGAAAGGAAAGGAAAGGAAAGGAATCTGAAGAAAAAATCATCCTGTGGCTAAATGCTTCCTAGGCAATAACCTAGTTTCCCTACACTCAGTCTCTAAGTTAAATTCTCATAGTTATCCTTCTCATGAGCAAGAAATTCACACCTTTCTGGACCACACAGAAGATTTAAAAAATTATTTTCCTTAATCATTCACTTACTAAGTTATTCATTCCAAATATTTTTTAGAACTTGCTAAGTGCATAAAGAATAAATGTGAAGCAGAGGAAGAAAAGCAGGTAAATAATAATTATGCAGCATGCCAAGAACTGTATTAGAGAAATGGGCAAACTGATATGAAGTGTTCTTTTTCTTAAGCTGCTGATGTGTCTCTGAGGTATCATTAAGAGAAGTTGTAGAAGGGATGATGGTGATTAGTCATGTTGTTTATCTCTGTTTCTGAAGGATTTTGCCATTGCACCATTTACTATTCATCAACTTTATTTCTGTTCTCTTCCTTTAGTACTATACTCATAAGCTTAATGGATAATTAATTCCTGTACTTGTGTACTTGAGCCAAAGCAACATGCTGTTCTTTAGTTTTTACCCTCAGAGCTCTTCAGGGGCATTTTTAGATCACTAAATAATTCACTGCATAATTCCTCTCTTTGGTTTTGCTCTTTGAACTGAGACACATAGTGATCTATGTATTTCTTCTCTCCTCCCCTTATACAGCAAGGAGTCACTTATTTTCCTAAGACAAAACATTTTATTTGGAATAAAATCCCATATCCTCTTACTTGGCCCTTTAAGTCATAAATTGTAGCATACTAGTGACTCTGAAAATGATTGCTGGCATATTTTTTTCAAATTACAAATAAGATAGAGAACAAATTTCTTTCCCCACTTTTTTTTTTTTGGTATATGCAAATGGGATCCTGGGGACTTGCATTGAACAGACCTTAAAAGGACATTTATTTCATTTAACTAAGAGCTTGTCAGGGAATTCAATCCTACAAATCATAAGACCAAAGTGATTGATGAGTTGCTAAAAGCGTTGTCACTTTCACTAGAAAATGCTTAAGTTTCTATTTCCTATAGTCTAGATATGAAAATGTAACTCAGACAGAATCGACACTGACACTGAAGGATAAGTCAAAAAAAAATAGAAAAGAAAAGAAAATCTCCTGAGAGTTTGATTGATATGTGAGTTTGTAACCCAATGAACTAAGAAAGAGAGATAAATAGCTTGCATTGTTCTCCAAAAATCAGTCACTAGATTTCACTATTTTCTAAAAGGAATGGAAAGGGCAAACCTACCAACAGGAATTCTTACTTCAGTGTAAAGTAAATGATAGAAGCAATTTCTCTTAAATGTTGGTAGAGAACATCTGATTATAGGGAGAAAGACTAAAATTGATTCAAGGGTGCAAGAGAGCAGGATTGTATTACACTGAGCCATGTTGATGTAATTATGTCATTCCTTTTCCCATCTAGATTGCTACATCAATACAAAGAATGGGAGCTTCGTGAAAAATCTATAGGAGTGTGAAATCAAGATAAAATAATAGCATTATAAATGTGGATCTTTAATTCCACAGAATTGTAATATATTACTGAAAGCTCTTTTTCAATCAAATCAGACATTACAGACCCTTTCAGACCAAACACCTCATTTTACAGGGAAAAAAGGAAAAAAGCTAGTAATGATTATGATGATATTAACCAAAATTATTAAAGGATTTTGGTTATTAAAGGTTAACCAAAAATAAGTATTAGTGTTATACTGTAATTAAAAAGTATTGCAGGGCTTCCCTGGTGGCGCAGTGGTTAAGAATCCACCTGCCAATGCAGGGGACATGGGTTCAAGCCCTGGTCCAGGAAGATCCCACACGCCACGGAGCAACTAAGCCCGTGTGCCACAACTACTGAGCCCGAGCTCTAGAGCCTGGGTGCCACTACTAAAGCCCTTGTGCCTAGAGCCTGTGCTCCACAACAAGAGAAGCCACCACAATGAGAAGTCCGCGCACTGCAATGAAGAGTAGCCCCAGATCCCCGCAACTAGAGAGAGCCCGCGTGCAGCAACGAAGACCCAACACAGCCAAAATAAATAAATAAAATAAATTTATTTTAAAAAATGTATTACAATAATAAGTATTTCCCACATATTCTTCTGGCAACTATTGGCTGATTAGAGTCTCTCAAAATATTAGGGAATTCTAATAGCATTAATTAGATTTTTAACAAATTTTTACAATGCAAATAATTAAATTTCCATGAACAAAAATATTTTTTAAATATAAGAGGCAAAAGACGTAAGAATATTTTGCCAATATTTCACTGCTAATAAATGTGATTTATATTATAGTGAGATATTTGCCATCTATAAAATCACTTTGCCAATGATGTAAAAGTTACTAGGAGACCACTCTAAAGCTATTTTTGGAGGAATGTAGCATGATAGCAACATGACTCTACCTGATATTTGGTCTATTTTAAAGCCCCAGTGTTGCTGTGAAATTTTATGCACACTATAAAAAAAGCAAACAGAGTAGGAGAGAAGTAATATACAATTGTCACAGGTGGGTTTCCAAGAAGCAAACTCTGAAGTGTTTTTGTGTATATGCAGTGTTCATGTGTATTACCATGTAGGTTGTACTCTCAGGATCAACTCTTGGGATGGGAAGAAAATAGTATTTGCAGAGGGAGTAGTTTTGCTGAGGTGCAGTCATAAAAAGGGACACCATGAAGTTGGAAGCTGGGATGACCTTGAGAGGTTTCCTCAACTGAAACAAAGACACTGAGCTTTTATAACCCACTCCCTAGCCCCGGCCTCCATATCAATCCCAGTTTGGACACAGGCTGCCCCGAGGAAGGGGTGTCGTCATGGCCCAGTGATGGGAAAGGCAACGAATTGCGAATGTTAGCAGGCATCCTTCTCCGCAGCTGGGAGAATAGGCTTTACAGTTCTGAGATGGGAGCTGGACAGGGTACCACAGAATCCAACGTGGTAATCCCCCTGATCCGAGGTTTCACTTTCCACAATTTTAGTTACCCATGGTCAAATGGGGTCTGAAAATATTAAAGGAAAATTCCATAAATAAACAATTCATAAGTTTTAAGTTGTGCACAATTCTTTTCTTTTTTTAAATAAATTTATTTTTATTATTATTTTTTATTTTTGGCTGCATTGTGTCTTTGTTGCTGTGCGCAGGCTTTCTCTAGCTGTGGCGAGCGGGGCCTACTCTTGGTTGCGGTGCGCGGGCTTCTCATTGCAGTGGCTTCTCTTGTTGCGGAGCACAGGCTCTAGGTGCGTGGGCTTCAGTAGTTGTGGCTCGCGGGCTCAGTAGTTGTGGCTCGCAGGCTCTAGAGAGCAGGCTCAGTAGTTGTGGCGCATGGGCTTAGTTGCTCCACGGCATGTGGGATCTTCCCAGACCAGGGCTTGAACCCGTGTCCCCTGCATTGGCAGTTGTGCACAATTCTGAGCAACGTGATGGAATCTCAAGTCATCCAGCTCCATGCCAGTGGGAAACCAGGGACATCACATCATCTGGTCCTGACATCCAACCGCCAACATTGTCATGGCTCCATCCAGGATCACCCAAAGCAGATGATCTCCTTGCAATATAGCCTCAGAAGGTCGATAGTAGTAGACTACCCATATCACAATGCTTACATCATTCACCTCACTTCATCTCATCACTTAGGCATTTTACCATCTCACATCATCACAAGAAGAAGGGTGAGTACAGTATAATACAGTATTTTAAGAGAGAGAGAACATTCACATAACTTTTACTATAGTATTTTGTTATAATTATTCTATTTTATTATTGATTATTGTTGTTGTTAATCTCTTACTGTGCCTAATTTATAAATTAAAGTTTATCATAGTTATATATGCATAGAAAAAAACAGCATATATAGGGTTTGGTTCTATCCATGGTTTCAGGCATCCACTGGGGGTCTTGGAACGTATCCCCTGTGGATAAGGGGGGACTATGGTACTATCTTTTGGCCGCATCAAGCACAACAGCTGAAATTGGGACCACCACTCTTTTTCAATAGTTCAGTGTCATCTTCCCTGATCCACCTGGTTTTTCAGGGCCAGAAACATGAATTAATTGAAGATGTGATGGGGCTGCCTCCCCTGCTGCTTCTGGGTCTTTAAGGGATTAATCTCTGCCACTGCCCTCTAAATGTGACATTGTTCTGGGTATACTAACTTGGCTGTCTGTATGGAAGAGGGAAGGAGGTGTAATTCTAAATATTTCAGTATAATATTTTAATTCAAAATCCATTATATTACCAAACAAGAAATCAATGGTAGTGACATTATGGTCCACTACAAAAAGTCCCCATTCCAATTACACATTCTGAGACAAGGAAATGACCACTGGATGTATCCATGGACCCAGTGACAGGGGATCGACAGTGAACTGGACCTCATATGACTCCACTATAAGAGCGAGCCCAAAATGGTGATTCATATCTCTGGCATCAGTGGTCGTTCAGACTCTTAAACCAATAATACTAAAAACTGTAAGTCATTCTCTCTTCTCAAGTATATGGCTTCAAGTGCAAATAGACATTATCCTTTTGGGGAAAAAGAGGAATCATTACACGGTACTGTGGGTTCCTTCCCCCCAGTAATCTGGGAGGAAGTTAGCAATTTATGGTATGAAAACCAACTCGGGTACAAAACTTAAGCAACAAGTCATGATATCTTAATTGGGAGGCCTACACACAATCTCCTGGTCATCCATCATTGATCTTTTCTGGTTAAGTAGATGGAGAGATATTCTTCTTGGCTGACAGACGATCTATCTGGTCCCTAGAGGTACCATGTACTATTAATTACCTCCAGAGCTCTCTGTGGGTCAGGCCTCCCTGGCTACCACTGTGACCTCGCCATTCATTGTGATAATTGTACCTGCCTGGCTTCTACCTGCCTCTATTATTTCAGAATCCTACCCATGAACCTACTTCAGTGATACCATCAGCCCTGGTTTACAGATGATGGCTACAGCCCAGTTTCTCAATGATACTGATACCCCTCATCATGCCATTCCTTTTGTGAGGGAAGCAGAATGTCCTCAGGTCTTCCCCCAGAAACCCCCAGAGGGTCTCCAGCCCCCTGTAACATACCCACTTTGACATGTGCACTTATCTAAGCTTCTTGACCTTTCTTTCTTATTGCCTCCATGGCCATTCTCACATTGTTACTTTATTTGGTGTGGGCTAACACTTTCTCCAAGCTTCAAGGTGCATTCCAGAAACACGTTAGCATCATCTCTTGCCCAGTTTGTTAAGTTCTGTATCCCAGAAAAAAATGTTCCCATATTGATAAATTTCTTTATGTTCCATTGACTTTAACCCAAGACATCAGAGTCCATTCCAAATGTCCTCTCCCTGTTCCTGGTAATACTTGGTGAATATGTCCCAAGTCTCCTCTTTTTCCCTCTAACCAAACCCAGCACATTGCCAGTCAGATGACATAGTGACTCAGCCATAGGTACTGGCCTGGTGTCCAGGAGGGAGATGGGGAAGATCCTGAGAATGTCACAAAGTAACTTTGGGGCATTGCCTTCTGCCTCATCTCCAAGGAAGGTAGAGGAAGCATTTGCCTTTAACAGAGAAGAGTGGGCTGTGTCCTCAGTTTCAGAAGAAGCTCAGATTGTCCCATCCCATGTCTCAGGATCCCATTCTTTCCCAGCCTACCTAATTTGGAAATTTAACCCTATATGTAGCTGTGATATACTTTTACAAAGTCCTGTGCCTTGTCTCCAGCTGTCTCTGTCTCAGAGAGGCCTCTGTCTTCCACAGTCACCTTTTAATTGACAGCTAACTATTCTCAGCTTTTTATTGTCTCTCTCCAGAGAATCAATCACCCCTAGCAAATATCATCCAATTTAATTTTCCTTATGTTTGCTCTTTCTTCTATATTTTTAATGTGTCGGATACATAAGTCCCACTAACTTATATCCTACAACTGGCACATCATCCCAAATTACCACCAGTGAAAGTTTTAACAATTCCACCACCACCTTGTGCTCAGGGCTGTGTGTCGTCCACAAATACCCACCCTAATAACGTGATAGGGTCCTCACCCACTGACAGTGACAAAGCTAGTGTGACAACTTCCCAATCTCATGACAGCCTCTGCTTTCCCAGACCACGCCTGGCACCAATGGCTGCAGGATGAGTCCCCAGGAAGCAGGGGGATGAGTGTGCAAGAAATTTACTGTGGAATGAGCCCTCTTGGAATCTACAACTCTGGTGAAAGGAGAGGAAGCAGGAGTTACCAGAAGAAGTGGGGCAGCTGTCTCAGCCATCTTTGCAGGGAGTGCAGGAGCTGAGGTGACTCCAGAAAATTCCCGATTGTGGTGAGGGCATTTACACTCCACACCAACGTCCCTCTGGGATGTTCTGGGACCTTAGTCAAGGCAGTTTTCTTCAGCAAAGGGCAAGTCCCAGAAAACACTGACAGCTAAAAGTAGCTGGGCTTTGGCAGTACACTCGGCAGCTGGGGAAGAATCTTTCATCCTTGAAGGGAATCTGGGTTGTACACCACAGCATCCACTTCAGCCAGCACCAAAGTAGGGAATTCAGGAAAAGTAATTATATGATCAAGCCTTGCTGTTACTACTTCTCGCTGAAGATGCTTTGGGGAAAAAATAAGTAATTAATTAAATTCAATACCTGCCTGTTTCTCTTGTATTTTCCATTGTTTTCTCTCCCGCCATCTTTGCCATGGTATCATCAAGTCATTGTCCACACTCGGCACTACTGCTAGACTCATGTCCCTGAAGCATGGTTATATTTAGGTTCTCGTCCTCCACCAAGAGCCTCCCTTTCTCCCAAAGAATCAATAAAATCCACCCTTTAGCACTTGCTCCAACCTAATTACAATTAACCTATCAACTCATACACAAGAAAACATCCTCTCAAACCACATGGTCTATATTATTGTCCCCCTACCCCACCAAGCACCCAATCTGCATTGCCTCTTCCATGTTTTGTTCATACTGATCTACCCTTTTGAAAATCCCTTCCTTCTCCTATTCATCCTTCAAGATGACTCAGGACAAAATTCACATGGCATTTTAAGGGCAGGCAGTGACCTCTCTTTCCTATGGATTTTGTCACTGGCTCTACCCTAATAATACAGTACCCCTTTAGAAATTCTATACATGTAATCTCTCATCAACAATCATATCATTCTTCTGTTTTGTAGCTTACCTTTTCACAAAATTAAGCCTTTTCTCCCTGTTTAGAGCATAGATAATTTTAGGGCAAAAACTTTGATGTTGTGTGCCTGGGCTCAATAAACCCTAAATGAATGGACATGGGAAAGCACCTGTCACAGGGCAAACACCTGTGAACTTGTTCCTTGAGAACGAAGCCCTCCAAGACTCAGTGTCTCCCAAACTTATGTTTTGTCCTGTCCTAGAAACTGTAGCACTTAACATGATGTCAAATTACATTCCATTCCCACTAGGCCTATTTGTACCAACAGTAGATATTGGTGCATTTACCTTGTGAAAAAAGAAAATCATTCTTACATGTTAGAATTCATGCAGGTCCTTCTTTGTGTGAAAAAGAAAGTAAAAACTCACTTGGTACACATATAATAGCTATGAAAGCCTTTTGTAGCACTTTACCAGTTAGAGGTGCCAGGTGCAACATGCCAAGTGGTAAGTGATTAATCCAGTGAATAAAAGACAATCACCAAGCACTTAAGGCAGTGTGCCAGTGGGTTTTATGATTATAGCTATTATTTACGTTGAGCACCAAAGTGCTTCAACGTTAAGCGTTCATATGGAAGAATTTTTCCCATTCTTGATTGCCAATAAAGTTGTGATTTTAATATTTTTTAAATGATTTTTTTCTAAATTTTTCAAGGATTGGAGCAATTGGGTGGATTGAAACCATATTTCACCATTCAATAGCATTCTTTAAGAGCTGCTGAGATTTCTAATCACGTTATCCCAGACAAGCATGTTCAGAGGACCAGAATCTAGCACAGTGGATCTCAACTGGGGGAGCTTTTGCCCCCAGAGGACACTGGTCAATGTCTGGTGACAATTTAGTTGTCACAGCTCTGACTGTGAGGGAAAAGGGCCAGGAATTCTCATGAAACCAAGCCACGTGTATTGAAAACTTTATAGAAGAGGAAATACTAGAGTTATGAAATTAGAAAAGAAAAATCTTACGTCTTCGGTCTCAAAGTTCAGGAGAATAATTTTGCATACAAATGAAAAACGGGAAAGCAATGAAGCTGAATCCCATACAACGTTCATATTAAAAAATAAGACGTAACTTTTTCATAGGATGGCGGAAGAGTAAGACGCGGAGATCACCTTCCTCCCCACAGATACACCAGAAATACATCTACACGTGGAACAACTCCTACAGAACACCTACTGAAAGCTGAGAGAAGACCGCAGACCTCCCAAAAGGCAAGAAACCCCCCACATAACCGGGTAGGGCAAAAGAAAAAAGAATAAACAGAAACAAAAGGATAGGGACGGGACTTGCACCAGTGGGAGGGAGCCGTGAAGGACGAAAGGTCTCCACACACTAGGAAGCCCCTTCGTGGGCGGAGACTGCGGGTGGCGGAGGGGGGTAGCTTCGAAGCCGCGGAGGAGAGCACAGCAACAGGGGTGCAGAGGGCAAAGCGGGGAGATTCCCGCACAGAGGATCGGTGCCGACCGGCACTCACCAGCCCGGGAGGCTTGTCTGCTCACCCGCCGGGGCGGGCGGGGCTGGAAGCTGAGGCTCGGGCTTCGGTCGGAGCGCCTGGAGAGGACTGGGGTTGGCGGCGTGAACACAGCCTGCAGGGGGTTGGTGCGCCACGGCTAGCCGGGAGGGAGTCCGGGGAAAAGTCTGGACCTGCCGAAGAGGCAAGAGACTTTTTCTTACCTCTTTGTTTCCTGGTGCGCGAGGAGAGGGGATTCAGAGCGCTGCTTAAAGGAGCTCCAGAGACGGGCGCGAGCCGCGGCTAGAAGCGCGGACCACAGAGACGGGCATGAGACGCTAAGGCCGCTGCTGCCGCCGCCAAGACGCCTGTGTGCGAGCACAGGTCACTCTCCACACCTCCCTTCCGGGGAGCCTGTCCAGCCCGCCACTGCCAGGTTCCCGGGATCCAGGGACAACTTCCCCGGGAGAACGCACGGCGCGCCTCACGCTGGTGCAACGTCACGCCGGCCTCTGCCGCAACGTCACGCCGCCTCTGCCGCCGCAGGCCCGCCCCGCACTCCGTGCCCCTCCCTCCCCCCGGGCTGAGTGAGCCAGAGCCCCCGAATCAGCGGCTCCTTTAACCCCGTCCTGTCTGAGCGAAGAACAGACACCCTCAGGCGACCTACACGCAGAGGCGGGGCCAAATCCAAAGCTGAGCCCCGGGAGCTGTGCGAACAAGGAAGAGAAAGGGAAATCTCTCCCAGCAGCCTCAGGAGCAGCGGATTAAAGCTCCACAATCAATTTGATGTACCCTGCATCCGTGGAATACCTGAATAGGCAATGAATCATCCCAAATTGAGGAGGTGGATTTTGAGAGCAAGATTTATGATTTTTTTCCCCTTTTCCTCTTTTTGTGAATGTGTATGTGGATGCTTCCACGTGAGATTTTGTCTGTATAGCTTTGCTTCCACCACTTGTCCTAGGGCTCTATCTGTCCGTTTTTTTTTTCTTAATAATTATGTTTTTATTTTAATAACTTTATTATATTTTATCTTATTTTATTTTACTTTATCTCCTTTCTTTCTTTTTTCCTTCCATCCTGCCTTCCTTCCTTCCTCCCTCCCTCCTTTCTTTCTTTCTTTCTTTCTACTTCTACTAATTTTTTCTTTCTACTTTTTCTCCCTTTTATTCTAAGCCGTGTGGATGAAAGGCTCTTGGTGCTGCAACCAGGAGTCAGTGCTGTGCCTCTGAGGTGGGAGAGCCAACTTCAGGACACTGGTCCACAAGAGACCTCCCAGCGCCACATAATATCAAACTGCAAAAATCTCCCAGGGATCTCCATCTCAACACCAGCACCCAGCTTCACTCAACGACCAGCAAGCTACAGTGCTGGACATCCTATGCCAAACAACTAGCAAGACAGGAACACAACCCCACCCATTAGCAGAGAGGCTGCCTAAAATCATAATAAGTCCACAGACACCCCAAAACACACCACCAGACATGGACCTGCCCACCAGAAAGATAAGATCCAGCCTCATCCACCAGAACACAGGCACTAGTCCCCTGCACCAGGAAGCCTACACAACCCACTGAACCAACAGCCACTGGGGACAGACACCAAAAACAACGGGAACTACGAACCTGCAGCCTGCAAAAAGGAGACCCCAAACACAGTAAGGTAAGCAAAATGGGAAGACAGAAAAACACATTACAGATGAAGGAGCAAGATAAAAAACCCACCAGACCTAACAAATGAAGAGGAAACAGGCAGTCTACCTGAAAAAGAATTCAGAATAATGATAGTAAATATGATCCAAAATCTTGGAAATAGAATGGACAAAATGCAAGAAACATTTAACAAGGACCTAGAAGAACTAAAGATGAAATAAACAACGATGAACAACACAATAAATGAAATGAAAAATACTCTAGATGGGATCAATAGCAGAATAACTGAGGCAGAAGAACAGATAAGTGACCTGGAAGGTAAAATAGTGGAAATAACTACTGCAGAGCAGAATAAAGAAGAAAGAATGAAAAGAACTGAGGACAGTCTCAGAGACCTCTGGGACATTAAACACACCAGCTTTCGAATTATAGGGGTTCCAGAAGAAGAAGAGAAAAAGAAAGGTACTGAGAAAATATTTGAAGAGATTATAGTTGAAAACTTCCCTAATATGGGAAAGGAAATATTTAATCAAGTCCAGGAAGCACAGAGAGTCCCATACAGGATAAATCCAAGGAGAAACAGGCCAAGACACATATTAATCAAACTATCAAAAATTAAATACAAAGAAAACACATTAAAAGCAGCAAGGGAAAAACAACAAATAACACACAAGGGAATCCCCATAAGGTTAACAGCTGATCTTTAAGCAGAAACCCTGCAAGCCAGAAGGGAGTGGCAGGACATATTTAAAGTGATGCAGGAGAAGAACCTGCAACCAAGATAACTCTACCCAGCAAGGATCTCATTCAGATTTGATGGAGAAATTAAAACCTTTACAGACAAGCAAAAGCTGAGAGAGTTCAGCACCACCAAACCAGCTCTACAACAACTGCTAAAGGAACTTCTCTAGGCAAGAAACACAAGAGAAGGAAAAGACCTACAATAACGAACCCAAAACAATTAAGAAAATGGGAATAGGAACATACATACCGATAATTACCTTAAACGTAAATGGACTAAATCCTCCCACCAAAAGACACAGATTGGCTGAATGGATGCAAAAACAAGACCCATATATTTGCTGTCTACAAGAGACCCACTTCAGACCTAGAGACACATACAGACTGAAAGTGAGGGGATGGAAAAAGATATTTCATGCAAATGGAAACGAAAAGAAAGCTGGAGTAGCAATTCTCATATCAGACAAAATAGACTTTAAAATAAAGACTATTAGAAGAGACAAAGAAGGACACTACATAATGATCAAGGGATCGATCCAAGAAGAAGATGTAACAATTGTAAATATTTATGCACCCAACATAGGAGCACCTCAATACATAAGGCAAATACTAACAGCCATGAAAGGGGAAATCGACAGTAACACATTCATAGTAGGGGACTTTAACACCCCACTTTCACCAATGGACAGATCATCCAAAATGAAAATAAATAAGGAGACACAAGCTTTAAATGATACATTAAACAAGATGGACTTAATTGATATTTATAGGACATTCCATCCAAAAACAACAGAATACACATTTTTCTCTAGTGCTCATGGAACATTCTCCAGGATAGATCATACCTCGGGTCACAAATCAAGCCTTGGTAAATTTAAGAACATCAAAGTTGTATCAAGTATCTTTTCCGACCACAACACTATGAGACTAGATATCAATTACAGGAAAAGATCTGTAAAAAATATAAACACATGGAGGCTAAACAATACACTACTTAATAATGAAGTGATCACTGAAGAAATCAAAGAGGAAATTAAAAAATACCTAGAAAAAAATGACAATGGAGACACAACAACCCAAAACCTATGGGATACAGCAAAAGCAGTTCTAAGAAGGAATTTTATAGCAATACAAGCCTATCTTAAGAAACAGGAAACATCTTGAATAAGCAACATAACCTTGCACCTAAAGGAATTAGAGGAAGAAGAACAAACAAAAACTCCAAAGTTAGCAGAAGGAAAGAAATCATAAAAATCAGATCAGAAATAAATGAAAAAGAAATGAAGGAAACGATAGCAAAGCTCAATAAAACTAAAAGCTGGTTCTTTGAGAAGATAAGCAAAATTGATAAACCATTAGCCAGACTCATCAAGAAAAAAAGGGAGAAGACTCAAATCAATAGAATTAGAAATGAAAAAGGAGAAGTAACAACTGACACTGCAGAAATACAAAAGATCATGAGAGATTACTACAAGCAACTCTATGCCAATAAAATGGACAACCTGGAAGAAATGGACAAATTCTTAGAAATGCACAACCTGCCAAGACTGAATCAGGAAGAAATAGAAAATTTGAACAGACCAATCACAAGCACTGAAATTGAAACTGTAATTAAAAATCTTCCAACAAACAAAAGCCCAGGACCAGATGGCTTCACAGGCAAATTCTATCAAACATTTAGAGAAGAGTTAACACCTATCCTTCTCAAACTCTTCCAAAATATAGCAGAGGGAGGAGCACTCCCAAACTCATTCTACGAGGCCACCATCACCTTGATACCAAAACCAAACAAGGATGTCACAAAGAAAGAAAACTACAGGCCAATACCACTGATGAACATAGATGCAAAAATCCTCAACAAAATGCTAGCAAACAGAATCCAACAGCACATTGAAAGGCTCATACACCATGATCAAGTGGGGTTTATTCCAGGAATGCAAGGATTCTTCAATAAATGCAAATGAATCAATGTGATACACCATATTAACAAACTGAAGGAGAAAAACCATATGATCATCTCAAAAGATGCAGAGAAAGCTTTTGACAAAATTCAACACCCATTTATGATAAAAACCCTGCAGAAAGTAGGCAAAGAGGGAACTTTCCTCAACATAATAAAGGCCATATATGACAAACCCACAGCCAACATCGTCCTCAATGGTGAAAAACTGAAAGCATTTCCACTAAAATCAGGAACAAGACAAGGTTGCCGACTCTCACCACTCTTATTCAACATAGTTTTGGAAGTTTTAGCCACAGCAATCAGAGAAGAAAAGGAAATAAAAGGAATCCAAATCAGAAAAGAAGAAGTAAAGCTGTCACTGTTTGCAGGTGACATGATACTATACATAGAGGATCCTAAAGATGCTACCAGAAAACTGCTAGAGCTAATCAATGAATTTGGTAAAGTTGCAGGATACAAAATTAATGCACAGAAATCTCTTGCATTCCTATACACTAATGATGAAAAATCTGAAAGTGAAATCAAGAAAACACTCCCATTTACCACTGCAACAAAATGAATAAAATATCTAGGAATAAACCTACCTAAGGAGACAAAAGACCTGTATGCAGAAAATTATAAGACACTGATGAAATAAATTAAAGATGATACAAATAGATGAGAGATATACCATGTTCTTGGATTGGAAGAATCAACATTGTGAAAATGACTCTACTACCCAAAGCAATCTACAGATTCAATGCAATCCCTATCAAACTACCAGTGGCATTTTTCAGAGAACTAGAACAAAAAAATTTCACAATTTGTATGGAAACACAAAAGACCCCGAATAGCCAAAGCAATCTTGAGAATGAAAAACAGAGCTGGAGGAGTCAGGCTCCCTGACTTAAGACTATACTACAAAGCTACAGTAACCAAGACAGTATGGTACTGGCACAAAAACAGAAAGATAGATCAATGGAACAGGATAGAAAGCCCAGAGATAAACCCACGCGCATCTGGTCACCTTATCTTTGATAAAGGAGGCAGGAATGTTCAGTGGAGAAAGGACAGCCTCTTCAATAAGTGGTCCTGGGAAAACTGGACAGGTACATGTAAAAGTATGAAATTAGATCAGTCCCTAACACCATACACAAAAATAAGGTCAAAATGGATTAAAGACCTAAATGTAAGGCCAGAAACTATCAAACTCTTAGAGGAAAACATAGGCAGAACACTCTATGACATAAATCACAGCAGGATCCTTTTTGACCCACCTCCTAGAGAAATGGAAATAAAAACAAAAATGAACAAATGGGACCTAATGAAACTTCAAAGCTTTTGCACAACAAAGGAAACCATAAACAAGACCAAAAGACAACCCTCAGAATGGGAGAAAATATTTGCAAATGAAGCAACTGACAAAGGATTAATCTCCAAAATTTATAAGGAGCTCATGCAGCTTAATAACATAAAAACAAACAACCCAGTCCAAAAATGGGCAGAAGACCTAAATAGACATTTCTCTAAAGAAGATATGCGGTCTGCCAACAAACACATGAAAGAATGCTCAACATCACTAATCATTAGAGAAATGCAAATCAAAACTACAATGAGATATCTTCTCACACCGGTCAGAATGACCATCATCAAAAAATGTAGAAACAATAAATGCTGGAGAGGGTGTGGAGAAAAGGGAACCCTCTTGCAGTGTTGGTGGGAATATAAATTGATACAGCCACTGTGGAGAACAGTATGGAGGTTCCTTAAAAAACTACAAATAGAACTACCATATGACCCAGCAATCCCACTACTGGGCATATACCTGAGAAAACCATAATTCAGAAAGTGTCATGTACCAAAATGTTCATTGCAGCTCTATTTACAATAGCCCGGAGATGGAAACAACCTAAGTGTCCATCATCGGATGAATGGATAAAGAAGATGTGGCACATATATACAATGGAATATTACTCAGCCATAAAAAGAAACGAAATTGAGCTATTTGTAATGAGGTGGATAGACCTAGAGTCTGTCATACAGAGTGAAGTAAGTCAGAAAGAGAGAGACAAATACTGTATGCTAACACATATATATGGAATTTAAGAAAAAAAAAATGTCATGAAGTCCTAGGGGTAAGACAGAAATAAAGACCCAGACCTACTAGAGAATGGACTTGAGGATATGGGGAGGGGGAACGGTAAGCTGTGACAAAGGGAGAGAGAGGCATGGGCATATATACACTACCAAACGTAAGGTAGATAGCTAGTGGGAAGCAGCCACATAGCATAGGGAGATCAGCTCTGTGCTTTGTGACCGCCTGGAGGGGTGGGATAGGGAGGGAGGGAGGGAGGGAGACGCAAGAGGGAAGAGATATGGGAACATATGTATATATATAACTGATTCATTTTGTTGTAAAGCAGAAACTAACACACCATTTTAAAGCAATTAACCTCCAATAAAGATGTTTTAAAAAAAATAAGACAAAAGTGTAAACTAGAGACAACATAAAAACATATACTAACATACAGTACGCATTAAAAAGTAGAAGAAAAATGGGATGAAACACAATGTATAATAAAGAAATGAAGAAAGGAATTAGAAAAAAAATGAAAACATTGAAGACAAGCAAAAAGTATATACCCATCTCACAGGTATTAGGAAGACCAGAGCAAGGGAAAAATAAAAAGCAAATAATCAAATCAAGGTTAAAATTTCCAAAAGGTTCATGAAATTAGAATTAAAGAATGTTTGAAACCCCATATTGAAGGAGTACAACAACACATATCTGGAAAAAATCTACATATAATATAATTAAGAAATAGTCTAGTAAATTATGGTTGTCATAGGAAAGAAATAGAAAAGAAAAATCCTTCACGTGAACAGGTAAACAAAGGAGTGAGTTGGAAGGGTGAGAAAATTCAAATTTGATCAATTTCTCAGTAGAAGAAATTATGAACATTTTTATGATACTTACAAAAAAGACAATATTCTAAAGGTTTTTTCCCATCTAAATGGCTTTTCAAGTATAAACACTGCAGATAAACTGTCTTCCACATGAAAAATTTCAGGGAATATGTTTCCCAGAAATCTTCCAGAAAATGAGTACTCGATAAGTAAAATGATTAAAGAATTATTGACATAAAGCAGTTAATGTTAAATATATATTCATATGTAGAACAGAATAAAATAGGAACAAAAAAGAGTAGAGATTATATAATGGCTATAGCTATATTTAAATTTGAAATAAAATTAATAAAATAAAAAAATTAACATTTGCTGTGATCACATGGGTGAGTTTTGTGTTGCCATTCTGGGAATGTGTTTTGTGTAATGTACAAAAAAGCAAAAAATAATTACATCACCTTTTTATAATATCTCCCTTTGGGTCCTTGAGAACCATGATTCCTTGTGGGAGAAATGGAATAAAAGATGTGAACTGACGAGTTATGTACATACTGTGGAGTCTAGCATTCAAATTGGGGATAGCAATTTGAACTCATGATGTATTTTGTCTCCAAAAACATGCATTTTATACCAATGAAAAGCCTTTCCTAGCTCTGTCCACATAGAAGACCTAGGAAAAATAACATATCTGGTGTCAGTTATTGTCTCCGTCAGCCAGATTGAAATGCCATTTCCTAGTAAAATAAAACAAGTCTTTTTAGAAAAATGACTGATTTCAAGTCTGGAATAGAAAATGGACCAAAGGAGCTTAGAAAACCTTATTTTAAATTATACACACTTATGAGATGCTACTGACATGTCATAGTTGCTAAGTGTCTCTGCAGCAGTCTTCTCCAGCCTAAATATCCTAGTGCTGAAGTAGAGAAACCCTGATCTGGAGCAAGGTGCGATTTTCTATTATTTTACTCACGCACCAAATGAAAGGAAATGCATTCTTCCTCTGGGATGAAGACGTACTGTTACTTCAGTTTAAAATTACTTAATTATGTGTACCTGAAGGCAAGAACAGATTTATGAGGCAATGATAACAAAGTTTCACCTAAAATTTTGTCTAGGAATTTTTTTTTGCAGGCAAGGCAAATCATGCCACACAGCGATATGGAATTAAAACCTCAGCGAATTTTGCTTTAGTTTCTTTTACTCCAAGGACTTACTTTAATAGTTCCATAATAACTTCCTGTTATCACGGTTGAAGGTACACAGCACATTTTGAAGCCCTTTGCTCTCCCACGGCTGAAATTGTGCAAGACATTGTTATTATTACCATTTGGATCTTTTAAATGTATTCCAACCCAGTGGTGCCTAGAATCTGCCGTACTGTAATTCTTCCTGTGGTTACAACCTGTTCATCGCTCCTTGCAACTTCCATTCACCACCGAGTGTTCTCAGCCTGGCTTTATGCTTTCAGTGTGTTTCAAGTACACAAATGTAGACTGAACATCTGCTCTATTTCTGTAATCCAAGCGTTCTCTGATGAAGTGACAGCTCAGAGCCACTACCATTACATAGCTTTCTAAAAGTCGTTCATAAGGCCCTTTCAATAAACAGAGCTACATATTGTTCTCCCAATAAGAAGAGATATGTCTTCTGATCGCTGAACAAAAAAGATAAGCAGAGTCATCGGTTTCTGTTATATGTTTCATTAGCGGCAAATTTCCCCAATGTTTATATCAATAAGATTTTCAGAAAGGAAAACAAAAGGAGAAACACAAGCAAAAAATGTGCAGAATGTGACTACACACAATGCTCAGTATTATTTTTAATAATAATTAATGACGGTAGGTAATAAAATATTTCATGATGTGGGGAAATCTTCTTTACTTATATATAAGAAGTTTTTATAAGATAGAAAAATGAGTTCTTGCATTTCTTCTCTGGAGAAAAAAAACAATAAAATAATAATCAAACTAATAAATAATGTTAATTTCTTCACAGGTTCTTCATGAGCTCTTATTTCATGCTAAACAGGGTGTCAGAGTGTAGTACGTCAGATTTATTCAGAAGAATCTGTGCCTGGTGTGTAGATTGTATGAAACTGATAAGGAAAATGTGACCAGGAAGGAGAGATGAAGCAGTTTTATTTCAACAAACCAAATGACAATATAACCAGATAAAGAAGACAAAATTAAGATAATACCAGCTTCTGGTTGTACAGTTTGATAAATCTCTGGATATTGATGACAACTGAAATGGAGAATGGGATATTGGTCAAAGGTATGCCCATGAATATTAGTAAGAATTTTTTTTTTTTTTGGTGTTGCGTCTGTTATAATGGTTCAAATTGCTAAAGGAACTTCAGCAAAATCAGAGACCTTGAAGTTCCCTATGGAAAGGCTTCCCTGGATCCTATTTACACTGTAGGTTTTAGGTGGTCATGCAAAATACGGTAGAGTGTCACCTCTAATGGAAGAGGATTTTTTAAAAATCAATACGCAAATTTGTAATTATTAATCCATTACTCTGTAGGTAAACTATCTTGAGAAACTTCCATGATCTCTCTGCTTTCCAGTTTCTTCATATGTGGAAGTACATATTTTTTAACAAACATTTATTGAGTTCCTACTAGGTAGTGTGCATTAACACATAAGAGGAAAGAAGATACAATGTCTTTCCTGCTCTCAAATTATGATGAAATCTATTTGTCATTTTAACATTGCAAGGTGAAGTATTGATTAGAAAATCATCCTGAGGACTTCCCTGATGGCACAGTGGTTAAGAATCCAATACGCCTGCCGATGCAGGAGACACGTGTTCAATCCCTGGTCTGGTTAGATCCCACATGCCGCGGAGCAGCTAAGCCTGTGCACCACAACTACTGTGCTCGCATGCCACAACTACTGAAGCCCAAGCACCTAGAGCCCATGCTCTGTAACAAGAGAAGCCACCGCAGTGAGACGCCCACGCACCACAATGAAGAGTAGCCCCTGCTCTCTGTAACTAGAGAAAGCCCGAGCACAGCAATGAAGACACAACACAGCCAAAAAGGGAATAAATAAATAAATAAATAAATGTATGTAAAAAACAAAAGATAATTATCCTGAAAGTATCAAAACAAAAGTATATAAAGCAAAGAGAAAGTGCTCTAAGGTCGGCAAAGGGGGTCACTTATGTAATTGATTATTAAATTTTTCAAATCAAACACAAACATTCCTACTGGTTTATTTTTTAATTTTTTTAACATCTTTATTGGAGCATAATTGCTTTACATTGGTGTGTTAGTTTCTGCTGTATAAAATAGTGAATCAGCTATACATATACATATATTCCCCATATCCCCTGCTTCTTGCATCTCCCTCCCACCCTCCCTATCCCACCCCTATAGGGGGTCACAAAGCACAGAGCTGATCTCCCTGTGCTATGCAGCTGCTTCCCACTAGCTATTTTACATTTGGTAGTGTATATATATCCATTGCACTTCTCTCACTTTGTCCCAGCTTACCCTTCCCCCTCCCCGTGTCCTCAAGTCCATTCTCTATGTCTGTGTCTTTTTTCCCATCCTGCCCCTAGGTTCTTCATAACCATTTCTTTTTTTTAGATTCCATATATATGTGTTAGCATACGGCATTTGTTTTTCTCTTTCTGACTTACTTCACTCTGTATGGCAGTCTCTAGGTCCATCCACGTCACTAAAAATAACTCAATTTCGTTTCTTTTTATGGCTGAGTAATATTCCATTGTATATACGTGCCACATCTTCTTTATCCATTCATCTGTCAATGGACACTCAGGTTGCTTCCATGTCCTGGCTATTGTAAATAGAGCTGCAATGAACATTGTGGTACATGACTCTTTTTGAATTATGGTTTTCTCAGGGTATATGCCCAGTAGTGGGATTGCTGGGTTGTATGGTAGTTTTATTTTTAGTTTTTTAAGGAACCTCCATACTGTTCTCCATAGTGGCTGTATTAATTTACATTTCCATGAACAGTGCAGGAGGGTTCCCTTTTATCCACACGCTCTCCAGCATTTACTGTTTGTAGATGTTTTTAATGATGGCCATTCTGACCAGTGTGAGGTGATACCTCATTGTAGTTTCGATTTGCATTTCTCTAATGATTAGTGATGCTGAGCATCCTTTCATGTGTTTCTTGGCAATCTAGATATCTTCTCTGGAGAAATGTCTATTTAGGTCTTCTGCCCATTTTGGGTTGTTTGTTATTTTGATATTGAGCTGCATGATCTGCTTGTAAATTCTGGAGATTAATTCTTTGTCAGTTGCTTCATTTGCAAATATTTTCTCCCATTCTGAGGTTTGTCTTTTCGTCTTGTTTATAGTTTCCTTTGCTCTGCCAAAGCTTTAAAGTTTCATTCTGTCCCAGTTGTTTATTTTTGTTTTTATTTCCATTTCTCTAGGACGTGGGTCAAAAAAGATCTCGCAGTGATTTATGTCATAGAGTGTTCTGCCTATGTTTTCCTCTAAGAATTTTATAGTGTCTGGCCTTACATTTAGGTCTTTAATCGATTTTGAGTTTATTTTTGTGTATGGTGTTAGGGAGTGTTCTAATTTCATTCTTTTACATGTAGCTGTCCAGTTTTCCCAGCACCACTTAGTGAAGAGCCTGTCTTTATTCCATTGTATAATCTTGCCTCCTTTATCAAAAATAAGGTGACCATATGTGCATGGGTTTAACCTCTGGGCTTTCTATCCAATTGCATTGATCTATATTTCTGTTTTTCTGCCAGTTCCATACTGTCTTGATTACTGTAGCTTTGTAGTATATTGTGAAGTCAGAGAGCCTGATTCCTCCAGCTCCATTTTTCTTTCTGAAGATTGCTTTGGCTATTCGGGGTCTTTTGGGTTCCCATACAAATTGTGAAATTTTTGGTTCTACTTCTGTGAAAAATGCCATAGGGATTGATAGGGCTTGCATCAAATCTGTAGATTGCTTTGGTTAGTATAGTCATTTTCACAGTGTTGATTCTTCCAATCCAAGAACATGGTATATCTCTCCATCTATTTGTATCATCTTTCATTTCTTTCATCAGTGTCTTATAGTTTTCTGCATACAGGTCTTTTGTCTCCTAAGGTAGGTTTAGCCCTAGGTATTTTATTCTTTTTGTTGCAATGGTAAATGTGAGTGTTTCCTTAATTTCTCTTTCCGATTTTTCATCATTAGTGTATAGGAATGCAAGAGATTTCTGTGCATTAATTTTGTATCCTGCTACTTTACCAAATTCATTGATTAGCTCTAGTAATTTTCTGATAGCCTCTTTAGGATTCTCAATGTATAGTATCATGTCATCTGCAAACAGTGACAGCTTTACTTCTTTTCCGATTTGGATTCCTTTTATTTCTTTTTCTTCTCTGATTGTTGTGACTAAAACTTCCAAAACTATGTTGAATAATAGTGGTGACAGTGGAAAACCTTGTTTTGTTCCTGATCTTAGAGGAAATGGTTTCATTTTTTCACCATTGAGAATGATGTTGGCTGTGGGTTTGTCATATATGGCCTTTATTATGTTGAGGTAAGTTCCCTCTATGCCTACTTTCTGGAGGGTTTTTATCATAAATGGGTGTTGAATTTTGTGAGAAGCTTTTTCTGCATCTATTGAGATGATCATGTGGCTTTTCTCCTTCAATTTGTTAATGTGGCTTATCACATTGATTGATTTGCATATATTGGAGAATCTTTTCATTCCTGGGATAAACCCCACTTGATCATGGTGTATGAGCCTTTCAATGTGCTGTTGGATTCTGTTTGCTAGTATTTTGTTGAGAATTTTTGCATCTATGTTTTCAGTGATATCGGCCTGTAGTTTTCTTTCTTTGTGATATCTTTGTCTGGTTTTGTTATCAGGGTGATGGTGGCTTCATAGAATGAGTTTGGGAGTGTTCCTCCCTCTGCTATATTTTGGAAGAGTTAGAGAAGGATAGGTGTTAGCTCTTCTCTAAATGTTTGATAGAATTCGCCTGTGAAGCCATCTGGTCCTGGGCTTTTGTTTGTTGGAAGATTTTCAATCACAGTTTCAACTTCAGTGCTTGTGATTGGTCTGTTCATATGTTCTATTTCTTCCTGGTTCAGTCTCGGAAGATTGTGCTTTTCTAAGAATGTGACCATTTCTTCCAGGTTGTCCATTTTATTGGCATAGAGTTGCCTGTAGTAATCTCTCATGATCTTTTGTATTTCTGCAGTGTCAGTTGTTACTTCTCCTTTTTCATTTCTAATTCTATTGATTTGAGTCTTCTTCCTTTTTTTTTGATGAGTCTGGCAATGGTTTATCAATTTTGTTTATCTTCTCCAAGAACCAGCTTTCAGTTTTATTGATCTTTGCTATAGTTTCCTTCATTTCTCTTTCCTTTGTTTCGGATTTGATCTTTATGATTTCTTTCTTTCTGCTAACTTTGGGGTTTTTTTGTTCTTCTTTCTCTAATTGCTTTATGTGTAAGGTCAGGTTGTTTATTTGAGATATTTCTTGTTTCTTGAGGTAGGATTGTATTGCTATAAACTTCCCTCTTCCTATTGGTTTATTTATTTATTTATATATTTTTTTGCGGTACGCGGGCCTCTCACTGCTGTGGCCTCTCCCACTGTGGAGCACAGGCTCCGGACGCGCAGGCTCAGCGGCCATGGCTCACGGGCCCAGCCGCTCTGCCGCATGTGGGATCCTCCTGGACCGGGGCACGAACCTGCATCCCCTGCATCAGCCGGCGGGCTCTCAACCACTGCGCCACCGGGGAAGCCCCCTATTGGTTTATTATTGGCCAGATCCTAAGTAAACACCACCTTTCATGTAAACATCATGCAGATATTGAACAGGGCAGCAATGAAGTGAAAGTGGAATGAGAATTGACTAATGAACCTGGGCTAGTCGTCATGTAACTGAAAGTGGGGTCCAGCTGCTCACTGTTCAAAAGCCATTAAAGGGGCAAGATTGGTGGAAGGGGAAGTTTGCTTTATTTTGGACGCCAGTAACCCTGGTGGGTGGGGGAGAATGGACTCTTGCCCAAATGCTGTCACCCACACCCCACTGATAATCAGTGGGCAAGAGCTTTTTTAGGCATAGGGAGGAGACTACATGCAGAAACAGCACAGTCAGCTCTGACAGCCGTCTTGAAATTGGTCATGCAGTGATCTGTCCATCATCATCCTGATTAAGTACAGTTAATCTTCAGTTCCAGGGTCGGTTCATTCCTGTTTCCTTGAGGCCAATTCTCGGAATTGTGGCAGCGTACATCATGGCTATAGTCTGGCCATAATGTAGTTAGCTTTTTCCACCTGGCAGGGGTTTCAGTATCTACAAGACAGCTCACAGGATATGGCTCAGAATATTACCTATAGCCCTTGAGAAGGAACTAAAAGTCCTTGACTTTGCTTACTGACTAAACTATTATTGTTTTGTCCTGTTTGACTGCTTTTCTTTGGTTCTGCATTTTCTCACTTCTCTGATTAAACTTTTCCTTTGGCTAAAGTTTTTCTACAGACAAAAGGCAGGCTGAAGACATGGGGGCATAGACCATAGGGCCCTGCTCCGTTTCAGTCATGGTTAAGAGGGATCGAGGACAAAGGTGGGGGGCGAATTGGGAAAGGGGAACAAGCGATTGCTGGCTTTTCTCTCTCGCACGGGTCCACTGCTCCTTTGTCTAAAGTTCATGAGTCACTCTGAGCATTACCTGGCTGTGAGTTGACTGCTGTCCAAAACTTGTCAAAGGCTGGCTTGAGACCTTTGATAACAGAGAGGAAATTTAAGCAGCCTCTTAAGTACACATTCTTCCAGATTCTACAAGTTCATCCACACAGATTACCAGACAGTAAACATTCAATTCTGTAACCGAGCAGGACCCTATGAGGCCTTCCCAGAATAGACCCCACCCATCTCCTCTGCCTGCTTTTTGTAGAAAACCTTTAGTCAAAGAATGCATTTGATCAGAGAAGTGAGAAGATGCAGAAAGGAAAACAGTCAAGTAAGACAAAATAATAATAGTTTAGCCATTAAACAAATTAAACAACATTTAGTTCTTCCTCCAGGACTATAGATAATATTCTGAGCCATGTCCTTTGAGCTGTTTTGCAGATACTGAAACTCCCACCAGGTGGAAGAAGTTAATTGTATGCTGCCCACAAGCACATAGACCCCAGACCTGTTGGAACCAGAAGGTTGATGCTGCTGACTCCTGATTTCCTCACCACCAACCAATCAGAAGAATGTCCATGAACTGACCACGCCCTGCTCCTTGAACACTATAATACTCCTCACTACTCCCTCCAGGGGGGACACACAGTCTTACGGGCATTAGCCTGCCATGGCCCCCTTTGCCTGGCAAAGCAATAGAACTATTCTTTTCTACTTCACCCAAAACTCTGTCTCTGTGTTTCTATTTGGCACCAGTGAACAGAGGCCAAATTTCAGCAACAACAATTCTATTCTCTTCACTCTCTACAAGAGTTCAATCCATGAGCTAAAATATGATATACTCTCAACACACAGAGAATACACATTGATGTAAGAAAGGCCATTTAAAGGTTTTTCTCTATAATCTTTGAAATCGTTCATGAACTAATTTTTTCTCAACAACCCCTAAATCTGGGATTCTCATTGAATATATATTTAACTGTATTTCAGTGAATCCATGACCTCCCCAAAATTTAATGCAAAAAGTATTGTTTCTGGGCCAGGTTGGGATGGATCTAGTGCTTTCATCATCTTCCTGAAAAAGTCTGTAATTTCTTAAAAGCGTTGTGAATCACTCACTCCCTGCACTTCTTGGAAGTCCTAGATTTAGAGGAAGAATGTTATATTGTAAGCACAGTTTGTCCCTAAATAATCTTCCTCATGGTTCAGAGTCATAAATGTCACCCTACATTTCTTCCCACAGTGAGAGTAATAGTAGTTTTCATGTTATATATCTGTCTATGGGGTGTAGTTGAGACAGGAAGAAGCCTCACCACTGATGGTCAAGTTACCATGTAATTACAAGTTGGGACAGATTTCTGGGATACTTGGCTTGGATATATGAGCAAGAGGTTGGGAGAGACACAGCTGGACTTCTGACTTGATCCACCTTATTTTAGAGGAAGCAGTACATAGTTATATCCTGATCGCTGATCATGAGTCAAGCTCCAGACCCTATTCAGGAAGGCTGCCATTATTACATTTGCATGTTCCTCCAGCCTCAGAAAGTCAGTCAAGACTACAGCTTTCCTCCTTTGGATCAGCATGACCTTACACCAGACGTCTCCTCAATTTCTTGCTTCAACATCCCAACATACTCCAAGAATCTTTAGCAAAGAAGCTATTTTCTAACTCCACGGAGTGCCCCTCACTATTAAAGGTTAACAATCCAGTAGGCTCTCCAGAGAAGTTTGGAACTTGCTAAGGTCAGGAGTGGTTTCCACAGGAATGAAGTAGGGCTACATTTGTACTTCATCCTCTTTAAACTTTATTTTTTACTGAAATATAGTTGATTTACAATGTGTTAGTTTCTGGTGTACAGCAAAGTGATTCAGTTATACATATACATACATATTCTTTTTCATATTCTTCTCTGTTATGGTTTATTACAGGATATTGAATATAGTTCCCTGTGCTATACAGTAGGACATTATTGTTATGATATATATGGTGTATAGGTGTATACACTATACACACCATAGTGGTTTATACCTGTTAATCCCAAACTCTTAATTTATCCCCCTCCCTTACCCCACTATCCCCTTTGGTAACCATAGGTTTGTTTTCTATGTCTGTGAATCTGTTTCTATTTCATAAATAATTTCACTTGTGTCATATTTTAGATTCCACATGTAAGCGATATCATACGGTATTTGTCTTTCTCTGTCTGACTTACTCACTTAGTATGATAATCTCTAGGTCCATCCATATTGCTGCAAATGGCATTATTTCATTCTTTTTTATGGCTGAGTAGTATTCCATTGTGTATATAAACCATATCTTCTTTATCCATTCAACTGTCAATGGACATTTAGGTTACTTCCATGTCTTGTCTATTGTAAGTAGTGCTGTGTGCATATTGGGGTGCATATATATATTCATATTATAGTTTTCTCTGCATTTATGCCCAGAAATGGGATTGCTGGATCATATGGCAACTCTATTTTTAGTTTTTTGAGGAACCTCTGTACTATTTTCCACAGTGGCTGCACCAATTTACATTCTCACCAATAGTGCAGGAGAGTTTCCTTTTCCCCACACCCTCTCCAGCATTTTAAACCTTATATTTTGATACATTTTGGTTATGAGTTGGATTAATGTCTTATTTCCATTTTCTGTCATGAACAGAAAGTTAAACATGATTTTATTATTATACAACAGGGTTGTCATTTTCCTTGCCCTGATATATAATTAATTACCACCACAAGGAATGGCTCAAGATAAACTATTCCAAATCTCAAATCATTATTTTTAGTAGCAAACCTCCAACATTTTATTAGCTTAAAGCTCACAAGACAGGGAATTTCATGCCCTAGGTATTCTAAATATTCTTGGTGTAGGCCATAACTATTATGAAAAATACCTGGAAAAAATGTTGACACTCATAGAAAACATCACTAATAGATCTTGGCAGTAGCTTATATCTACAGTTTAGGTCTTATTCATGTTTATACCAAGTTTACAATAACTTTGAAAATCCTTCTCAAATCACTGGCATAATTTCCAACTTTCCAGGTTTCCTTCCAGTTACCAGGATCTTCCAGAGGGCTTACACGTGTTCAAGAATCATTTGCTGATACTTACTTCCTTAATGGAGGAACAAAGGCTCTCCCCTCGAAGCCAGACCCTAAATGGATGGCCCCTCTGCTAGACTTGATTGCTTTTACCATTACTCTGGGTTTGGTGGTCAGACACCATCGTCACTGCAGCTAGTGTTCGGATTCTGAGGAGGAAGACAAAGGAGGAAATTTCACATGTAATACGGGGACCTGAGAGCAAAATTCCTGTCCTAAGCTCTCATAGCGGTTTGAACTCAGGAACATGCTGCTACAATCACTATACACACATTTCTGTCTGGAGGTTGTGCTGCATTCAATAAGCTCAAGTGAACACTAAACTGTGATTTAAAGCAAAGAATATTAACAGCATCCAAAGAAAGAGTCCACACTGTCATTTACGAAAATACCCTTTCTTATTCTACGCATTTCCCTCACGCTCCACAGATATTCCAATATGTCCTTCCTCAAGCTCTTTTCAAAATCTTTCTCCAGCCTCTGAATTACACAGTTTGTTTTCCTTCCTTTCACCAACTTGGTCTTTCTGTATTTTCTTATATTGATTGACTCAGGCCCTTTACCATCAAGATGGACTCCCCTTTTTATGAAAGGAAGAAAGACAGATGACTCTCAGAAAACTTAGAAATATTTTCTTATCACAAAAATGTATTCAGACCAGGAAATTACTATGAATAACATAGAACTCCATCAGAGAGAGTCCGGTGGAATCTGGGGAAAATCCTGGACCAGTACCAATTCCCTGCTCTCCTGATGGAAATCTTGTATTTGCTTTTCCCTCTTCATCTGGCAAACACAAACTTATCTAAGGAAAAATCAAGTGTTTCTTTTGATTGAGCTCACAAAGTAGATAAGCCAACTCTGTGTAAGCCTGTCTTTTTCTGTAAATCTTTGTGGGTTCTGTTTTTTTTTTCTAATATAGTGAAGATGTGAAGAAGCATCAAAAATTTCTACAGACTTTTTAGAAAATGTTAAACCAGAAGATAGTGAAGTATGAGATCTCCCACCCTCCTTTCCTTTATCAGTTGCAACCCAAGACCAAAGGGAGAGCATGAAATGGAAAAAGAAACTCCATCTTTGAAGGGATGAGGTACCTGTAACCAGAATCCACCCAGGATGGGTTACTGAGGACAGGAAAGCTTTGACCACAGTGAGAGACACATGCAAAGGATTCCAGCAGCTAACGTGTCAAACAGGGCACAGGGTTCTCCAAAGTCATGGATGGCCGGAGGGACACAGTCAGTGAGTGACCCCTTTACCCAGAACTACAAGAATGGGACACATGGACTGTCTACAGATGTCCCCTAGATGCTTTCCTATATTCCTCTGACATTACGATGTGTCAGAAGCAACAGCTAAATTTGGAAACGTACAGAAAACACCATCTCTGCAAATGTGCTGGGATGCAGAGAGGTGCGAATGGGAAGGAGCTCTGAAGCTTCTAATTTTCCTCAGCCGAACAGCTGGACGGCTTCCCAGGGAGACAGGAAAGGTTTCTGAGCCCAGACAACAGTGCTGGCTTTCTACTGATCATCCTGTAATAAACTGCTGGTCCAGGGAGAAATCTCCTGTTTGAATGTGATCTTTTTAATGATATAAGAGTTATAATACACACACACACACACACACACACACACACACACACACACACACACATATATGTGAAAAAACAAAAGAAACCTAAATGAGGGCTGAAAAATCAACAGAAAAATGTTGCCCTTAAAGAAATGAAAATGTTGAGTAAAAACATTTCTAAAACCTCAAAAATAGTAATGCAAATATTTCACCTAAAAAGCAAGAGATCAAGACAGAGACAAAATTTTATGAAGAATTGAGAAGACAAAAGAAACGATAAATGGCGTGTGCAGTTTACGAAAGATGTAGAGGAGAAAATAAAATGTACCAGGACAGAAATGAAGCCCAAGAAATTTTAATTCAAGAAAAATTTTTGAAATAAAAATGCACTTGAAATGACAGATTATAAGAAATTATAGATTAAAAGGGTACACAGTGGGTCAGAAAATATCAATACAGAATTTTCAGCTCCACTACAGATACTAGAAAAGTTACTGGTTTTACAAGAAAATAAAAAACTTTTGAAAATCCAGGGGGAAAAAGGCATCATTTCCTTCCCTAAACTCAGAGGGACCTCTCGACTCTCAAAGTAGCATTCATTTCTGGGAGAGAGCACAGAACATACACATCTTCAGAGGGAAAATCATTACCTGGTAGATTACAAGAAAAACTTACCGAGCCAAGCTGTCTTGTCAAAGACCGCTGAAAAATATTTTTAATATATGAAACTCAGGAAATGTGATTCACATGAACTCTTGAAAAATGCATTAGAGGAAAAGCTTAAAATGAAAAACAAAGGACCAGAAACACTACGGCAGAAACTGCTGACATGGAGCATTGAATCCATTTAAATACAGGACATAAGCTAAATGATTAGGGGAGCTACAGTTACAGAGGAGGATTTTAGTGTTATAAACCGTGGCACAGTAGAAATACTACTGTAGCTAATAAAAGTTAAGATGGCAAAGTACATAGAACGCATAAAGAACGATGAGTATGCAGCTGGCTTCATCTTTTTATACCTTGAGACCAAAAAAAAATAGCTTAAAGCTGATAAGGCAAGTAACAGAGATATACTCAAAGTTATAAAGATTAAATAGAAAAAGAAATCATATTAGTATTATAAAATCAGGTAAAATAAAAACAAAAATCAGAGGAGGAAACAGAGGTATGGGGGTGTCAAATAATGCTAATTGTATCATCATTCATGGTAATCAATAAGTCATTACTGACTATATAAGAACTAAAATTACGTCAAAAAGTAACAGTAATGAAGGTAACTACTTGAGGAACTAAAATCAGACTACAAAACTTCCAGAGTCTCAAAAGGATAAACACATGAAGTCAAATAAAGAAAATAAGTATATGCTTATTTCCATCTATAAAGACTAACTGTGGAATGACAAAGAGGGGAACAATAATAAGATCAGGGGAATGGAAAATACTGGCAAGATTAAATTTTGACCAAGAAATATAATTTAATAAAAATTGTATCATATATTTTTAAAAACTGATAAATTATTTTCAGGGACAAGATTTTAAATTATGAAGGCATAAACAAAGTCTGTATCGGCTTTGTACAGTGTCATTTAGCCAGTGGAACTAGACACCCTTCTCTGTACAGTTCCAGGCAGATTGGCCCCAAGAAGGATTCACATGAGCTTGGTAAGACAGAGGTGATGAGGCAGCCCCTACACTCCAGAGCTGGTCTAGGGCTCCAGGCACGGCTGCAGTTCACACTGACCCGGCTCTTCTGGCTTGCTCTGTTTGCAGGGGGCTGCTGCTGCTAAAGCCCCCATGGGAGTTTCTCTTTCAGATTCTCCAAGTCCAGGACCAGATGCATGTGCAGCTCTAGTGCAAAAAGCCACCAGCTCCTTCTACAGATGGCTACGACATTGAGATTGGAGGTGGTGACAAGTGGTTTGCAGCTGGTCTTCATGAATTCCAGAGCATCCTTGCTCTCTCCCTCTTCACATCCAGCTTATCTTCCTGATTGCTGGCCTCGCTGATTCACAGTAATTTCAGGCCCCGTGCAGACTCAGAGGCAATGGCCTCCCAGGTCTTCATTAGAAGATCTCACAATTACATGAGGTCAAATGCCTGTTCTGCATCACTCACAGTGGTTCTGTGTCTCTGAATGAATCTTAACTGATACAAAAACAGTGGTAACAAAAGTGGTTTCAGGGAAACAGCCTTAGAGATGGGTTCTCTGAACTGGTCACTAGTTTTCTGGAATTGGTTCTCTGGTCTGATCAAATTTAAAGAACCTAGTGAAATAAAGGAAACTGGTAGACCAGAGGTAAAGGAAACTGGTAGTCCACGGCATGCAGTGGAAAGTTACGTACATCAGTACCTTCAGAAACTTTTGTTGTTGTTGTTGTTTGGTTTTTTTTGAAGATATTGGGAGTAGGAGTTTATTAATTTATTAATTTATTTTTGCTGTGTTGGGTCTTCGTTTCTGTGCGAGGGCTTTCTCTAGTTGCGGCAAGCGGGGGCCACTCTTCAACACGGTGCGCGGGCCTCTCACTATCGCAGCCTCTCTTGTTGCAGAGCACAGGCTCCAGACGCGCAGGCTCAGTAGTTGTGGCTCACGGGCCTAGTTGCTCTGCGGCATGTGGGATCCTCCCAGACCAGGGTTCGAACCCGCGTCCCCTGCATTAGCAGGCAGATTCTCAACCACTGCGCCACCAGAGAAGCCCAGAAACTTTTATTATTAGTAACTATCCATGGCAGGGCTTAGCATAGCTGATGGTTCCTATCACTTTAGAAAAAATAAGGAGTTCAGTAGGGTTACTTGCTTGCTTTTAAGGACACTGGAAAAGAGAGGTGGGCATTATAGACCTTAAAACTTGACTCTTTAAATTCCAAGCTCAAGGTAAAAGTGACCACACACTTTGTATTATCATCCAAAAATAAAAATAAAAACCTCTTATTTCCTGTTTCTGAAGGATGAGATTTTTTTGAAAATGCAGGTGATTGAATTATAATGCAAATTGAATTCGCAAACTCACAGAGGCTCTTAGGCTAAAGTTTGAGCACTGATTAAGGAAGGACTTGGACCCCAAATATCAGAGCAGTTTCACAAAAGATTCCCATGAAGCTAGGAACCCTTGAAACCCTTCATTCTGCTGCCTCCTTTGCCAATAAAAGAAACACTTCCATTCCTAAGATTAGTTTTCCCTTGCCAGAGGAAATGTTACAGCCCCCGGCCCAGCAGTTGCCTTAGAAAGAATTACTTACTAAGCCTTTTCTCGAGCTATGCCCACCATCTTTCATTGTTTCTTGACCTACAACCAGACAGGGCTTAGAAGGCACCAGAGGGTAAGGTAAAAGTGTAGCCACTGGAGAGATACAAAATATATCATCACAGGAATTACAGGATTTTGCCATTTTATGTCAGTAGAAATCTGGGGAGCACATAGGAGACTGGATCCCAGTGTTGCTGTGTCTGGAGGAACAAATGTAATGCTGGACCAAGCTGAAATTATTAATATGAGCCCATGAAGGAGGGAATCCAGATTGAATGAGTCAACAAGTGGCTGGGAGTCGCTCTAACATTTTCCTGGATTGATTAACAGAAACCTGGACCCAGTGCTGGACTACATTAAACAGGCTAAAATGCTAGAACTTCCTTGGTACGTTGTAGAGCAATAGTCCTCAGTGTAATTCACAGATGACTGGAAGTGCCTAAGAACCTTATATGAGGCTTGCAGGAGCCAAACTAATTTCATAATAATTTAATATATTATTATTATTTTTTTAATAGTGATCTTGGGGTCTTCTTTTTTTTTGGGTCCTCGTTTCTGTGCGAGGGCTTTCTCTAGTTGTGGCAAGCGGGGGCCACTCTTCTTCACGGCGCGCAGGCCTCTCACTATCGCGGCCTCTCTTGCTGCGGAGCACAGGCTCTGGACGCGCAGGCTCAGCGGCCATGGCTCACGGGCCCAGCCGCTCCGCAGCATGTGGGATCTTCCCGGACCGGGTCACGAACCCGTGTCCCCTGCATTAGTAGGCAGATTCTCAACCACTGCGCCACCAGGGAAGCCCCAATAATTTAATATATTATTTACTTTTCACCATCTTGACATTTATACTGATGATGTAAAAAAAATTGTATATAGAACTGCTGACATCTTACCATGAATCAAAGCAATGGCACTAAACTGTATAATCAGTTATTGTATTCTTACCATCATAAACTCGTAAAAAAAAAAAAAAGAAAAAATAAAAGCCAGTTTCATTTAGGACTGTCTTTGATGAAGCAGTAAAAACTGTTAACTTTATAAAATTCCACTATTTTTGAGTACATGCATTTTTAATATTTTGCATAATGAAAAGGCAAGCATGCATAAAAGACTTGAGGTTGGTAGTGATGTTATGAAAAATTAATTTTTAATATTGTATAGTGGGATGTGTCAATATTTGAAAAATCTTGGGAATTCCCTGGCGGTCCAGTGGTTAGGACTCCAGGGTTCCACTGCCAGGGGCGCAGGTTCCATCCCTGGTTGGAGAACTAAAATCCTTTAAGCCACATGGCATGGCAAATAAAATAAAATAAGATAAATAAAATTAAAAAAAAATAAAATGTAAAATAAAAATTCGGAAAATCTGCCTAATTCATAGAATCAATGCATGATGCCACAAAATCATGCATGGATAAAAGATACATTCAAATTGCAAGGCAGATGACACATTCAAAGTGCAATTAATTTTAATGTTGCAAAATAGAAAATTTTATTTATATGGTTTCATTGTCACAGTGAAATTAACCTTTAAGATACCATTATGGGGCAGTTTGGTGCTAAATCAAAGAAGAGTATCTACAGTTATCTGAAAAGGCTATTAAAATATTCCTCTCTCTTCCAACTAAATATCTACATGGATCAATTCCTTCATACACACCCCCAAAATAAGCTACCTCAAAAAACTGAATACAAAAGCAGATATGAGAATCTAGCTATCTTCATTATTTTCAAAAATATAAAACAACGTCAGTTTTCTCATTATTTTTGTTTGGGAAAATACAGTTTTTTCCGTTATTTATGTCAAAATGTGATCAGTTTATTTTTGTTATTTTAAATAAATTATTGATAAACATTCTTAAAATTTAGCAATTTTAATTTTGGTAATCAATAAGCCACATTAAGTAAAGCTCTTTGATTCCTCAATAACTTTTAAGAATATAAAGGGAAACTGAGAGCAAATATTTTGAGAGCTGATGCTATACAGAAAGATTTTAAAGCCTTAGGAAGACTGAAAGAGGCTGGAGTAACTTGTCATTTACACATTGTCCATATCTCCTGGAGGATCAAGAGGACATGGCCAGCGCTCCATGGGCCGTGACTGGCCGCGTAACTGCTGCCCTGCGGGGGGCTCCCTGAATTTCATAGTCATGACAGGATCCTAGGGGGCAGCAGCCAGAGATAAAGTGGGTATTTTACCATAATGGGAACAGGGTCCAAGCTATAGTCAGAAGGGATTGATCCAGAGGAATTTTTGGCATGAGCTGATTGGTCATGGAGTCCCTAAAACTGAAACAGATGGGTTTCAGCAAAAGTGTCACTTGACTTGCAGGCCAGAGAAGCTCTAGATCTGGTGAATGTTAAGACTTAATGAGAGTCACCACACAGAGACTGCAGTCCCTCAGGCAAGTCAGGACCTTAGACTGTGGACAGACAGACCCCATGCAAATGAAAGGGGGGGGGTGGGTAGGGTTTCCTTGAGGAATGACCCTCCTTCCCTGCTTATAACTGATGCTATGAATCTTCCAACTGGACCCCCCTAAAGAAACCTGTAACAGTTTTCCAGGACGACTGTGCATTGAGGAAGGTGAAATAAACAGTCTTTTAGGAGATAACTGAACATCGGCTTAAAACAGAAAATCATTAACCATAAAAAAAAGATGGACAGACTATACTATAGTAAAATTAGTCATTTCCATTCATTAAAAGGCACCATTAATCAAATTAAAATGCAAGTCACAGAGCGGGAAAGATATTTGTGACACATGTAACCAATAAAGGAATCATATCCAGAATAACTTAAGAACTATCAACAGTTAGGAAAAGACTGCCAATGCACATTTTAAAAAAAACTTTGGCAAGAGCCTTGAACAGCCACTGATCAAAGAGGACATCTAGGTGGCCAGTAAGTATATAAAAAGAGAGCAAATTCATTAGTGATCAAGGGAAGTAAACTTAAAATCTCAATGAGATGCCACTGCACATCAACCAGAATAGCTAATTTTTAAAATAAATATGAAAATTTTGGCAAAGATGTAGAGAAAGTAGAAATTTCGTATATCAGTGGTCAGGGTTCCATAAACCAGTATAAATCCTTTGGAAACTTTGACATTAGCTACTACATTTGCACATATTTATACACTATGACTAACAGAAATGCCTTCACATACGCATCAAAGTGTGCACGAGAATGTTTATGACACTGTTATCTGTCGTAGTCTATCTGCAGAAGAAGAAATAAATGGTCATATATTTATACAATGAAATACAGTACAGAAATGAAAATGAAAGAAATACTGCTCCATGCGACAAAATGGATGATGATACTCAAAAATATAAATGGTGAGGGCTTCCCTGGTGGCGCAGTGGTTGAGAGTCCGCCTGCCGATGCAGGGGACACGGGTTCGTGCCCCGGTCCGGGAAGATCCCGCATGCCGCGGAGCGGCTCGGCTCGTGAGCCATGGCTGCTGAGCCTGCGCGTCCGGAGCCTGTGCTCCGCAACGGGAGAGACCACAACAGTGAGAGGCCCGTGGACCGCAAAAAAAAAAAAAAAGTATATATATATATAAATGGTGAGTAAAAGAAGGTAGACAGCAAAGAATACATAGCACAAGATTCATTATAATAAAACTAATACAAAGTGTTAGAAGTAAGGATAGTTGTTACCTTTGGAAAGGACGATAGAGATCCAGCACCATTTGTTGAAGAGACTGTCTTTTCCCCATTGTGTATTCTTGGTACTCTTACTGAAAATCAGTTCACTGTATATATGAGGATTTATTTCTGGGCTTTCTATTTTGTTCCATTGATCTATATGTCTGTCTTTATGCTAGTACCATACTGGTACGATGACTCTAGCTTTGTACAGGCAGACCTCATTTTATTGTGCTTTGCTTTATTGTATTTCACAAATACTGTGTTTTTTACAAATTACAACCCTGCTTCGAGCAAGTATATTGGTGCCATTTTTCCAATAGTATTTGCTCACTTTGTGTGCTCATATTTTGGTAATTCTCACAATTTTTCAAACCCTCCACCAGTAAAAAGAGTGTGACTCACTGAAGGCTCAGCTGGTGGTTAGCATTTTCTTAGCAATAAAGTACTTTTTAATTAAGGTATGTACATGGTTCTTTTAGACATAACGCTATTGCACATTTAGTAGACTACAGTATAGTGTAAACATAACCTTTATACACACTGGAAAACCAAAAAATTCTTGTGACTCTCTTCATTGTGATATTTGCTTTATTGCAGTGTTTTGGCACTGAGCCTGCAATATCTCCAGTGCGCCTGCAGAATATTTTAAAAACAGAAAGTGTGATGCCTCCAGCTTTGTTCTTTATCTCAAAATTGCTTTGGCTATTTATAGTCTTTTGTGCTTCCATGTGAATTATAGAATTGTGTTTCTTTTTCTATTTCTATTTAAAAATGTCATTGGAATTTTGGTAGAGATTGAATTGAATCTGTAGACTGCTTTGGGTTGTATGGACATTTTAACAATACTAATTCTTCCAATCCATTAACACAGGATATCTTTCCATCTGTTTGTGTCTTATTTAATTTTTCAACACTGTATTATAGCTCTCCATATACAGGTCTTTCACTTCCTTAGTAAGTTTATTCCCAGGTATTTTATTCTTTTTGATGCTATTGTTCATGGGATTGTTTTCCTGAGTTCCCTTTCAGACAGCTCATTGTTAGTATGTAGAAACACAACTGATTTTTTATGTTGATCATGTATCCTGCAACTTTTTCAAATTCATTGATTAGTTCTAACAGTTATTGTAGAATAACGCAGTGAATTTTTCAGTTCAATTATTTGTCCTTCAGCACCACGCTTTCTGTTTAGTACTTTTAAAATATTTTCTATCTCTGTTGAAATTCTCACTTTGTTCATGTGTTTTGCTGTGGGTTTTTGTGAGAGTTATTTTTCATTCTCTGTTAGGTGAATCATGTAACTCCACTTTAATTAGATTTGGTTTCTGGAGACTCATCTTGTTTTTTTGTTTGGAAGGCCTTTGCCTGATTCTTCATTTTCCTTGACTCTGTTGGTGTCCGTGCACTGGACAAAGCAGCTCTGATTTCAGTCTCCATTTGTACAGAAGACCCTCACCAGAAAGCCTGGCCAGAGATTTGGGGGCCTCTACCAACCCTCCCCAGGGAGAAACAGGCAGATGTGGCTTTTGTCGGCTCTTCTGTACTAAGAAAGGGTGGGGAGCTAAGGCACCTACCAGCCCAAGCTGCTGTTTCCATTCCCCTGGGCCAGCTAGACTGTCCCAGACCCATCAGGGTTCAAGACAGACAAGACAAAAGCCAGTCCTCTGAGTGAGGAGCCCCTTCAGAAAACTTGGGGCACTGGACCAACTCCTCCTCTCCCCAGGGTGAAGCTGGGAGCTAGGTGGCCTCTTCCTGACCATATGGAACTGTGCTGGCTGCAGACTGTCTGGCAGGAAGACTTCCCAAATCTTCCTACCAGCTTTGGTGAATCTGGTTTTGCATTCTCCCGGGATGCAGAAGTCTTTTTCAATTAGTTCCTGATTTGTCACAAAAGGAATCTGTCCATGAATTATTGCTGAATTGGTGTGTTTGGGGTGGGGGGGAATGAAGGGTCCAGAGACAACTGTCATTCAGTTAATGCCACTGAAATTGACATATTATATGTAATTGTAAAACATGAAAAAATGTGTTTTAAAATCAGGAACAAGGCAAGAATACCTGTTGTTCTAGACTGAATTGTGTCTCCACAAAATTCATATGTTGAAGTCCTAACCCCCAGTACCTCAGAAGGTATTTGAAGATATGATCTTTAGAGAGGTAATTACGTTAAAATGAGGTTATTAGGGTGTTCCTTAATCAACTATGGCAGGTGTCCTTATAAGAAGTAGAGATTAGGACACAGGCACACACAGAGGGAAAACCGTATGAAGACACCAGAAGAAGACAGTCTTCTACAAGCCAAGGAGAGAAGCCTTAGAAGAAACCAACACTGCTGACACCTTGATGAAGACTCTTAACCTCCAAAATTGTGAGAAAATACATTTCTGTAGTTTAAGCTGCCTAGTCTGGTATTTTGTTATGGCAGCCACAGCAGACTGATATATCGCTTATCAACAAATATATCCTACATGGCATTGAAGATCCTAAATAATACAATGATAGGTAGATAGATTGATAGGTAATTAATTAATTATAAGAATAGAAAAAAATTAATTTGTCATTATTTGAAAATTTTATTATTATATACATAAAATTGAAAGGAATCCACCACTAAATTATAAAAATTAATAACTTAAAATTTTAAAAAATACAAAAATGTATAAGGTTTGAGGAGGGTGAGGGTATTAGTCCTCTGACAGCCCAACTCCACAGTTTAAGGCTGAAGAATCCCCCCCAGGATTCAATCTCCATTTCTTCCAGAAAAATGAAAGAGGAAAGTGAAACAGCACTTTCTATGCTCAGAGGACAGAATTACTTCTTACTTTATTTTCACTACTCCAAAGAAATCATCTTTCCACTTTATCCTTAAGGACTCGGTAAATTTAAAATACCAAACCTGAGGTTCTGTCTTTTTTATTCAATAAATACTTCCATCAGCTTTTTATTGAGAGGTTAACTACCTATAATCTGAAATTTTGTTAAGTTATGAGAATCTTTTAAGACCATTTAAAGATCTCAAATTTTAAGGCTCTCTTAAAGCAAAAATTCCCCCAAATCTGTTCTCAAAGATCACTGCAGAATATCTTGGGAATTAATAAATTAATGAACATATTTATTAATTCATTCAGCTAGCTGGGAGAGGCTGGATGATGTCACGTGACAGCTGTACATACACACCAGCACAAACACAGCCCTATAAACCCAATCCAGAGCCACGCCAGCTTTTGTGAACAGTCTCCACAGTCATCTCACCCAAGCCCATCTCCCCTGTTTACCCTCCCAGACCACCCCTGCTGAGATGCCACATGCCCTGTTTGAGCACCTAAATTTGTCTCGTGTCTCCTGGGGATCTTTGACTGCTGGCATTCACTGAGAAGAGAAATACTGGAGAAGCAGAGGACTGTTTGAGGGCAAGAGGATAGTTTGGTGCACGTTGAATGTCAGGTTCATTATTTTTGGAGGGAAATAAATGTATTGATCTGAGACTCAGGAAAGGAGTTTGTGCTGAGAAATAGATCTGCCAGTAATCAGCATAGAGATGGTAAGTGAAGCCAGAGGTAGGGGGTCGGGTAAGGGTACATTGTACCTTACAATTACAAGGGTAATCTGTACATTGAGGGGAGTATAGGTCTAACACAAATCTTTAGGAGAGAGTGGAAGAGAAGACAGTAACAGAAGAATCAGGACTGGCCAGGGACTTAGGGGAAAAATACATCACTTAGGAGTGATGTCATAGAAGACAGCAAAGAAATCTCCTCAAGGACAGGGAGTTAACCAAATCTGTATAACTTGTTTAATATAATGCTAAATCTTATGCTATTATTTTTATTTGCATCCTACCTTATGAGCTCTTAAAACTATTTTATCACAAAAGCAATGCATGCACTTAATTTTAAAAAATACATACACATGCACTCCATACATCCCTCAAGGGTATCTACTATTAAGGGTACTGTGTATTCCTGAGGGGTATTTTTTTCTTGAACATTTATGAATATGGAAGCATACATATATTTTTGTTTTTACATAAATAGGAACATATTACAAGTGCTTTGTACCTTGCTTTTTTAATTTAATAATGAATTTCTGCACAGTAAATATGACTACATAAATATCCTTTTCAGTGTCTGATATTCTTTAGTACAGCGCATCATGCATTATTGTGCCATTTTAAATCAGTTTACTACGATTATCCGGGTTATTTCCAATCTTACAAACAGAATTAAACGAAGATCTTCATACACAAATATTTAACTGCTCACGCAAGTACATTTGAAGGACAAATTCCTCAGACTGGGATTTCTGGGTTAATGGCTTTGTGTATCCAATTATGATAGCTAATTATTCACTAAAGGGTTACATGGAGTAACATACAATAGTATAGGAGTTCTTATTTCCCCAGACCTCAGCAAATTCCAGATATATTTTCCCTCATCCCAATTTCTTCTCTTGTTTGCCTGAAGCATGGCCACCACCTGCTGACCCTGTACTGCCCTGACCTCTCCAGATGCAATTTGGTTCCCAAAAGCTAGTTGCCTTATTTCACTTTCAAGCCTGCTGACACTGTACCAGAATGTTAGGAACTGAAAGCATACTTTCGATAGTATTTGGTAGTATTATAACCAAAAATATAAAAATGCCCCAAATTTGCCAATCATTCATCCCTCTCCCTTTTCCCCACAAGTTTCCCAAGGTAGATCTATAAGAAGAAACAAAGCCCAATGGAAAACAAAGTACCAATTAGTGACCATGGAGTGAGTGCCCAGTGACCACAAAGGCAAATTTCTGGCAGAGACTTAGTGGCTTTGGCTAAGCATGACCTTTTCCCACACTACCCTGGCCCCTCCCAAATCTGTATCTTGGGAGGACCCGACCATCATGTAAGTCTATTTTATTAGGTGAGAAAAACGGGCATAGAGCCGCTGAGTTTGTTGGTGAATTGCCTAACCCAGCCCCATAAGATAAAAAAAAAAACAGAGGAGAGTATTTCTGGATTAACATGTATTTTTAACTTAAAGCCATCTCACCACTGGTGAAGGAAGTGGAATGTCTTGGATTTACTTATATCTGAAAGCAGCAGCTCCTCTTCCTCAGGTAGATGCAGGAAGGGGAAGGGAAGAACAGAGCAGAAAGTTGCTCCACCCCCAGCTGTCAAAGTGGAACCTGGAAGAAAATCTGTCCTGCATCACACCAGGACACGCTTCCCAAAACTGCATCTTTCTGGGCAAAGTGAGTGCTGTGACAAAGGAAACTCTATAAACACCTCTCCTTCTCGGTGCATTGCTGTCATTTAACTGCTTTTATCTTTTTGACAGAGATAGAAGGAAAACATGTTGTAAAATATTTAGATGAAACTGAACTTCATCCTGAATTTAAGGATGAACTTCACTCCTGAAGACCAATGTATGAAAATATATAAATGTGCTACTGGTTCCAATTTTTTAAGAAATTACTTTATAACTTATCAAAGATATACTGATTCTGATTTTGCCTAGAGTCAAGTAGTACATGACTAAAAGAAAGATGTGATCTCAGAGTCATGGTTTTCTATATTCTCTGTCTTAGCACATGTTGTAGGCTACTTTGAGAGCTCTTCCCTCTCTTTATCAACCTGGAAATCTCCTACTCATCCGTCAAGACACAGCACACATGTCACCTCCTCTGTGCTGCCTTCCCTGTTCTCTCCTTTATTCCCTCACTCTAGCTTATAATTATTTCTATCAAGGCACCCATCTCACTGAATGGAAACCATTCTTTCCTTTCCCCGCCATCCCTGCTAGACAGTGAGATCCTTAAGAGTATAGTTTGTGATTTAGTCATTGTGTTTCCAGTACTGAAAGCACTACCTGGCACATAGATACTCATTAAATATTTATAAAATAAATAAAGGAAAATGCATGGCCACTTATTATGCTTCTGGCTTGTTAATTGCAAATGATAAGGAAACTTAAGGAATATCTTTTCTATTAAAGGGTCATCTGGGGAAAGAATTCCATTAACTAGAGGTCCCATAGCATAGAGCTCACAAAATGTGAAAGTTGATGCCTGAATAAAAAATTCAGGAATATTAGTAGCTTCCGGACTCCTGTTAAGAACTTAGGAGGAAAGAAATGATTTCCATCTTCTGGATCCAGCTGAGCACTAAAGTCCAGTGCTTTTTCGTGAGTTTCAGCAATTTGCTGACAAGATACATAAGCGTTCTAACGATACCTACCTCCTTTTTATTTTAATCATCTCTAAGCTTTCCTGGCAATCAAAGATAATTATATAAGAAGAAATTCAGCACTTCTGCTTAAGAGTTTCTCTGTAGCTCATTCAACTTGCTCCTTTGGTTTAACAATTCCCTGGATTAATGCACACTGATAAACGCTCTCACTTACCTAACATAGGGAGCTTAAGAACCTAAATGAAAATCATTTCTCTTCTTGTTACAGTAAATAAAATGACTTGCATTGCAAGTTCTACTTTACTTTGTACACATATAAAAAGTTATATTTCTTCTTGTGATTGCTTTTTTTCTAGTCACACATATAAAATGAATCACATAAATGTATATTACCGAAGTAATCTTAAATTTATTATTGCAAAATACGCAGCAAGATAATAACTCCACTGACAGACTAGAAAGACAATTTTAAATTAATTTATTTATTTATTTATTTATTTTTGGCTGCGTTCGTCTTCCTTGCTGCGCGCGGGCTTTCTCTAGTTGCTGCGAGCAGGGGCTACTCTTTGTTGCGACGCGCGGGCTTCTCATTGCGGTGGCTTCTCTTGTTGCGGAGCACGGGCTCTAGGCGTGTGGGCTCAGTAGTTGTGGTGCACGGGCTTCATTGCTCCGCGGCATGTGGGATCTTCCCGGACCAGGGCTCGAACCCGTGTCCCCTGCATTGGCAGGCGGATTGTTAACCACTGTGCCACCAGGGAAGCCTGACAATTTTAAAAATTAATTTTTTTTCTTCCCAGTAGCAGGTCAAGAAACAATTTTGAAGAACGTAGCGCACAGACATTTTTATAGTGTAGAGAAGGAACTTCTATCTATATTTAATTTTAGCTAGAGTCAGAAAGAGGAGGAGAAGACAAAATCAGAAGAGATGCTGTAAAGAAAATCTTTTAACCAGGATTGTGGGGAGGACAGAGAGACAGAATAGTGAGGTGCTCATATGTGTGTCCAATTTTAGGTTCTCTGGGGAGAGAGAGAGAGAGAGAGACCAAGGAAAGAGAGGGCACTAGGAGGAAGCAGCTGTGTCCACAGGCTGCCCATCTGCCCATATCTACCTGGGCAAAAGCCATGTCAAAATAAACTTGGCAGTGTCAATGAAAAATGCAACTGCCATATTGATAAACACAGGATTGTTGCAGCCATCAAGCCACTACAGCTCCCCTAACAGTGAGCCCTGAGGGGATTCAGGATGGAGACAAATGGGCTGCCCACTGCCAATCTCTCAGCCACTGCAGTTGTCCCCAGTGGTGCACCTGAGGGGACTCAGGACGGGAGAGAACCTGTTCTGGTGCCAGAGAGCCGAGGTGTATATCAAAGGAATGACTTTAGTGAGCCTAGACTCTTGCATCTTCCCATAAAAAGAAAAGCGCTTAATTTGAGATGCCTGGTTTTCTTTAACAGTAATCTTTTGATGTTCCGACTACCTGGTCTTTGTTGCAAAAACACCTATGCTCCCTTATCTCTTTGGAGCAGTCCCTTGGAGCTGTCTGAGATGCTGCCCCCCAGCCTTGAAGTCCTCAGCAACTCTGCTGAATAAAACAAAATTCTCAGCTTTTAGGTTATGCTTTATTTTTTTTAGTTACCAACAGCACAGTGTCATCAACTAGATAGAGGAGTTTGATCCCCCCAAATTTCTATTTCCCCTAAAATTCAAATGTTGAAGCCCTAACCCCCAGTGTGGCTGCATGGGGACATAGGACGTTTAAGGAGGGAATTAAGGTTAAATGAGGTCCTGTGGGCCTTAATCCAGCAGGGCTGGTGTCCTTTAAGAAGAGGGGGAGACAGCAGAGACCCCGCTCTCTCCCCAGTGTGCACAGAGGAAAGGCCATGTGAAGACACAGCAAGGTGGCAGCTGGCTACGAGCCAGGAGGAGAGGTCTCACCAAACACCAAATCTGCCAGCACCCTGGCCTTGACCTTCCAGCCTCCAGAACTATGAGAACATAAATGTTTGCTGTTTAAGCCGCGCAGGTGGTATTTGGTAACGGCAGCCTGAGCAGATTCATACAGATGCGCTGAAGTTGAGTTTTCCTGAATCATTCAGTACCAGCTTTCAAGACATTTTGCTTGTCAACTAAAAAATTATTCACAACCTAAAAGTTGAGAGTTATGTTTTATGCGGTGGGAATTTTTAGGACTTCAAGCCCAGAAGACAGCATCTTCAGTAACCCTGAGAAAACTGCTCCAAGGAGGCGAGCTGGGGAGCCAGGTTATATAGGAGCTTTGCAGCAAAGGCCAGGTGGTCTGAACGTCAAAATATTATTGTCAATTAAAGAGAACCAGACATCACAAGTTAAGGAATTTAGTGCCTTTCTAAGTATGGGAAGATGCAAGAGTCTGGGCTCACCGAAATCATTCCTTTGATGTGCACCTCAGCTATCTTGCTGCTGCAATGGTTGATCTCCATAAAGGATAAGCAGACCTTCTCCAGTTTTCAAAACTAAACCTTTACTAAACCAAGTCAGCATAAACATTCAATAGGCAAGTGCATCATCTTATAGGAGGAGCCTAAGCTCACGAAAAACCTAAGTGAACATTGGTGCCATTCTCATGAAGCTTTGTTTTGTGGTTCTCATTATTTATCCAACACTTCTTTCTGGCTTCAGAGAGACACTGTCCATCGGCATGTTTCAGTTCTGAGACATCCAGACTGCAGCAGCACTGAACCCTGCAACTTCTTTTGGAGGAAACTCCTCCAGTCTCTGTTTCCTGCGGCTGTGACTTCAAAGTCGGGCTCCTCCCCTTTCATCTGGCAGAGGACAGACTACGAAGAAGAGAGGAGAAATCTCCTTCCCGACTGCCCCTCCCCATGTGTCCCCTTCAGTGTGAGGCAGGGAGAAGGGGAGGGAGAGAAAGGGAATCATCTCAGGTTCTGTTTGGGCACGAAAGGCCAAAGCTGCCGGGCCTGTTCTCCCACTTTTTTTTTTTTTAACATCTTTATTGGAGTATAATTGCTTTACAATGGTGTGTTAGTTTCTGTTTTATAACAAAGTGAATCAGTTATACATATACATATGTTCCCATATCTCTTCCCTCTTGCGTCTCCCTCCCTCCCACCCTCCCTATCCCACCCCTCCAGGCGGTCACAAAGCACCAAGCTGATCTCCCTGTGCTATGCGGCTGCTTCCCACTAGCTATCTACCTTACGTTTGGGACTTGCGGCTCCCCGGAAGCTCATGTGTTTTTTTTTCTCTTATTCAATATTTCAGTTCACGTGAGTCTTGGTCGAGTGTTGTATTATTAAAACAACGGCTGCAGCACTGCTGCATTTCAGTTGAGCCACCCAAGTTGTGATTGTCAAAGTTTGAGTTGTTAATACATTGACTTGGAATTTTTCTGATCGTTTCTTAGACATTTGTTTCTTTTGGTTAGAAACAGATTGTCAGCTTGTTGCAGATTTGGAAAATATCTTCTAGGTAGCTGCTTGGCCCAGCTACTCTGCTTCAACAGTACACTGACGGTGATGTCATTAGCTCCTTGGACACGTGTGTAAATGAACATGTGGCTAAGACTGCAGTTCCTGTTTGTGCCATATTTGGTGCACCAAGCATTTTATAAAAATGGGCTTTTAATAAAATTGAACGTACCTACTTAGTGAAAAAAACAGATGCTATTATAGAGATGTTCATAAAAATATAGTTAATTTTGGACTCTTTCTGTTATATTTCATACATGCGATTTCTTTTTGCTCCTAGTTTTACTGAATATAACAAAACACGGACATACAAAGATATTGATTTTTTAATGTCTGAAATTACTCATCTGTATTAAAGTAGCAAGAATGAACATTTATATTTGAGACACACCTATCCCAGTCTCTAAGCTCATGAATTTATTAACCAGAGTCATAATGAATGCTCACTGAGAAACAACTTACAATGCATTGGAAATGATAAGCTTCACTTTCTGAAAAACATGAGGGCAGTGGTTCCATGAGAATGCCAGTAGAGTATTTTTCCAACCTCAGTAGTGACATCTGGTGAAATTCCTAGCGATTTAGTATAAACAATCAGGAAAGCTACTACTTGTGCATAAGATAAATCCAACTTAACTATAGCCACGGCTCAACGATTTGTTCAGTGCCTCTTCGGGCATTAGGACATTTTAAGTTTAAAAACAAAACAACAGTGCTTCCCTGGTGGCACAGTGGCTGAGAGTCCGCCTGCCGATGCGGGGGACACGGGTTCGTGCCCCGGTCCGGGAAGATCCCACATGCCGCGGAGCGGCTGGGCCCGTGAGCCATGGCCGCTGAGCCTGTGCGTCCGGAGCCTGTGCTCCACAGCGGGAGAGGCCACAACAGTGAGAGGCCCGCGTACCGCAAAAACAACAACAACAAAGTTTAGACCATCTTGCAGGAATGAAATGACTTCAATTCAGACAAGGGTGACCTCAGTCCAGTCTCAGATCTAGGTATACTCTAAAAACAATCTTTTACCTGAAAGTCCTGTATTGGCTCAACTATTTAAAAAATTGGTTTCCATACTTCTCTACCATTTGCTCCATTAGCCAGAACTGGGCAGAGAATAAAAACCTTTAGTAAACAAAAAGCCCGATGCACAATACTGTTTTTCGGTTTTTGCTTTTTTTTGGATGAACCCGGCAGCTTGTGGGATCTTAGTTCCCCAAGCAGGGACTGAACCCGGGCCACAGCAGTGAAAGCGCGAGTCCTAAGCACTGGATCACCAGGGAATTCCTGCTTTTTAGGCATTTTTAACTAATCTTCCCAGCATGAAATTTTAATACCTCAGATATACTGTATATCTAATTATAATTATATATATCTAATACATAATTACTGTATGTGTATCTGCTGTGTACAGAAAAAGAGTAAGAATTTTTCACTTTCTAAGAATTAAGTTTTATCTCCTTGGAGATGATATAGCTCCCTTGATAACGCCTGATAAACAGGAATTGAAATATCGGAAATAGGTTCTATGTTGCAGTGAGCTGTGCGTATATTTCAAAGATTATAGCTCACTTGAGTGTCAGGATTCGGAAAATATTCCTTTCTTCCTGCGTACATTCTCTTTGCTTTCATCAGTAGGTTAGTGAGGAGATGACCTCTCTGGGCTTTCTGAGAGGTCACAGTTTCTGAAGTCACTAGACCTTGACCTTGGAGATCTTAGGTCATTCTACTCCATTTTCCTGTAACTGCTTACAGGAAGGGGAAGATTGGGTAAGGGTATTGAAGGAGGGGAAGAAATAGATGAAGATACTTAGATAATAGCACATTGTTTATTTCCCAGTAGCTCCTTAATGAAATTAGGCTCACGCAGAGGAAATAGTTGCCCATTTCCTCCTTTTTCTCCCCAAATCATCACTACATGTTAACAATAACTTCTTTAGAACTCTCCATCTGTACCTCTCACATTCCAAGGTATTTCTGCTTGGGGCAGAAACAAGCTCTTCATTAAAACAGCTCCACGGGACAAGGTTTCAGTGTTGTCCTTTCATCTTCTTTTTGCCTAAGTAGAGACTTGACCTTGCAAGGGCTGAGAGAAGACAGCTAGAGGAAATCACTTCTTTCAAATACAATTCAAGAACATGTCCTTCTTCTCCCTCCATTACCTCCTACCCTCATATGCCCCATCCCAATATAAAAGTCACAATTTACGCCATAGATGAAGTGCTTAAAATAATTTCATACTTAAAAAGCTTATACGCCCTGGCTAGATTATTCTAAAATGTTGGCCTACAATTGTTACTTATTCATTCTGGGAAAGGAGAAAAAGAAGTTGAAAGTATTCACTCTGTATTCATTAAAATTCCTTTATTTCTGCCGTCTAAAACATTTCAATTTGTCTAGGAAGAAAAAAATCCTCTTATTGTGAGGCTAATGTTTGTTTACAGTATTTTCCTATGAGTGAGTGAAGAAGGGAAGTAACATTTAGGGACCCAGAGAAAGAACACAGGTGTAACGAGGGGACGGTGACATAATGACCGACCTCACAGAGCCGAGAAAAACCTGCCACAGCTTGCTCTGTGACAACAGCGAGATCCACTGTTAGAGGGAGAGAGCTTCTCCATGGGGGAGTGGAAACCTGACATCAGTTGACACAGAAAGCTGTTGGCCGGGATCGCTCACACACGTGACCTGTTTAGAAGTCACTGCCAGCCTCCGTGAGTGAGTGGCAGGCTCTTAACTGTAACAGGAACTTGCACGGTGAGTGCAAGTTTGGACTCTTCTTTCCCTCCTCTGGAAACCTAAGGTCAAGGAAAAGTGGTGTAGACGTGTCTCAACACACTCCTGCAGATTTCAAGCTGAATTTTAGTTTTGCTTTTGGTTTTTTCTTTTTAAATATTTATTTTATTGAAGTATAGTTGATTTACAACATTGCGTTAATTTCTGCTGTACAGCAAAGTGACTCAGTTATATATATATAGTTCCCTGTGCTATACAGTAGGACCCTGTTGTTCATCCATTCTATATATAATAGTTTGCACCTGCAAATCCCAAACTCCTCATTCATCTCTCGCTTACCCTCCCCACCTCTGCCTTGGCAACCGCCAGTCTGTTCTCTCTGCTGTGAGTCTGTTTCTGTTTCATAGACAAGTTCCTTTGTGTCATATTCTGGAGATGACCATCCTAAGTGAAGTAAGTCAGAAACAGAAAGACAAATACCATATGATATCACATATATGTGTTTTTTTCTCTTTTTGTTTCCATCAAGTTAAACTCTAGTATGGGTATTTTTGAACCCACCACTGATGAGCTCTAACCACTTTATAACACAGATATTTATATTTGTGGTCCCAGGGATCAGGAACCATAATCTCTGATTTAGTTGTATTTAGAAAATGGATTAAAGGCCTGGATGAAAACTAATAGAGCTGCCTGAGTTTGCTTCTCCCCTTTACAATAACTATAATAACTAATTAAGCCCAGGAATTACTCTTCAAAGGCTCCTCAGAAAATACTTTATCTAAGTGGATCTGGCAAAAATCTCTCCTTTCTGGATGTGACTCTAGCCATTGCATATCTACCCTTTGCTGCTTTTCCCAGTGACAGGGGTAGGATATATTCTTCTAGATAAAAAGCTGAAAGACTGACAGGCTCCGGACGCACAGGCTCAGCGGCCACGGCTCACGGGCCCAGCCGCTCCGCGGCATGTGGGATCTTCCCGGACCGGGGCACGAACCTGTGTCCCCTGCATCGGCAGGCGGACTCCCAACCACTGCGCCACCAGGGAAGCCCAAAAGACTGATCTGATGTTAAACAAATAGATGAGTATCCTTGTCAGCAGCTCTATGCAGGAGGCCCCTTAGTCTTGTCACTAACCTTAAACCAGGCACCCCATGCTCTACTCATTCCAGCCCTAGCACACCTTTCAAATCTTTTGATCACCCAATACCTTGCCTAAACTGTTGGTTCTTTCCATGGATCAAAGAAGTAGAAATGAAGAATAAGTAATTAACAGATCTCTTCCCTAGCTTCCCCTTCAGTAATCTCATGAACAAGCTGTGTGAACAAGAGATCATCTAAAGAAACATCGCAAGGAGTTGACAAGCCTGCACACAGTGAGGGATGGTGAGGACTCTGACCCCCATCTCAATGATTAACTGAAATGACTTCCCTGTTCCCCCTTAAAAGCTTTCATGGCCAAGCAGAACCTTCAGAGATGGTTACTGCGGACACTGAGTCCACCTTCTCCCCAGATGGCCAGTATTCTGATTAAAAGCAACCTTCCTTTCTACCAACATTTCTCTCTCTCTCGTATTGATTTTCGAGAGGCCAGCAGCTGGACCTGAGTTTGGTAACATCCTACTCAATGGAGGCAGGAATGATTATTGGTGGAAAGGGAGGGAGAAGAGTTAATCCCTTTGGTCTTGTCAAGTCATCAACCCATGTGGAGTATTTAAATCCAGCAGAACTACTCCTAGCAAACTGGGAAGTAGGTTACTTCTCACTTTAACCACCACCCCCCCATCCCCATCCCTGATCATAAAGTAAAATATACAGTCCTTACTGATTTTCCATTTGCTTTGTTTTGAAGCAGGTATCTGAGGCTTGAGCAACTGCAAGGACGGAGTTGCCACCACTGAGAGAGCAGACACTTCTGGTGGAGCAACTGTGGAGTGACAGCTTAGAACTGAGTGGTGGACATGTTGAGGTGTGGATTAGTCATCAGAGTGAAACATCAGGTGGTCTGTGGAGTTCCAACTCTGAGCAAAGTCTGGGGTAGAGATGAGTGTAATTGGAAAACAGAAGTGCACCAAGCACAGAGCCCTGTGACCATGCTCCCTAAGAGGCAGAGCAAACCAGGAAAGGAGACTGACAGCAATGCCCCTCACGGCACATCTCCAGGGACCTGGGCATATTTTTGTTTAATAGTGCCACTTAGACCTGTGGCTGGTCTGAGAAAGTGTGACCAGTGAGGTAGAAAAACAAGAGAGCTTGACATCCTAGAAGCCAAGCGGAAAAAGTTTCAAAGAGTAGAAAAGTATCAGCCTTCATGAAAATAGTGAAGTATGATGAAAGCTAAGACCAGACCATCGTAGCTGGCATTGTAGGACGCACAGAATGACTGTGACAAGAGTGGTTCTCACCCATTAGTGGGAGCAAAATCCTGATTAGAATAAACTAAAGAGAGTTGGGAGAAGAGGAATTGGGGACGGGGATAATAGATCACTTTTAAAGTCATTTTTTTGCAAAAGAGAGCAGAGAAACAGGGCAGTAACTGGTGAATGGGCCAAAAGAATTTTTTTTTCTCTAATTATAGGATGGGACAAATAATGGAAATTTTTCCAACAGGGAAAGATTGGCGATGTCAGGGGAGAGGAGAGAATTGCTAGAGTGATGTCTTTGAGTAAGCAAAAACAGTACACGAATGAAGTGATTGCTTTAAATAAGAGCTCTACCTAGATGAGACAGTCATAGGACTTTGGAACAGAAGCAGATTGGTAGATGGACATGGCGATATGAATCTGGATCCTTTATGAGGTGTCACAGAATGAGTTCTGGAAGCAAAATTAAGCTGGAGTTTGGAATGCTGAATACTAGGGATCAACACTTACGAAGGGAGAGGGAGGAAACAGGATTGTTTGGAAGAAAATTTCAAAGTACAGTTCATGCCTGGCAAAGCCTTAACCAACTCCAAAGACAGATGTGGATTTGTCCCTGGTGTCTTTATGCTGCTGCCACCCTCTTCCCTCTAAACTGACATTGGATTTGGGTTCCTCTGAAGGGTCTATGCTTGGGCTCTTGCTAGGAGCTGATTTCAGGCATATATCTGACAGCTCTCCCAGCAGCTGGGGTAATGGCATTTTTCTTGAAGGGGTGATACACCTCTATGTCCAACAAATAGAATCCTTTCCACTTTCACAGAACAAAGAGGCAGGCAAAATACCCAGGAGAGGAAGGATAGTGAAATAGCAGGTGGGGGAAGTGGAGGGCTTGGAGATAGAGGAGAGGCATGAAATTGTCACCTAGGTGGAGACTAGTGAACGGTCTAGCGAAATATGGTGCATTTCCAGGCAGCCCTAAGGGTGCATTTTTAGGGGAAGTGCTGAGCAATTTCAAGTGATCCAGACAGCATGGTGGTTTGGTTTTCTCCAATCATGTTCAAGTATAAATGTGCAACTGCAGGAACAGAATGAGAAAGAGGAAGGAGAATTTTTCTTTTTAATCAGAGTATAATTGCTTTACAATGTTGTGTTAGTTTCTGCTGTAGAACAAAATGAATCAGCTATACGTATACATATATCCCCATATTCCCTCCCTCTTGCGTCTCCTTCCCACCCCCCATCCCACCCCTCTAGGTCATCACAGAGCACCAAACTGAGCTCCCTGTGCTTTACAGCATGTTCCCACTAGCTACCTATTTTACACATGGTAGTGTATATATGTCAATGCTACTCTCTCAGTTCGTCCCACCCTCTCCTTCCCACCCCACCTCCGCCACGTCCACATGTCTGTTCTCTATGTCTGCATTTCTACTCCTGCCCTGGAAGTAGGTTCATTTGTACCATTTTTCTAGATTCCATATATATGTGTCAATATACAATATTTGTTTTTCTCTTTCTGACTTACTTCACTGTATGACAGACTCTAGGTTCATCCACATCACTACAAGTGACCCAATTTCACTCCTTTTTATGGCTGAGTAATATTCCATTGTATATATGTACCACATCTTCTTTATCCATTCATCTGTCGATGGACCCTTACGTTGCTTCCATGTCCTGGCTATTGTAAATAGAGCTGCAATGAACACTGTGGTACATGACTCTTTTTGAATTATGGTTTTCTCAGAGTTCATGCCCAGTGATGGGATTGCTGGGTCATATGGTAGCTCTATTTTTAGTTTTTTAAGGAACCTCCATACTGTTCTCCAAAGTGGCTGTATGAATTTACATTCCCACCAAAGTGCAAGAGGGTTCCCTTTTCTACACACCCTCTCCAGCGTTTATTGTTGTAGATGCCCATTCTGACTGGTTTGAGGTGATACCTCATTGTAGTTTTGATTTGCATCTCTCTAATAATTAGTGATGTTGAGCATCTTTTCATGTGTTTGTTGGCCATCTGTATGTCTTCTTTGGAGAAATGTCTATTTAGGTCTTTAAAGGAAGGGGAATTGAGAAATCAGTTAATAGGGGTCAGATCACTGAGGGACTTGCAGGCCACTTAAGGACCTTGACTTTTTTCTCTGAGTGGGATGGGAAGCCATACAAGGGTTGTTTATCTTAATCCTTTTGACTCTGAAGAATAATATACACATATGGATTTGCTTAGAACATAAATGTACAGCCTAATAAATTATCACAAAGCGATCGCCCATATAACTGTATCTGGGGTGTGGCCAGAACTGTAGAAGGGCCCCCTTTTACCCTTTCCCAATTATTATTCTTCCTCACTGTTAATGCATTTACTCTCTTGACATTTATAGTTAATTCCTTTCTTGCTATTTTTTTTCATTTTTAATATTTGTGCTATCAAAGTATGTATCCCTAAAAACTAAAGGTCAGGTTAACCGGTTTTTACATTTCTTTTTTCATCTTTTCATAAATGGAATCAAACAACATACCCTTTTTGTGTCTGGTGGTTTTGCTCTACATTGTTTCTGAGGTTCATTCACAGGGTTCATCTGACGGTCATTCAGTGTTCAGGCAACCACAGGATCAGACATAGGTTTGGTTTTTGGAAATTCCAACCCTGCAGCTAACAGGAGATAGTTTTGTGAAGGGAGTTGGCACTGTCTGTTTATTTCAGGATAATATAAACGTTTTCTTGGTCCTTACCCAGGTTGCAGGATTAGAATTTAAAGCCCTGGGCTCAACTCTTTTTTTCTCCAATCTCTCCAATCAACGTAGAAGAATCACCTAATGCAAAGTCCTTATTCTTTATTTCCACAGTAATGTTTTCTATCAGCAGCTACTTGATCAGTTAAAACTTTGTCTTCCCTAGACACCAGCTGTTTAGTTACCACATATCATGGACTATTGTCTGTTGCTCTTGTGTACGGGCATTTTTGTCTTTGTAGAATGTTTTTAGACTTTTCAAACTTACCCAGATTTCACTCCTCGTCACAGTATGCCTGGAGAGAGCTTTGTAAAATGGAGACTGACAACTAAATTTGTTAAGGTGAAGATAATTCCCCTTTCTTTTAGTGTAAGAGTGATTTCCTGTTCATGGTCTAAATTATAAATAAACTCCCTATTGGGCAGAAACAATTGGAAGACATTTTCTAAATATCTAAGACCATTAAATATTTCTTCTCCTCCTGGCTGTAATTATTTGGAAGTTTTGCCTATAAAGCCATTTGAAATCCAACATTGTTTAGGCCAAATTTTTTAAAATTGAATGTATCCACAGATATATTCTTGCAGGTATAAAAATTCTGTAAGACATCAAAGAGGCATTTCTATAGAATGAAATTTTAGTTTCATAATTCAGTGTCTCCCAACGTGGTCTCTGAGTACAGTCTTGGGGGTTCACAACTATTTTTTTTTAACGGTTTGTGCATTATCAAATTTGAAAAAGATTTGTGTTATATGTGCTCCAAAAACGGGAAAATCTTGAGAGAGACTCTTTCCAGCCCCTTTCTTTTTCTCTCTTTAAAAACAGGAGGAAAGCCACAGACCCTCAGTTCTCCTCCTTCCTAGAAAAATGTACATCTCACAGGTTTTCAGTAGGCGCTAGTACACTGCAGGGGGCAGGGGCAGTTTGGGGAGGGAGGGAAACCAGGTTAAGAACTACAGAGTCTATACTAAAGAACAGTGGTTTCCTAACCTAATACAACATATTTAACATTACTTCCAGGCCCCAGGGTCTTCTAATAAATTGTCTTCTTAGCAAGACCAGGTACCTCTGAGAAATAGGCCCCACCATGAATTTCTTCCAGCTATTATCTATGACACTGTTTCCAAAATGTGACCTATAGAATAATGGGACAGGGAGATGTTCACTGAAGAAAAATATGTGTAGGAAGTAATGCATTATGGAGTCCATATTTAAGATTGAACCGTATGACATTGCCATTTTGTAGGCAATTTCATAGGGGTCAAACGGTATCTGAACGTATTAATAAAGTTAATGCCTACAGTAATTTTTTTCTGCCCTTAAATATTTTTCCACCCATAATTTTGCTAAACAGAAAACTCACGGTGCTGCCAATAAATATACCAGGAATTACAGTTGGTCAAAAAGCAAGCTGGCGTTAAAGAAAATTAATCATTTGCTTTGAATGAATTGGCCACTAAGACAGCTGGCATACCTGGGGCTGACAGTGCCACGTGCTGAGATGGAGTACTGCGTGTGACGCAAGGTCAGGCAGGCATTTGGAGAGCATCCCTCCTGTGTGTCACGGGACAACACGTGAAAGTTTTCAAGAGCTGCCGCAATGGTTTTGCACATCACAGTGGCTATGGATACTGAGAGCATATTAGAAGTTCATCTCTACCATCCAAACATTACAGACCACCACCATCTATATATCACATTTTAATAAGGGTTCTATGCTAATAGATTTTATTCCTTTGTATTTATTACTGTTTGGGTCATATCTCTTGTTAGAGATAATGTTTATGCTCAATTTAAATAAAAAGCTTTTACCACGTAAGGTCAGTTTGTTCTCTTTGGGGGCTGGTGTAATGCAGTAGCTACGAAATAAGCCAATGTAATATTTATTCCCATTTCATCAACCTTATGAATAGAAATAAAAGGTACTGAACAACTAAACTATGCGTATCAATCAGGCTTTTTGTACTAGCCTTCAAATATATATATGAAAGTATACATATTATATATATATAATTATTCATATTTTTTTATTGAATATGTGGAAGAAAATTTTTCCTCATTGGCTATTTTCATTATTTTACCATTTGATACACAACTGTGTACCTCATTTCCAGGACACTCAGTAATTGATCGAGTCTAATCCACCAATGATAACAAGTTAGGTACAGAGTACCCAGTCAAAGATGAGATGTAATCTCATTGCTGCCAGTAGCTCAAAACAAGTGCTTTGGCCTGACAGGTGGTGCTAAGAAGATATTTCCCAACTTTAATTTCAGGTACAGTACAGTAATTGTTTCCGTGGGAGTTTGGGGGATGGAACATAATTGCTACATAAATGTAGGAACTGACTAGGTCAGAATGTCAAGGAGAGAACGGCTTTTGGAATACCGGCAATTTATCTGCAGTGAAGGTCACAAATGTGTGCTGTTGTTTTACCCTGAATGTATTAAATCATAAATATAGTGCAGACTGTATTAAATCATAGTGTATCTGCAACATAACCTGACAATGACTTCTCATAATTATTTTTTTTATTTTCCAGCTTGCATTCTATTAAAAGTATCTCGTTTTAAATAGTTACACCTGAGAGCTTATTATTACTGGAGTCAAATATGCAATGTCAGAACGAAGATTTTATGAACGCAACTTGTGGGAACATACAAAGTAATTCACTCTACGAAACGTTAATCTAGTTTTTAATTCTTTTCTTAAAAAGACCTAGTATTTAGCATACTTATTTTCCCTAGCACACAAATACGTAAGTACAAGACTATTTATTCTGATGAGCCTGTGAAGATAGTGTGCTAAGTGTTTTCTCAGGTACCCCAGCCAAGCAGTGGGGAAGGGCAAGAGGTAAACATGTAACAAATTCTTTCTCTTCCTCTGCTATGTTCCCTGACCTGGGTCATCATCTGGAGTGGGGAAGGATTGCCTTTTTCCACAATAGAAAAGAAATCAACAACGGACGTTGTGCAAAGTAACTGGTAGAAAGCATTAAGCCAGTTAATCATATTGCCTTAAAATGTTTAAATTCATAACACTGAACGCAAATGCCAATTACTGTTGAAATAGAATATATATGAATGACACAGTATGTCTGAGATTTTCTCCCCAAATCATTAAGAAAACTTGTCCGTAAAAAATACACTAAGATTTTTCACACCTGGGGATTTTAAATACCCCTTCTTTTTTTATCAAATAGTTTAAAATTATAGTAGATTGGAACTCAGATTCTACTCATTTCTTATTCATCACGTCTTGAAATTTTAATGCACTTAGTTTCACCAACTCCAAGCAAGGAAAGATAGCACAAAGGGAGTGAGGTGGAGGGCAGGCAGGAACAAATCAGAATGGGGGGTGAAGAGAAAGAGGGAAAAGGCAGCACCCTGCAGTCCTCAACGCCCACACGAGTGGAGACCCCGGCACACGGGCCCCTGCCAGTGCATCCAACTAGTACTGATAACAGGGCCTGCTAATCAGCTACGCGGCAGAGACGGGTTCATTTCAGGATTTAACTTTATGACGTGACCACAAGGCTTTCGAGAAATGTGTTTTGCTAAGTTTTGAAACTGTACCTCCTCTTCTAGGTCTAGGCAACCTCAACCCAGTTCTTTCAATATTTATTTCTAATATTGGACAAGTCATCCAATGACCATGGACCTATCTTTTCCATTAAAGAAAAAAAAGAGAAGAGTTACTCACCTTAATAAAACAAATATACTAGCCTAGGCCATAATTTTAATTTCATTTTGCCATATTTACAACTGTAGACATGCAAAAACATTATCTATAGTCAATCATGTGAATGTCAATCTACTTTATTATAGGAGAAGACTTACATAAAGAATTCTCTATTTGAGGTGAGAAACGGCGTGAGAAGAACATTAAGTTTTACCTTTAGATCAGCTAGCAGTTGATCTGGGGCCACATGGTTTTAAAAGCAGCACTGCAATATTAACCTTGGGATGATGAAGACTGTGACATTTCTCTCTTCCAAATGAAAGAGACAACTTGGTTCCTCCTCTTAAACTCCAAAGATGCATAGAGCTGAAAAAATACAACTCTGAGAACCAAGTGAGATGCCAAGGATACAATTTAAGTAGCCAGTTTTCTTTCTCTCTTCTTCCCTATCAACTCCCCACACCCTTACCACTACCCCAAACAGAACTCCCTTCAGTCCCTGAGTGAAGGGCCGAGAGGCTGGAGTAGATACATCTACCCTGAAATCTACACAGAGTGAATCCTGAGATTCATCACCTGCAGGTACCTGTTAAAAGGGGTTTTCCTAGGTCTCATCTCAGGTATACTGAATTTGAATCTGGGGATAAAGTCCAAGAATGTGCACTTTTAACAAACCATCCAAAACTCAAGCGATTTTTGAAGTTTCAAAAGCCTTGAATTAAGTATAGAGAGGAAGGCAAGTTGGATCTAAGTGTTTAAGGTAGCAGCTTAATTGAAACCAGAAATCAAATGGTATGGTTCAGCTCTAAGTTTCTTCAGATATTAAATAACTACTGTCAAATATCTACCGACTACTTTTGGACAGAGGTCTAAGGATTTTCTAAATGCCATGGTGATTATAACAGCTTACTGATTTGCTGTAACTGGATGGCAACATCTCACTCTCCCCATTTTTATAAAAAAGTTTTGGGGTTTTCTTAGTGTTCTTAGATATAATCTCACTTAACTCTTACAATATTCCATCAACCAGAAGACAGCGCCATAATCTATGAAGACAACTCCTAAAGAGAAGCTGCAGTAATGTTTCAAGAAAGAATCATAAAGCACAACATGATAAAGCCAAGGTATTACCAGAGCAAGAACCTCTCATCTTATTACCCAGTAACCCTGAAAAGAGTCTCCTCAGCCCGTAGGGAGGCGAAGTGGGGTCTCGGTGCAACCAGAGTCCAGGGGCTTGTGATAAATTAGCAGATTACCCCAATGTGCATACAAGTACTATTTTGTAAGCGTGTCAAGGAACGAAAGATTGAAAAACACCAATTTAGTAGAAAGTGCTGGTCTGAGAATCAGAACTAGGTTTAACTCCTTGCCACCTCACTGGTGACCCTGGTGACTTAACTTCCCTGGAGCCCCTACTCAGGCTGCTCCATACTTATTAAATTAGGACTAGTTCCGGCTATTCCCAAGGCCTCTTCTATCTCTCAAATTCTCTAACTTCCTTACGTTTATGTTTCATGAGTACGTGAATCATGTAAAATAATACTCACTGGTCATTTAATTAAAAACTCTAAGTTCAGTCTGTCGTTCAATAGATATTTATTAAGTACTTATTCTGTGCCAGGCATCCAAGCATCTGGGAAACAGATATGCAGACAGTCTCCTAGTGTGGCGGTAAATACATGCTACTGTGAATAATCCTTGTGTCTCTTTACGTGGTTAAACAGTAAAGCCTACTGGATCATGCCCAAATAATGGAAATTTGCATAGATAATGGAAAGCCTGCCTGTGCAAAATAAATAAATATTAACTTTAATTATAGACATGACTTCTGCCAAGACCTAAGGCTTTTCTTCTTTGTACCCTTCACTTGCTTTAAAAAAAAAAAAAAAAAGTTAGGACATTTATGTTTATTAGTAAACAGCATTTACAATGAAAATCAATTTTCAAAGTATAAGTTTATAAAAATAGTTTATTTTAAAGACTCTCAATAGGACTTAACATCTTATTTTCAGATATACCAAAAACATAATCAATATGCTCAGTACGTTTTAATTCATGATGAAAGTTGCTCCAGATCTATTATTATTAGATCTACACATACTATTTAACTGGGTGGTGTTCAAAGTTTTAATACCACATAATTGGATCTCCCCACCAAGTTTAATGTTAAATTTTCATGAATACAATTTCACAAAGATTACAATATATATCAACTTACAACTGAAGGAACCATTTAGTAATTTACAATGTTTTAAAAATCTAGCTACATAATCTCTTTAAAAAAAATCCTTCCTATATATATATATGTGTGTGTGTGTGTGTGTGCATGTGCACGCATGTGTGTATATATATATATATATATATATATATAAAGTCCACATTTCTCAGGAAATGCATACATCCACCTAATAGTAAGGACCAAAATGAGAAGCATTACTATCTCCAGAAGAGGAGGGGGGAGGCAGAGGTGGGGGGGGCGGAGGTGGGGGGAGGGAGTACGGTAGGGGAATTAACGGGTGAGGCGCCACAGCAGGGGCAGCCCAGCCCATGTTTGCAGATGCAGGTGGTGGGGGTGGTGGAGGGGGAGGGAGTGAGAAGTTATGCATGTCAAACCCGGGAGGAGGGAAGGGATACTGTGGCATCATAGGGCCATCCTGTCTCTGGGGTGGAAATCCTGAAGTCTCCTGAGGTACCATGTGCTCTGAGTTATAAAACTGCGGAGGTGGGGGCCTGCCAGGACAAGACCGAGGATATCTGCCCCGGGAAAACCCTCGTGTAAATTCTCTGCTGTGATATCCTTTTGAAGGCTCTGAAGCAGAGCTATGAACATTCCAATTCTGATGTACTTCTGCAAAATCTTCACCTTTGGGGAAAAAAGCATAAAAACAAAATTAAAATTAACTTTAATACATCAAAAAACACTGTTTAGGGGCTTCCCTGGTGGCGCAGTGGTTGAGAATCTGCCTGCTAATGCAGGGGACATGGGTTCAAGCCCTGGTCTGGGAAGATCCCACATGCCGCCGAACAACTGGGCCCGTGAGCCACAACTACTGAGCCTGTGCGTCTGGAGCCTGTGCTCCGCAACAAGAGAGGCCGCGATAGTGAAGAGGCCTGCGCACCGCGATGAAGAGTGACCCCCGCTTGCTGCAACTAGAGAAAGCCCTCGCACAGAAACAAAGACCCAACACAGCCAAAAATAAAATATAAAAATAAATAAATTAGATAAATAAATAAAAGAATAACGCTAGAGGCTTCTATGCTCCTAGTAAAAAAAAAAAACACTGCTTAAAATTTCAATAATGTCTTCTTTAACTTCCAGTATAACTTCCAGTAACTACAATTTTATAAGGCTTAAAATTATCAATTTTAAATGAATCCAAAAGGCCAGAGATCAGGTAAGGGAAAGCAAGACAAAACTTTGAGACAATAACCAGTTGATTTCAGTCAAACACCACAGAGAAAACTGGACAGGAACCTCACTCACATTCTCAAAGGCTGAGTACGGGGCCTGGCTAGCTCTCCCAACCAGGGTGGTCAGAAGAGGCTAAGCAGGGAGCCAGTTTCCAGCCTCCCCTCAAAGACAGTGGAGACCTCATGGGGAACCTGGACTTGCATCTCCACCAGCAGTAACACAGTGTTCCTCCACTTCCTGTACTTGGGGTGGAGTCAGACAAAACCTAGGAGAGTCAGGACTTTCATCAGTGCCCAGCATAACAAGGCCATCCCCCATGGTGTCAGGAGCAGTAACGAGGCACTCTTACCCCCACCAGACACAAAAGGAGGCCTGCCCAGAAGCACTCTTACCCCCACCAGACACAAGAGGAGGCATGCCCGTGTGCAGCAGTAATGATTCACCCCCGGCTTCAGATGTCAACAGAAGTTATAAAGAAAAGCTTAACTCCTATCCCCACCTGGTAGTAATAGTAATAACGCAACCTCCCTCCTTTCCCCGCCAGAACAGTTTTAAAAACAAAAACAGCATAATAACTAATATGTCCACATTTCAATTAAAAACCACTCGTCATACCTAGAACCGCAAAGATTTGAAACTCAATGAAAAAGGAAAACGAATTGAGGCCAACATCAAGAAGACAAAGATGTTAGAATTATCAGAGAAATGTTTTTAAGTAGTCATCATAAAAACACTTCAATAAAAAATTAGGAACACACTGAAACAAGTAAAAAATAGAAAGCCTCAGCAAAAAAAAAAAAAAAACCAGAAGAAAAATAAATTTCAGAACTGAAAATTTAATAATCAAAATTAAAAACTGAAGGGAGGGCTCAACAGTAGAACGAAGGGACAGAAGAAAGAAGACAGAACAACGAAAAGTATCTAGTCTGAAAAGAAGAAAGGAAATAAACTGGGGAAACAATGAACAGAGAGCTTCAGGGATCTGTGGGACTGTAACAAAATAACTAATATTTACATCTTCAGAATCCTAAAAGGAAAGGAGAAGAAAAATGAGGGAGAAGATATACTTCAAGAAACAATGACTGAACACTTCTCAAATATGGCATAAGACATAAACCCACAGATTCAAAAAGCGAAATAGATTTCAGTCAGGATAAACCCAAAGAAGTCTACACCAAGAAACATCACAAACTTTTAAAAACTAAAAACAAAGAAAAAACATGAAAGCAGAGGAAGAGAGAAATGATACCTTACCCACATGAAAAAAACAATTTGAATGACAGTAGATGTCTCATCAGAAACCATGGAGGCCAGAAAGAAGTGGCACAACATTTTTCAAGTGCTGAAAGAAAACTGGCAATCTAGAATTCTATATTCAGTGAAAATATCCTAAGGAAAAAGGGAAATCAAAGACTTTCTCAGACGAAGAAAAGCTACGAATTTATCTCCAGCAGACCTACCCTAATAGAATGACTAAAGCAAGTTCTCTAAACTGAAACAATAAAAGAAAAGACTGTTAAGACATCCGGAAGGAAACAAGAACACAGTAAGCAAAAACAGGAGTAAATACAGTAGAATTTCCTTCTGTGACTGAGTCTTCTAAATTATGTCTGATGGCTGGAACAAAAATTATAACCGCTAATGTGATTCTTATTGTATACATAGGAAACGTTACAGCAATTTATATTATTAACAAGGGAAAATAAAGGGACGTATAGAGAGGCAAGGTTTCTACACTGCACTCAAACTGGTAAAACGACAACAGCAGATTGTGATAACTTATGTATATAAAATTTAAGACCTAAAGCAACCATTGAAAGAAAACCACACTAACTGATACAACCCACACCGCAGATAAATGCAAATGGAATTCTAAAAAATGTTACAGTAACCACAAGCAGGCAGAAAAAAGACAACAGAGAAATAAAAACTAGAGAGAATACAGAAAAACACAGATTTAAAGCCCAAACATATCAATAATTACATTAAATATAAATGGTCTAAATATACCAATTAAAACACAGAAGTTGGCAGAGTGGATTAAAAAACATAACTACAATCTACAAGAAACATTTCAGATGATCCAGTCATGTTGAAAGTAAAAGGATGGAACAAGCTACAATATGCAAACATTAATCAAAAGAAAGAAGGATTAGCTACATTAATATCAGATAAAACAGGCTTCAGAGCAAAGACTGGGACATTTTATAATGATAAAGGGGTTATCTACCAAGAAAATATAGTAATCCTAAATGTGCATGCCCCAACCACATGCTCTCTCTCAACAACTGACAAAACAGTTATACAGAAAATCACTAAGGCTAGAGAAAATTTCAATACCACCATCAACTAACAAGATCTAATTGACATTTATAGAACACTCCACCACACAACAGCAAAATACACATTACTTTCAACTGCCCCAAATCATATTCCTAGATAGACCATATTCCATAAAACTTTTTTAAAAATGTAGAATTGAAATCATACAGATTGCGTTCTCAACCCACAGTGGAATCAAAAATAGAAATCAATAACAAAAAGATTACAGAAAAATCTCCAAACACTTGGAAACTAAATAATACTCTTCTAAATAATCCATTGGTCAAAGAGGATGTCTCAAGGTAAATAAAAACAAACAAAGGAACATTAAGCTAAATCACAATAAATAAAACACACCAATATCTGTGGAACAAGTTTAAGCAGTAAAGTCTTAAATAAATAATATAAGCTCCCACCTCAAGAACCTAGAAAAACCAGAACAAAATAAACCCAAAGCAAGCAGCAGAAAGTTAACGATAAAGAGCTGAAAGAATGAAACTGCAAACAGAAAAACAATAAAGAAAATTAAATGACATAAAGAACTGGCTCTGTGAAAAAGCAACATAATTGGCAATCCTCTAAGCAAAACTGACAAAGAAATTGAAGACACAAATGATCAATATCAGGAAAGACATCAAAAGGATGTTAAGGCAATATTGTAAACAACTCTACACACATTACTTGACAAATTAGATGAAATGGACCAATTCCTTGAAAAACACAACCTACTATAATCTATCGAATGTGAAAAAGATATCACTATTAAGGAAATTGAACTTGTAATTAAAAGTCTCCCAAAAAAAGATAACTCCAGGCTGAGGTGATTCACTGGAGACTTTTTACCAAACATTTAAACAATTAACACCAAATCTACAAAATGTTTTCAAGAAAAAAAAAAAAAAATTCCCAAGTCATTTTATGAAGCTAGTAGGAAGCTTCTGCTGACATCAAAACCATGTAAAAAAAAATGAGAGGGACAGAGAGAGAGAGAGAGAGAGAAAGAGAGAAAGAAAGAGAGAGAGAGGGAGAGAGAGAGAAAGAAAGAGAAAAAGAAAAGAAAGGAAGGAAGGAAGGAAGGAAGGAAGGAAGGAAGGAAGGAAGGAAGAAAGAAGGAGAAAGACCAATATTCCTCATGAATATAAACATAAAAATCCTTATCAAAATATGAGCAAAATTCAACAACATATACAAAGAATTATATACCACGGTTTATTCCCATGATGCTCATTCAATATTCTAAAACCAATGTAATCTACTTTACTAACAAGGTAATGAAAAAGTCATGTGATCTTATCAATCAATGCAGAAAAACAATTGTCAGAATTTAAAATTCTGACAAGATTCATGATTCCTGAAAAAAAGCTCAGGGAAAACAGAACTACACAGAAACTTCCTCAACTTGATAAAGGACATCTACAGTACCCCTACACCTAACATTTTACTTAATGGTGGAAGACTGAATGTTTTCTTCTATGACCAGGAACAAAACGTATTTACTCAATATAGTGCCAGAAGTTACAGCTAGTAATGGTGAGAAAGAGAGCTAAATATGCATACAGACTGGGGGGGGGGGGGCATTGTTCTTAACTGCCATTGACATAATTGTCTACATTGAAAATCTCAAGGGAGAAACTCCTAGAACTAGTGAGTTCAAGCTCACAATACACAAGCTAAACATAGAAACAGTAACTGTATTTCTGTATTCTAGAAATGAACACATGAACATGAATTAAAAATGCAACACCATTTACAATGATTCCCCCAAAATGAAATACTCAGGTGTATATCTGACAAAAAAATGTACAGGACTCGCATTCTGAAAACTACATAATGCTGGTGAAAGAAATTAAAGATCTAAATTAATGGTGATGTATACCATGTTTGTGGAATGGAAGACTCAATACAGTTAAGATGTCAATTCTCTCCAAACCAACATACAGGTTTAACCCAATTCCTATCAAAATCCTGGCAAGACTTTCTGTCAATATAGAGAAGTTTATTCTAAAATTCATATGGAAAGGCGAAGAAACTAAAATAGCTAAAATAATCTTGAAAACTTTCAGAAAAAAAAAAAGAGAGAGAGAAAATCTTTGGGATGTAGGTCTAGGAAAGAAATTCTCAGACTCTATAAAAGCAAAGCAGATAAACTGGGCTTCATCAAAATAAAAAATTTTTGTTCTGCAAAAGATCCTTTTATGAGGATGAAAACACAAGCTATAGACTGGAAGAAATTATGTACAAACTTTCATAACTCAAGAGTAAAACACAGAAATACAATTAGAAAATGGGCAAAAGACATGAACAAACACATCACTGAAGAGATTACACAGATAGCAAATGAGCTCACGGAAAGCTGTTCAATATCATTAGCCATTAGGAAAATGCAAGTTAAAAATCACAATTACGTATCATTACATACCTATCAGAATGGCTAAAATAAAAAATAATGACAATACCAAATGCTAGTGAGAATGCAGACAAACTGGGCCACTCATACACTGGTGATAGGAACGTGAAGTGGTAAAGCCACACGAAAAACAGTATGGCAGTTTCGCAAGAAACTAAACATGCAACTACAGTGGACCCTTCAAATGACATGTGTTTGAGCTGCACAGGTCCACTTATGGGCAGATTTTTCTCAATAAATACATACTATACTATCCAGGGTTGGCTGAATCCACAGATGCATAACTGCGGATACAGAGGACCAGCTGTAAGTTGTACACAGATTTTCAACTACACTGGGCTGTGTGTGTGTCAGTGCCCCTGACCCCAAAGTTGTCCACTTGCAACTGTATCATATAACCCAACTGTACTCTTGGACACTTATCCCAGAGATATGTGAAAATTTGTGTTCACATAAAAATCTGTGCACAAACATATAAAGCAGCTTTCTTCATAAAACCCCAAACTGTTAACAATCCAAATGTCTTTCAATGGATGCATGGTTAAACTACCTGTGGTATATTCACACCACAGAATATTACCCTGGAATGAAAAGAAACTTGATACATACAACAATCTAGATGATTTCCAGAAAACGGTGCTCAGTGACAAAACCCAATCATTAATTTATATAACCATCCTTGACAGGACAAAATATATCACAGAAATGGCACAAAGATCAGTGGCTGTCAGGAGCTGAGGAAAAGGCAGGAGGAGGGAAGTGGATGTGGATATAAAAGGCAACATGAAGACTTTCTTCTGTGATTGCATTATGTCAACAGGAAATAAAACACCTTGACTTTAGCTTAAGCACCATATCATTTAATTCTAAAAATGGAAGCAAACAGCGTTCTAAAAAGAAAAAAAAAAAAGTACTGGTGAGTACAAATGATTCTACCAAGGCTTAGTTTGCCTTTTACCCACCCCTAGGAGCCATTTTTACATCCATGAGCCTGAAAAACCACCAATGAATATCCCCTGTGACTCTCCCACCACATCACATGCTGTGTGTAATGCCTCTAATGCTAGCCAGATGCCACAGCATAAAGAGAAGACCCCCAGATGTTTCCCTCAGTTTTATTACTGAGGAACTTATATAGATGTAAATGAAGATGAAAAAATGACTATATATTACATTTAACTCACCTGGTTCATTAAATTCAGATCTGAATTTTTTCCGGCCTTGAATCTGAGATTTTTTTCTCTGTTTGGCTTCTTTTTCCTTTTCATCATCACTGAAATCTAAGGCCTTGCACAGAAAAATAGATTTACGTCACATGCATTTACCAATTCAATGGTATATATTTAACAGTGACCCTGACAGAAAAGTTACCCTTTTCAATACTTAATATTTACCAGTAATATTCAAATCAGATATGATAGAAAAATAAAATATTTTTTTATAAATGTCTAATGACTCTAACACAGAAGATGAGTACTGAAGATTTTTTTTATATTGTTTTGTTTTGAATTCCTAGAAAGTTTCAGATAGGTAACTTTAAAATGCTGATCTTAAACACCCTTCAGATATGGGCATTCCCTAGCTAGAAATCTGACTTCCAGCTTAGAGTCACGATTCATCATAGTGCCAGCTGCCAAACAATTCGAAAGGCAGGAGTAGTTAGGAATAAGCGAATACATAAATTATCAGATCTAATATAAAAATGGAAGTGAATGTTATATCCTTCATTTATTCAAAAATTTACACACACCCATTATATGCCAGGCACTGTTTTAAACACTTTATAGGGGTTATTTTAATAATACAATGTGAGGTATAGTAAGGGATATAAATAAATAATAAGGTAAAGTAAGGGTGGGGAAAATCACTAGGATGCCCTTTGGATAGGACCGTAGGAAAAGGCTTTGATAAGCAGATACATGAATGACCCAACTTCCAAGAAGAAATCATTTTAAATGACAAGAGGGAAAATTCAGATGTTACTAAGAATTGGGATCCACTGTTACAACCTACCAAAAACCAAGACCTATTAGCTATGTATAACTTCTATGATTTCCTGGAATTCAGGTATTTTACTATTCTATTAATTTCAGAAAATAATTACTATGTTTCGCTAAAAAAAATACAAAAGCAGGGTCACTGTGTATACATGTGTTCCCTAATTAAAAGGAAGAAATAAAATACATATGAAAGTTTCTGTATGGGATTTTCAGTATGGTCTTGCTGAAATATATTCTAGATTGAATCTTCCATGAACCAAGAGTTGATATGCCTCAGAATCTATAATCAAATTCAAAAACATCAACTAATTTTAGTACCCTGAAACACATGATCTTCTATTACTGATCTTTAATGTGCTAAAATTTTTAAGCTCATGTTAAATTTGGTATTGAGCCAGGCACTCGAAAGTACTGAGATCAGATGGAAGACACTGCTTTCTCTGCAACGGTTCAAATGAGAAAACAGATAAATAAGACAATAAACAAGTGCTATGACAGTGCTCTGGGATTATGGGGCAAAAGAAAGAGGAAAGAGGGCAAGGAAGACTTGATATGGGAGACCCAGGATGAATCTCTGATGATGAGTCAGCAATGAACAAGGAGAAGGAAGCTTTTGGTGGGTGGGGGATACGTGCAAAGGCACCATATATTAGAGAAGTACAAATGGTTCTCTAAGGCAAAGCGAAAGCTTCTTACACAGCATACTTTGAGACGATGAAATTGGAGAAGTTAATAAAGACCCTTATGGGGCCAGTTTAAACAACTGGACATTATCCTAAAAAGCAGGAGGACACCATTGTAAAGCAATGATACTCTAATAAAGATGTTAAGAAAAAAAAAAAAAAGGCAGGAGGAATGTATTAAAGGATCTTAACTGGCAATAGTTTATTTTAGAGCGACTACTTTGGCAATATTTTGCTACCACCTCACAAAATCAGAGAAAAATTCACATTTTTCTTATTAATTTAAAATTAATTTAAATTTGCATTCAGTGAACACATTTATTCAACTCAAATTATGTATTCATGTTAGAAACAGATGTGGAGATGAATAAGATGTATTCACTATTATGCTCCTTTATCCCAGTTCAGTATTTCCTATTTTCAGGGCATGATTTTTTTTTTAAGTTTAAACCCCACAAATTCCAAATTCTAGTCTACGATTAAGACCAGTCAATAATCCTATACGACAAAATCTGATCATTATAAAATTTAGAATCTCAGAGTTTCTCATATTACGGAAATAGAGACATCCAGTCGACTACCTGGAAAAAACAATTCCCACGAACTATGTTGTGATTTAATTTTAAAATTAACCCAATCAAATCAATTTTATAAACTATTAACAATTCCATAATTAACAACTTTAATGCTTAGGTCTAAAACAACAGGGATGTATTAGAATATATGGATTTCACAAGAAATATGTTTCAAGACCTTTGTGAATCCCCAAATACTTTTAAGATATCCTGAACATAACTAAGAACACTAAGTGAATCTTCAGGGTCTTAGTGGAAATCACATGTACACACGACACAAATCAGAAAACATAATCCCGTGGCAGTGTGGATACTAAACTAGGACTGCTCACTGGTTAAGTGACTATGTAAGTGGGCACTCCCTGACTGATGCTTCAGCAAAATCAGAAATTAACATAGACCATGAACCTTCAGCACTGTTTGAGAACATCTAAAATGACCAAAATTAAATCTGCAATACCAAGAATTTACAAAACTGAGAAACTTCATCAGAACTACTGAGCACATTTAAAAACTCTCACTTATAATAATTACAATTTTTCTTTTATATTGTATAAATTCACACTATTTTAATAAATGTATACATTCACTGCTGTAACTTTCATATTTTAATAACTTGAAGACTATATATATCAAGCTACTTTGAGACATAAAAATAGTCTTGCTGGCATGGATTTAAGAAGGAAATACAAGAACACTCTTTTTAGGGAGGTAATTATACTGTAAAAAATGGAGAAGTAGGTAAGACTGTAATGATTCTGTACCTCCAAAAGTAAGGCAGCTTATTAAAAGCACCATCAATAAATGTGATGGTGTATGATCACGTCCCACATGGTGAACTTACTAAAGAAAAACAATTTTTTTAATAGTGACAATTCTGCCTTTGCCAGGCCTCAACGGAATTGATAAAAATAGGACATTTTAAGGAAAATGATAAGGTGATAATTATTAAAATGTGACTGAAAATTTTTTTTCCTGAAATGATCGCAAACGCTGGGCGCTATAAAAGCCATCTGGGACAGGGGAGAGCACATAGGCTGGCAAAAGGCAGTGTGACTGGTGAGCAGCCTTGAGGACCTCCTTCAGGATTTATAAGACTGATGGATTTATAAGATTGAGTCCTACCTTCCTCTCTCAAATACTGTGTAAAAAGACTTATATGTGTACCTCTGGTGGTGGTTCTTGATCATTCTTCCATGATGCATCTGATCCCCTATCCCTAGGGGGGGAAAAACAAAGGTCAAAGGGTCAAGGTACTTACTAAGATTTTGTTAAGTGCTTATAACCTAATAGTATGGAAAATAATAAAGTAGAAGACCTAAGCTCAATCTTAATTTACAATATATATGAAAATAAGAGCAAAGAATAAAGGCTCATTTTTGTGTTCTTTACCTCATTTAAGAAGACGTGGGAAAGGCACACGTAAGTATTAGGAGCGGGGAATCAGAATGAGAAGCCGAGGCTGTGTTGTGCAGGGCAAAGTGGTTCTGCAGTTCCTAAGTAGCTCCAGATGCTCTGACTTTGACTGACAGTTTCATGATACCTGAGCTCAGCTCATAAACTTCCTTCAATAGATGCTTAACCAATACCACAAGGTCAAAATGCTGTTCCAGGTGCCAAGGACACAAAAATGAATACGAGGCATTCCCTTGTCTAAGACTTCACAGGTTCAACAACAGAGATCACAACATGAAATTCTTCTTCCTCGATTTACCTGAGGGATATCAGTGATCCTCCCTGAGTAACCAAGGCTTGCTCTAAGACTGACTCTCAAGGACGAGAAGGTGAGACAAAGGGCATCTAGTCTGGGAAGGAGGAGGAGCTTCGGAGACCCCAAAGGACAGTATCATCACAAGCATTAACTACTTTTGGTGGAAAGTTTTACACCCTATGACCAACAAAAGCACGAACATCTATTATAAGTACAATTATAATTTCTGAAACCTCATTTTAAATCTTATCTGGTTAATGTTCTTGATTTCAGAGTTTGACAATATTTGTTATTCAATTACATTAAAATATTACAAGGTATTAGGAGTAGATTTTGTCCTCCCTGCTTGAAACCAAATCTCAAAAATAAGTGGAAGATTCTCAGGAATTAATTCATTAAAATCATTAATCCATTAATCCACAATCCATTAAAATCAATTTACAGATGTCTGTGGGCTGGCATGACATGAAATCATTAAGTTTCCTCTAAAATTTTAATTCAGAATTTTGACATTATATACGATGTATACCAATGATTTTTCTGCTTTTAATTATCATCTTACACCCATGCATTTATCATAGCTCCAGGACTCCTTTTTGTATGGATACCATCTGATGGCTTGCAGTGCCCTTAGTGTGGAATCTTAAAGATGTAAATGGTAAAAAGCTCCCCAAGTAGGGTATCACCACAGAAAATCAAAATCTACTATAGAAAAGATCAAGCAACATTTCAAACAGCATCTTTAACAAAAGACTAAGTTCATGGGAAGCTAAGATTAAAATAGCCTTACTAGAAGAAGGTAAGCTGGAGAGAACCTGAACTTCTCCACCTCAAAGGCAAAGGAGTCCCCACGACTGACACAAAAAATGCAGCCTAGAACAGAAGTCTCTGTCAGGCTGGGTTTCTGCAGGGTGGGCTCAATTTCCCAATTCTTTAGTTTCTTGTTCTTTCTTTCTAGGACAAAATTCTTGTTCTTGCAAATCAGTACAAAGACTGCTTCTAAATCTATCTAAAAACATCTTCAGAAAATATTTTCAACCTATCTATTTTTAGCTAAAATACTTTATCTGTTAAAAGCTAAATATATGGCACATCCAGAGCAACAGCCTAATATTCAAACAGAATGAAATGCTAATTATTTAAGGCATGATTTTAAAACATACTAAAACCTTTATGACTTTGTTGTCTATTTAAATTCACCTTTCTTGTCAACATTTAGAAAAACTAACCTTATGCAACCTGAAGAACACCTTAAGTTCCTTCAGATAATCGTGTGGATTCTTAAACATGAGTTTAATCAATTATCAGGAATAAAATGTTCATCTCATTTCAGAGATTATTTCCCATAACTGAAACTCAGACTGGATTTAATATGTAGGTGGTAGAGAGGCCTTCTCATGGCCTGCAGCTGGGACTGGCACCAGGGTTTGACAAGCACCAGGGTTACTACTCACTGTTAGCTCCTGCAAAAACCACACCCCTAATGCTTCACCTGTATTTCAAGTTTCCAACTGAAAGACAGGTAGATTTCAAAGGGACTTCTGTGACAAACTGAGTGCAAAGTCTTTTCAGATTTAAGATCTACTCTCTGCCAATCCCTTGAGGTCTTTTCTTCTGCCCCTAACTGGGCAATATTTTTATTGGCTCATATTCATTACATCTTTCCAAAGCATTTAACTTATGTTTATAGAAAAAGCTATTCTACTTGAATTTATATGTCACTGGTTTGTGCAAAAATTAATTATGTAATTATAATAAAAAAACCTAACTGATATAAACAGCTCTACAGCTAACACCTGGCAACACAATTTACACCTGGCAAATATACAGCTCATCGGCGGGAACAGAAATATTATCAGACACATGCCACAGGCATCATATAGCATATTTCATATAGCATCCAGACAGAAGGGAGACCACCGGTTTGCTGGTGAAGTCAACCCTGTTAACCACGGCTTGATACACAACACACATTTTAGTTCTCTCTTCTATTAAGTTTACAATTTATAAGCAACCTGAAATTTACTCATTTGCTTTTTTCTTCTTGAGAATTATAGTTTCATTAAATAGTGAAGCCTATGAATGTAATCCAAAGAAATTTTTATTTAAAATGGAAAAGGTTTTTTTTAAAAAATTATAATACTAATGGTAAAGTAGCATATATATGAAAGGAGGTATATAATGGAAAAAATAATGAATTAAAATTGACAAAAGTATATGGCCCAAACATGCTCTTACTAGTTGATCATGTCATTTTGGGCAAAAGATACAAATGATCTCGACCTACAAAGTCTGATAACAACTGTAGCTTTCAGAGATGTTACCAGGAAGACAAATGAACTCTTTGTTAGATAGATACCATTTTAACTACAAGAAACTACATCACTGAGAATTACTCCTAAGACATAAATATTAGATAAGCAAAGAAATAGCATGCCAATAACGTACTTACTGTTTAAGTTTTTCTGTGAATATATACTGGGTGAAGTCTTTCATTGATGGAGCAAAATACATAGTGTCCTTTATTTTAATACTGTTATTCTCAACATGCTCTGAAGAATTAAACCGTAACACATAAAATGGATGTGCAACAGGTCCAAATATCTCAAATATCTATGAAAGAGAAGACACATAAAGTTCTCCTTTAACTGCAAAATAAAGAAACCCGATAAATGTTTTCAAAGGTAATGCTGTCAATATAAAACCAATAAAAGTTTAAGTCATTTCTGCATACTCATAAAGCCTTCATATTTTGATCATAAATGCACTAGCTGATTCCAGATTTCCTTTCTATGAATCTAAAATAACTGTGACAAGTTTTTTCCTTGCTAAATTTAAATCATTTTGGTGGTACCAATTACCAACTAGACGCAAATAATAAGTTGTTTTTGTTATTGCTCATTTAATTTATAAGATACGAACAAAAGAATTACAGTTGGTAACGTCTGAGAAATAAAATGTTGTCATTTAAAATCTTATGAAATGGAACTTTTCGATCCTTTTAGATTCAGTCACTTCTGCTGTTTCCAGAGTTGTTAACATTTTTATAATATTAAATGACAACATTTTTTAATTCAAAAAGTAGTAAAGTAGATTTGAACTTGAAATTGTTTATTTCTCAAAAACCAAAGATACCATACAGCCTTTAACTTTTAGGTAAAGGAACTGCTTTTAGCATATCTATTATTTTATTTTTGAAAATGCTTTATAAACGATGAAAGGGAGCCTCTTGATTTCAAACTCTTCCCAATATAAATGCCTGTGTTTTTAAATGTTTCTGATAATAAATGTACATTATAGAAACTAGACCATGATCAGTAGCAGTGTAGATTTTTCCAGTCTTTTTCCTATTAATAATTTTTTTTCTTTTGAGACTATATCATACTTTTGTATATTGCTCCATTTTATTTTAACTAGTTTTTTAAATTGAAGCATAGTTAATTTACAATGTGTTCGTTTCAGGTGTACATTAAAGTTATTCAGTAATACACGTGTGTGTGTGTACTCTTTTTCAGATTCTTTTCCATTAGATTATTACAAGATGTTGAGTACAGTTCCCTGTGCTATACAGTAGGTCCTGGTTGTATATTTTTTATATAGTAGTAGTGTGTATCTGCTAATCCCAAACTCCTAATTTATCTCCCCACACCCCATTATCCCCTTTGGTAACCATAAATTTGTTTTCTATGTCTGCAAGTCTATTTCTGTTTTGTAAATAAGCTCATTTGTATCATTGTTTTAGATTCCACATATAAGTAATATCATACAATAGTTATCTTTCTCTGACTTACTGCACTCACTATGACAATCTCTAGGTCCATCGATGTTGCTGCAAATGGCATTATTTCATTCTTTTTCATGGCTGAGTAATATTCCATTCTATGTAAATACCACATGTTTATCCAGTCATCTGTCAATGGACATGTAAGTTGCTTCCATGTTCTGGCTACTGTAAATATAGTGCTGCTATGAACACTGGGAAGCATGTATCTTTTACAGTTTTCTCTAGATATACGCCCAGGAATGGGATTGCTGGATCATAATGCTAACTCTACTTTCAGATTATTGAGGAACCTCCATACTGTTCTCCATAGTGGCTGCACCAGTTTACATTCCCACCAGCAGTGTAGGAGGGTTCCCTTTACTCCACACCCTCTCCAGCATTTATTATCTGTAGACTTTCTAGTGATGGCCATTCTGACTGGTGTGAGATGATACCCCATTGTAGTTTTGACTTGCATTTCTCTGATAATTAGAGATATTGAGCATCTTTTCATGTGCCTGCCTATTAGCCGTCTGTATGTCTTCTTCGGAAAAATGTCTATTTAGGTCTTCTGCCCATTTTTGGACTGGGCTTTTTGTTTTTTTTAATATTAACCTGTATGAGCTATTTGTTTACTCTGGAAATCAATCCCACCGGTAGCATCATCTGCAAATATTTTCGCCCACTCTGTAGGTTGTCTTTTCTTTTGTTTATAGTTTCCTCTGCTGAGCAAAAGCTTTTAAGTTTAATTAGGTCTCATGTGCTTATTCCTGCCTTTATTTCCATTACTCTAGGAGACGGATCTAAAAAAATATTGCTGTGATTTATGCCAAAGAGTGTTCTGCCTATGTTTTCCTTTAGGAGTTTTATAGTATCCTGTCTTACATTTAACTCTTTAATCCATTTTGAGTTTATTTTTGTAATACGGTGTTACAGAATGTTCTAATTTCACTCTTTTACATTTAGCTGTCCAGTTTTCCCAACACCACTTAATGAAGAGACTGTCTTTTCTCCATTGTAATGTGCTTGCCTCTTTTGTTGTAAATTAATTGACCGTAAGGTGCATGAGTTTATTTCAGGGTTTTCTATCCTGTTCCACTGATCTATTGCTCTCTTTTAAAACCTAAAGTTTCTTTAAGTTTTTTCATGTTAAATGTATTCTTCATAAGCATAATTTCTGTGGCTATTTAACACTCTTTTATACATTTAGCAGAATTTATTTAATTTGTCTTATATTGTAGAACACTGAGACAGCTTCTAATTTGTTCAGTGTAAGAACTGATGCCCCGTAATGAACACCTTTATCTGTAAATCTCTGTACTTCAGATTTCCTGAAAACTGATTTGTAAGGAATGGAATTATTGGAGCCAAAAGCATGATTATTATTAAAACTCTTGATTTAACCTACTAAACAACTTTCCAAATACCTTAGACCAATTTAAACCAACTGCATTAAAAGTACCTATCTTATTACATCCTCAGTTGCTGATTTTTGATTATTAAAGTTCTCATTTGTTAAAAAGTAAAACAAAAAATAACAAAAACAAAACCTGCTTGAACAAATGCTCAAAACTAAATGCAAAGAAATTCAAGTTATATAGATATAACAGGTGATATAGGTTGGTCACTTTTTAAAAATCCCCTAATATTAAAGAACTCACATTAAAAATGGAATTCCATTCACTAATTATCAAAAGGAACTAATCATTATTAGGATTAAAGTGCAAAAGTAGAAATTCAAATCTGAGGTTGCCCTCCTTCAATCAGTGGGAAAGGGGGAGGAGGGAGGGAGGTGGAAGGGGAAAAAAAAATCAGACCACCTGGGTTGTAAACTCCACTTTGTTCCTTTTTAGCTATTGTGATTTTTGAGTAAATGGGGATAATTCCGAATTTTACAATATACACAAAACATTCGACACTGTAGCTGATCATTATTGTTATTGAAGAGGAGAGGGAAAAGGAAGGACGTGCAAAGGTTTAACATTAAACGTAAAACCAATTTAGTGTCTGGATAATATATGCTAAATATCTAAGAGATTCAATTTCATTTTCTGATCACTGGTTTGTTTAACTGATACTCTCAACCCTCCACACCTCCACCATTATCTTGGGGATTATTTCAAGGTGCTTAGATTTATAATCAAATATTTTTCAAAGACTTGTCACTTCTTGAATTTACAAAGCTTTCTATGTAAAATTTGGAGAGAGATTTAATTTTGCTTTCTAGACTTATACCACATAGCTAAAGTTAAAGATGTAAATATTATATTTTTATCCGACTTGTTCCAAGGTCAAATGACAGAAGGGCTGAGTATTAGTATTATTCAGGACTGAAAATTCAAATGTACTGGGGGATATAAGAAATGCGAGTTTAGAGGTTTTCAAAATTAGTGAAGTGTTGAGTATACTGAAATTGAAATTGTCTAAGTTAGCTATTAAAGAAAAAGGAACTGTCATGAAAATCATAAATAAAAGGAATCATGGAAATGATCAGTTTCAATTCAGTCAAGAAGAGCAGGAAGTGCATTTCCCTTGCCTCTGCTACCTGGCCTCCCCTGAGGAGGCACACCAGCCTGCCTGTGCATGGAGAGCTCCCTCCCCAGCAGTGTCCACCCACTTCCACTCCTCTCTCTCTCAACAGCCTCCAAGGTTAAGCCCCTAGAATCTCTCTAACCCCTTACAAAGGCACCAGCAGTAAATAGGGTTTGTTCTGTATTGCAGTACTTCTTCCTCTGAATCAAAAGCACTGAGATTCATACTTGAAACAAAAGTACTAAGCCTAAGTATTTGAAAGGGAGAAAAGCACAGCGCCATCCTTCAGTATTAAAAAGTCTTTCTTCTCTTTGCAAACTTTCTCAAGAATTGCCAAAAAGTATTAGCTCTAGACCCCAATTAATTCTGCTGCTGACTGCTTTGCAATCGTAAGAGACTCATTTCTCTTTAGTAAATTAGTCTGGTGACCTAAAAAGTAGGTAGTGCAGGGTGGCAGGACCCTGATAAAAGCCTGATCCCTTTCTAATTTGTGTTAGAATAGAACAGCAGGAAAAGGCATAGAAAAGGGAAAGTTATGTGAGTTGATCTAATAATATAGTTCAAAATATATGCTTTTTTCTGATTAAACACAAACTATATCTCTCCAAACAAAAAAAGACACCAACTGTTGCTTATCTAGGAAAAAATAAACCCAGAAAGTTGCTTCTCCAAAGATAGCAGCTGGTTTCTTACCTGTTTGTTTTCAACTCAATACATATTTACTCAGCACATATAATTTACAAAGGACTGTACTACACACAGTGGGGAGTCCCGAGGTGAATATAACTCTGTCCCTGCTGCCAGAAAAAGAACACCTGGTTGGTATTTACATTCTTCATCTTGGACGGTTTTACGTCCTCTGCTGACCGCTCTGAATTGTTATTTGCTGGGTAAAATGTGGGGTCTTTCCTCCCTCTTAAGGTTGGACATGCAGCATGTGGGGTTGTTCCACTAGTAAGACGTTAAAAGGGACCCAACCTTTCGATGATACACATATTCATAATTCCCCAGAAAGTGCCTACAGTGACACTTTACTGCTATCACTGAAATCTTTTTCCACTTGAAATATTCCACTCTCAGCTTCCACCTGAGGAAGGCAAAGTCTAAAAAGTTTTGAGAGTCACTATTCAAAGGGCCTCACAAACCAAAAAAGTGTATGAACAACTATGCAGTGGAAAGTCTCCTGCACCTAACTGAGTACCTGGAGGAACTGTTCTTATTCAATACACAGACCCACTGCCTGGCAAACAACCTGACAAACATCAGGAAAAAACTGTATACATGTGTATTTAATGACACAAACAGCAAAAGATAATAAGCAGTATTAAACCAATGTAAAGGCAGACATGAAGTACTGAAGAAAATCGGGAATGTACTAAAATTTGAGAGCTCTAGATTGCTCATGTACTAAAATTAATAAACTTTTTAAGACAGTGAAAGTCAGAAAACCAATCAACAAAGAAACAGGATAATTAGTAGGATGTGAATATTTTTTACAAACCTTTCCTGCTGCCTGTCGATCACTTTTAAAAACTACAGTCTCCTCATTAACTGGAGGTACGTTAGTCATAGATTCAATTATTACTGAAAAATGAAACAAAAAGATTATTTCAAGATTTAATCAGAAGATAATGTAGAATTTAAATGAGAATTTAGGTTTTAATTCCAACATAATTTAAAATGAAATTTAAGGTGGGATAATATACCTCAGTAACTATTTCTCTTGGATAAAAAAAACAAAGTCTATTTATTACCAAGTAGCACAGGGAAATAAATTCTACATTATTTTATTTTATATGAAAGCTACAGTTCTAAGAAAAAAAAATTAAAGTACAAAATCTCACAAAAAATTGGAATCATCCATTAAGACAACAAATTCAAGCTGATCATTTTCTCAAGCAATTTTTACCCTAAAAAGAATAATCCCACATTTAGTCACTAACTCCTGTTTTAGAAGAAATCTTTCTTTCTCACCCCAGAAATTCTTTTCTGTAAAGCACTGATTACTTACTGATATATGAAAAAGTTAGATTTCACAAATATATTTTCCTCTGAACAGCTGAAGTAAGAATGATAGAACTCCCAGTAATTTTTATCATTTCCCTTCTCAAAAGGCAAAAAGCATTATTCCACTGGTCTAGCAGAATCTCCAAGTCGTGTAAGTGCCACAAATGTCAAACAACCAATCTACCACAGCAAAGAGGAAAACAAACAAACACACCTCAAACAGACACACACACACACAATAGGTTCTTAGAAAATTAAAGCAACAAACAAGAATATTCTGTCACATTAAACAGATAATGCCATCTCCACTTGGAAAATTAGTGGAAATATTGAAGTATTTCCACTTGAATATCCACTTGAAATATTAGTTCAGATTATTAAAATCCACTCAAAGATTTTCAATTGTATCCCAATTAATTTCAAGAGCTAGTGCTTCTAAGTTCTGAACATGCACATAAGGAACGGATCACAGGTCAACAATTTTTGAGTTAGATCTGCTCCTGGAATAAAGATGACAAGGATAGGTAATAACAGTGAGCAGAATTTATTCTGTCTTCTCTCCCTCCCAATCCCCCTCTCAAGGAGTCAAAAATTATATGAAAATTAAAAATCACCTAATCCAAAACCCTCATTTTATAGAAAGGTAAGAAAACAGTACTCAAGAGATTAACATGATTACATGGTCAAATCCAGACAGAGCTATCACCACAACCTAGTGGACTAATACTTATTGTACAACTCCTTTCTGTAAAAGGTCCAAATAGTGTTAGATGTTTTAAGTTTTCCAAACAGAGTGTGCAACAAGCATTTATTGATACAACAGTAACATGTGCCGTTTGATTCATTACTCTTTATTCCCACCAGGTTGAAAATTTTGTTAGTCTATTAAGATGTGTTATTCAAAACAGTATCCTCGAAAAGCGTTAGTCCATGTGTATCATATAGTTTACATTTCTTTCCCTTGAGAATAAACATTATGACCTAAATTTCTTCTATATACCTCAAGTCCAATAAATTCCTGTCTGACTTATTTGTGCATATTAAATACCATAAGATAATTCAAAAACTAGTAAATGTAATGACTCAACAGTGATGTAAGGAGTTTTAATTATGATTTTTGTAAAAGTTTCATTTTAATTGGAATTTTCATTAATAAACTGCAAAATTAGATAAGAATTAATTTTTAAAATAGAGATATGGACACATAAAAAGATCAAAAAGACAGATTTCCATTTCTACCATTGACTGATCACAAGAGCAAGTGACCTGAATTTTTTTTTTTAAGACCTTATTCTTTTTTTTTTAAATTAATTTATTTATTTTTGCTGTGTTGGGTTTTCGTTTCTGTGCAAGGGTTTTCTCTAGTTGTAGCAAGTGGGGGCTACTCTTCATCGCGGTGCGTGGGCCTCTCATTATCACGGCCTCTCTTGTTGGGGAGCACAGGCTCCAGACGCGCAGGCTCAGTACTTGTGGCTCACGGGCCTAGTTGCTCCGCGGCATGTGGGATCCTCCCAGACCAGGGTTCGAACCCGTGTCCCCTGCATTAGCAGGCAGATTCTCAACCACTGCACCACCAGGGAAGCCCCGACCTGAATTTTTCTATGCCTATTAAGTCATAAACTAAGGACTGGTGGACAATTTAGGTCTTTTTCCCAGTTCAAAAATCCTAAAACTTTGGGACTTCCCTGGTGGTCCAGTGGTAAGAGAATCCACCTTCCAATGCAGGGGACGTGGGTTTGATCCCTGGTCGGGGAACTAAGATCCCACATGCCATGGGGTAACTGGGCCCATGCACTGCAAATTACAAAGCCCACGCGCTCTGGAGCCTGCACGCCACACTAGAGAGAAGCCAGCATGCTGCAACGAAGAGCCCGCGCACCACAACAAAAGATCCTGCGCGCCGCAACTAAGACCCAACACGGCCATAAATAAAAAAATAAAATATTTTTTAAGAAATCCTATGACTTTGTCAACTCTGAGTCCTATTTTTAGGAGTCTATTACTAGAGAGGTAATGGTAGCGACATTAATTTCAAAGTCTCTCCTATACGTACTTCACATCCTGGGGCTAAAAGAAATCTGTAGAATCTAGTTCCCATGTATTCCAGTGGGTTCATATTTCATGATATTAATATCAGTGTTAAATCACAGAACTTTCTAATTTACATGTTTATAAGATAAAATCAAAGGCAATAGGCAGATTACCAGTCCTCTACCCACCACCCCACAAACAAAAAAAGACATCCACACCTTAATCCCTGAACCTGTGGATGTTACTTTATGTTAAAAAGGAGACCTTGCCGATGTGATTAAGGTTAAGGAGCTTGAAATGGGAGATGATCCTGGACTATGTGGGTAGACCCCACCTAAGGAGTCCTTAAAAGCAGGGAACGTTTTCCAGGCTGCAGTCAGAGAGACACGTGATGAGGAAAGAAGGTCAGAGAGAAGCTACATTATGGGCTTTGAGAATGAAGGGAGGGGGCCATGAGCCAAGGAAGGCGGCAGCCTCTAGATGTTGACAAGGTCAGGAATATGAGGATCCTCCCTCAGAGCCTCCAGAGAGGAACTCAGCCTGATGGACCCCTTGATTTTAGCCAGTGGGACCCATATCACACTTCTGGCCCACAGAACTGTAAACTAATAAATGTGTTGTTTTAAGCCACTAAATTTGTAGTAATTTAACAGCAATAGAAAATATACCAAATCAAAGAAATTCTGGAGAAGTATGTCAGTAAAAGCACACTTTAAATTTTTATAAAGACACTGTATTTATGTATTACTTGTATAAGCAAAAACTGAATTTATCTGTTCAAACCTAATGACTGTAAAATGAAGTGTTATTACATCTTTCAGAGAAAATTTACCAGTCATAAAGTCTTTGATTTCATTATTAGTACATGCTTGGATATAAATGATAATTTTTATTAATAAAAATATTTACATACCTAATTGTTCAATAATACTTGAAACCATCCCAAGAGGCTTTAATTCAATACCTTCAGGCAGAACAATAGTGAGTTCTTCAACAGTAGGTAGTTCCTGAAATATAAGAAAGCATTAACCTTCCTCCAGCTTCAACAAGTTAACTTATAAAAAAAGGACGGTTTCCATGTAGAGTGCTACACCCGTTTCTGAGACATAACATTAAGTACTTGTCATCTCTTGGATGTTGTCCTTTTCAGTGTCTGAGCATTTCTCCCCCCTTCGACATCTCCCCACCTAAGTGACTCAAGCGATCTAGTGTCTACAGCCTAACCCATAAGAACACAGGCCTGAAGACCATTCTAGATTTTCCTAATCATACTTGAACAAGAAACCACCCTCCCCCTACCCCCAAAAACTGCTGTTAAGGAATCCAAGGTAAAGAAAAGAGACAACTCACATAGTAACTCCCAGAGACATTCCATTCGAAGAGAAATATTTCCAGTTTCTCCACACAAGGAGAGTTCTCTGAGCTGCCTTAATGTGGTTGGTTAATTAATTTGACTGTGGTTAAACAGCTGAACAGAGAAACAGCTAACTTTTCTGGGGCTGTGTGAAAGAGATGAATTTCTGGCCTCTTCAAGAAAAAGTACAGAATTCCTGGAAACAGAATGTAAGCTTCAGTCCAAAAAGTTGTGAAGGTGTTGCCTGATTATCTTCCCTGTCTAGGTTAAAATCCAAATTTTTTTTACATCTAAAGATTTCTCTTTTCTGACCCAGCTGTTAACTGAATGTCAGCTGCTACAGAAACTAGCTATTGAAGTAGAGATGAAGTTGAAGAGAAATCTAAGAATAAAGCAGACCTTAGGCTTTAAATTAAATAAACAGAGCTTTCTATTCTTCACCTTTGCTAAATGATCACAACTGATTCTTCGAAGGAAGTTTTTCCTTAAGAAGGGCTTGAAAGTGCAAAGATCTTATTAATGGCATGTTGGGGTTAGTTTGAGAGAAAAAAGGTAACTTTGGGAGAAATGTTAGAAAAGACAGGAAAACCTAAATGATACAGCACATTGCAGATGAGCATATCCTGGGTAATCATTTTCCTCTATGGGAACTCAGATCGAGGTTTTTAACAAAATCACTTAACCAGAGCGAAAGCATAACTTTCTTCTGCGGATGCTACCTTCTGATCAAGGAGCAGTTATGAAAATCCACATTAAGGGTCTCAGCCAACTCAATGCAGAAGACGTACCTCTGTATGGTTAGCCTGGCCTGTGTTTAAGAAAATGATTGTGTTTTATATGTCGGAATTTTCCTAAGTACTTTTAAGGAGAGGACGACCGCTTGCCATTTTATCATATTAAATATGAAAAGCCTTTTCTTGGCAAAGACCATGGTTTGAAAATGCTCCATGTGTGTATCAGAATAGAGAAGGGGGTTCAGTTGTTAGAACAAACTGGTAAATGTGGCATGGAACAGCCTTGTTTAAGAAGTTCTTAGCTAAAGAAACCCCGTACGCTATGAAATATGAGACTGGAGGACTATAATGCTGGCAGCTGCAGGCAGGAGGCTTTAACGATAGAGGGCAATGTGACAGGCATCTCACAAGGACTCTGGCTCTGAGAGTGGCACCTCCTACAAGAGGCGAATGGCATCTTCTAATGCAGCAGCACAGTGATGAAATCTGCCCCGCTGCCTCACCAAATTATAGTTAAGGTCTAGAGCAAAAACTTTCATTCCTTCTGGACTGTGATAAAGCCCGCTGGTTAAATAAAGCCAGGACTGTGTAGGTAGAGGAAAGGAAGAAAAGAGGAAATGCTGTTAGATCTTTTATGAAAACCTCTGAACTGGGTAGAAGGGCAGATTGTATGCCGTTAACACTTAGGACACAAAATCAGCACTATTCTCAAATAAATAAATGCTATTTGACCACAAAATGGAAGGCTCCTTGTTTTGTGTGTTCTATTAGGAGGAATTTAAGGCCCATGCAATATAATTATGTTTTGGTACACACCTAAACTCTGGTACTATTTTGATCTTTTTTAACTTTAAAGTACAAAAGTTATACATGTCCCTTTTTAAAAAAAAAATAAAAACTGAAGTAGTATAGAAGGATACAAAGTAAAAAGCAAAAATTCCCCCCACCCTATTCCTTTCAACCTTCCAGTTCCTCTCCATAGATAGCTGTTAACAGTCTTTCAAATACACTTACTAGACGGACACAAACTTAACATTTAACTTTGATATGTTTCACTTAATTAAAGTACCCACATTGTAATAAAAGCTATCCTTTTTATCTATTATATCTTCCACATCTTTCTACACCAAAACGTAAGTATCTATTTTATTTAAACACTCTTACAGTTCCACTGTATAGATGTCCTAAAATTAGTATACCAATCACCTGATACAACATTTATCTGCAGTTTTAATTTTTATCATTACACAAAATGATACAATGAACGTTCTTTAAAACATATCTTTGTGTAACTCCTATGATAAATTCTTCTAAGTGGAACTGCTATATCCAAAGGTATAAACATTTTTAATTTTGACAGATACTGCTAAATTTCTTTTCAAAAAGGTTACATCAATTCACACTTCCACGAAAAATGTATGAGAGATTTTCCTACATCCTTGCCATCACTGAGAAGCAAACTTTAAATCTTTGCCCATCTGATAGGTCTAAAACAGTATCTTGCCTTAATTTGATTTTCTTCATTAATCAGGACGACATGTTTCCTGGCTACCTGAGTGTGCTTATGAATTGCTTGTATACTTTATACACATTTCTTTTGGAAGGTTTATCTTTTTATCAATTTATAAGAAAACTTTGGGGTTTTAAGAACATTTGCTCTTTATCAACTACATAGCAAATATCCACTCCCTTACCTCTCACCATGTTTTCTGGCATTTAAGTTGTTTACTAAACTCTGGCATTTGACTACACCAAATACATCAATCTTTTCATTTTTTTCGATTTTAAAACTCGTGTCACATTTAGAAAGACCTTCCCTATACTAAGATGACTTAAAATTCACTGACACTTTCATCGGTTCTCTAGTTTCAAATTTTAAAATTGTCTGAACACAAGAAAACACCATGCTGAGATTTATGTCTAGTGATTTTCTTGTGTATTCACTGTATTACCATATTTTCAAAAAAAATAAGTCCTCCTCCTCCTCCTCTTCAGTATTAGTATATCGCCTTTTTCACTTTTCAAATGACACTGGTTGGTATGACCACAATACAGTTGTGATGATAGTGAGCATGATGTCTGACTATTAGGAATGTTTCAAATGGTAAGCATAATACTGCATTTTGATTGGAACTTTTTATAAGGTTAAGAAAAGTTTCACCTATTCCTATTTGTGTGTGTTTGGTTTTTTTAAATCAGAAATGACTGTTGAACTTTACCAAATGCCCTTTCATCATCTTTTGATATCATCACCACATAATTTACTGTAAGTTGAGCAGGTCAGACTACAGAGTCTAATGGAGTCCAGATGTCCTGCTCTAAGGACATCTATGAGACATCCAGCATGAGGGAGACAAGGGAAGGTAAACAAAGCCAGAATATCTGTAGTGAGGCAGGGACTCACACCTGTGGTCAAAACACAGTCTGGGAGACTCCCTTAACTCCTGTTACTACCCTGTTTCAAACCTATGTACTAACAGAACAAAAAGTTTTGCCTTCAAATGGGGAGGATCTCTGATCTCATGTAGAACCAAAACTTAGAACACAGACACCACACTTCTAATTCCAATTCAGCTACCCCAGTACTCTGTAATGGGGGAATGCATGCATAGTTCTGAGATTCCTAAAAAAGGCCAATGAAGGCATCAAACTGCTTCTTGATGGTAAAAGACCCTACCTATAAAAGCGATATGCATGAAGTCTCTATACCAAATGTTCTGCAGAACACAAAAGGTATATAAAGAACCAAATGTTATACATATAACTTGTTAAGAGAAAAGTGAAATCAGCCTAGTGCAATTCCAGGTCGAGATCAAGAAGTAAAACCAGCCTTGTATAATTCCAGGTTAAGAGCCTGTTCTGGAGCCTTTGAAAGTCCAGTTAAGTCAAGCAATATATTTGCTTTGGAAATAGCATTTTGGGGACTGAATCAAGGGAGAAAAGAGATAGTAGCTCCTCTTAAACGAGCATACTAGGAGAGGAGAAGGAAAAAGGGGGAGAAAAAAATCTCCCAAACTCCCTCAACAATTCATCCAAGGGATGTGCTTTCCACGAAGATTTTTGGCAGGTTTGAAGGCAGAACTTGAGAAGGTTCAAAGGGAAAGTTTCTGGACTACAATGTCAGACCATTAATACAAGATCTGATCTTGATATGTAGATGTCACAAGTTACCTTATCTACTAATTTAAAGAACTACTAATCTAAAGAACTGCACCACCACCAAGCCTAGTCACTCTTCATCAAATTATCCTGTGGCTTTGCTCTCTTGTAAATACATTACTGTCTAACATACTATTTGTTTACCTGCTTAAAGTCTTTCCCTAACCAGACAATAAATCCATCAACAACTATAGGTACCAGGTCTGCCTTGCTTGTTGCTACAGTAGGAACAATGGCGAGCACATAGTAGGTGCTCAGTAAAATGAACTGGCTTAGCTCATCAGTCCAAGCTAAAAAAAATCTCAGAAGAGGTCACAGACTTTTTCAGTCAGAGCAGAAATTAGATAATGAAAATACAATTCTTAAAATTCAAAAGAGAATCCTCAAGGAATGAAAACGACCTCAACCCGACCTTCTCAATAACGAAGTAAAAAAGGCAGGCTTCCAATTAAGCTTCACTGCCCAGGACTGATGCACAGATATCTCAGCTTTGCAGTGTCCAACATTACTACAGCCATTAGATTAACACCTGGCCCGCTGATAACACAGAAGCTGCCCTGGTAAGATAATGAATGAATCTGCTCTGTCTCATAATCTCCTTCAAACAAAAATCAAGCACTTTGCTTTTCCAGGAGTGGAGAGAGGATGTGTGTGTGTGACAGAAACGAGGAGAAACACAGACACACTCCAATAACCAAAAACAAGGGGCCAGAACACATATTAAAGTACACTACAGCCTTGACAGTGCAGAGGATATAAAGAATCAGAAATAAGAGGCATAACGATAAACTAAAAAACTGAAGGAAGAGCTGATGAGGGAAATCTGGACCCTTCATCATATAAACAAAATCAAGTGCAATGAAAACAAAAGACTAGAAGGCTATTTACAGCCGCTTAGGAAGATTAACATATGAGCCTAGTTTACCTACAACCCCCATGGAAAGATTAATGAGGGAGTAGAAAAGACTCCTTCTATTCTGCTTATCCAATACAAGACACTAATTACATTTGATTATTTAAATTTAATTAATTAAAATTAAATAAAATTTACACTGCAGTCTTCAGTCATACTGGCCACATGCAAGTGCTCTGTAGCTATGGTATGAAGACAGGGTCACTATAGGACATTTCCATCACTGCAGGAAGATCTACTGGACAGCACTGCTTTACACTCTCACACAACCAAAGAGCCCTGCATTACTAAATATATACCCAGGTAAAGGAGGACCAATCTATTTTCGGCCATTAATACAAGTATAATTTTAAGGCCATATTATTGACATCACACACCATATTAGGTGTGAACACTAACCTGAATACTCCACTGGCAGAAATGAAGGTGTGTGATAAATCCCTGTTGTCATCATTGTTATTTTCCAAAATTAAAAACAAACTAACAACTGTTTTGGATGTACAGTATCTGCAACTAGATATAAATATCTATGTACTCATTTAAATAAAATTAATATTATCTTTATTGATCCAAAATCAAAGAAAAGTAAAAACAGTTTTTATGGACATATTTATTCAAAATGTTTACATGTAATGACGAATGTAACAACAAAGAGTAGACAAGGAAAGGAAGAAAAGTATTTCACTCGCGTCATCAGGCAAAGAAAAAAGTCACAGCATTTGGCAAATGAACTCCTGAAATTCAACATACTAAAGAAATCCAATCCTCTACTCTGACACACTCTACACCTCCAAGTCAAAGGCTTTACTAAAAGGCAATGTAGGGTTTCTTACAGTAATGTAGGAAAGCGTAAATTAGATGACAGAATCAGCCTTTACCATGACAAATTATCCTATATTATTCAGAAAGGAAATAGTCCGGAAGTTCAAATGATCAAATTCCAATGCTGCTAAGCAGGCCTCCACAACAGTGACTAAAAACAGAGCTGACTGGAATCCACCTGATGCTAGTTCTGAATCTGCTCCTCTCCACTCACTACTTCAGGCTTCTTAGCTATAAATAGTGAGAAACTAAGCAAAAAAAGTTCTGAATAATTCACACAAGTGATTAACAATACAATTTTAAAAAATGTTTAACAGCATGCAATCAAAAAGACAGAACATTAATACAGAAATTACATACCAGACTTGAACAAAGTTACTCTGATTCTGGAGAACAGATGCTCACAGCTATGGCATTAAAGAAATGCAAGGTCCTAACCACACTTCTCAAGCAGGCGTGAAAGATCAACCACTGTCTATCAGAAGAATATGATTATATTCTGATTCTCAGACATCTTTATGGCCTACATGGTTGCTCAGTTAAACGAAAATTCAAATGAGAAGCATGGAACATTAAAAATCCACCCTATTAAAAATTAAACTGTAGACACACCAGTCAAAAAACAGTGCCTAAAACTTCCAGCACAAAAACGGAAGGAGCTAATGGGTCAAAAATGGCCCTCCGAGAAGACAGTCATACCTTACAATGGTCTTGACTTCCCTAGCTCTATGAAGACTTATCATTGGGGTAGAGGGAAAAAAATCAGTAACTTATGATCTTTTGAGGTAAAATTACCTGAAGAACCTTGATTTGGGTTTTCACTCACAAATACAGAAAAGGGACAGGAGATGGTGGGAAAGGAATCAAACATTCCAAATGGCAACAAATCCTTTCGGTGCCAGTTTGGGGAGAACTTTAAAAAGTGAGGAAAGTGGAATGAAGTTATCTGACCACTTTCTCATGTTACCCAAGAACAGAGGACATGCACGTGGAGGCCAATTACCTGATGCTATTAGGTGAGCCTTCACTTTTCAGATATGGTTGGAAAGTAGGATCCAATCTCTGGAGTACTGAGAGCCATGATTGTTAACTTTTTTCCCCTATAACTGGTAAAACATATTGGAAAAAAGAATGGATTAGGTCTCTACACTGTGAGTCAACTAGGACTTCATATAACATTTAGGCGGATTCATCAACTTCTCCACGGAAAGTACTTTTACAACATTCCATGGAACTCAGCTATTCCTTTAGCCATCACCAACAAGCATTAATTTGCCCTCATCAATTACCCTATCATATATGACACTAGATTCACATTAGCCCATTAAATATTTTCACCTAAAAGTTGAAAGTGAACACTTCTTTGAAATGTCTTTATATTCTCTTATCTTCTTTATATTCTCCTTTTGTAGTAAACTACAATGTTCTCATCCCATCTTTCTCTAAAATTATTGTCACAAAAACAAAGCTCATAAGAATACTCTCGAAAGTTAACTGGCATAAATATAAAAGTAAAATAAAATCATAATCCATCTCCATAAGAAAAAGCCTTCAATGATGAATATAACCCCAAGCATTATCTTTTATGTTAACTGAGGAGTCCATACCTCACGGAATCTAAGACACTGACTTTATATACCACAAAGTTAAAAGCACTGCCAAAAAACTGTGAAGCTAATCACTGCCATCAATTATTAGTCCCAACTTTTCAGAAGTGTGAAAAGGTTAAAAAGTATCCATTTTAGAATTGAAAACACTCCCATGGATGATGAGTGAACAAACAGACTTGGTTCTTTCACTGGGAAATTTCCTATTCTGCTCCGTTTCTATGGAGATCCTATCCACCTTTCAATCTAAGGTCAAGCCACGATGCGTTCCCTGACCACTGCACTGCAAGTCATCTCCCCTTCCACTCAATCCTTCAGCTTCCTGTACCTGGCACAATTCACTGGGCATTCAGTCATCAACTCTGTCAATCCTTCAGGCTTCCTGTACCTGGTACAATTCACTAGGCATTCAGTCATTAACTCTGTTGTTACTCTGCTTTCAGCCAAGTGTGTATGCTCACTCTCTAGCTGGAGTCTTCTCTACAGACATTTGTCTTTATTCTCTAAAAACAATCACAACTCACTTATTAAATCTACTGGGGATGGAGAAAGCTAATAAATGGAATGTTTCTGTGTAATAATGATCATATACATGTATATACACAGGGTATATATGGATACTCTACTGAATAAATCAGTATTTATTCAGGATTATTTGTGCTTCATACAAGCCTTACTGAAAAAACTTTGTGCAATGAAGCACAAAATCTTAATTTTTTAAAAAATCTGAGCACTGTTTTTAAAAAGCACCAAGTATTAATGAAAACCTACCTCCTTTCAAGTATATATGCCATTTCTTAAATATCAGGTATTTTGAGAATGCTAATAAGTGCCATCGGTATTCTAAGATATGATATAATAATTCCAGATATACTAAAGTCATAAAAAGCTGAAGTTGAACAAGGCCTGCATTTAGGACAAAACTCATAAACCAAGTTGGGCCCTGAAAACGCCACATTCAATCAACGATTATTAACTGTAGAACAAGGTGCAATACAATTTCAAGATGGTGGGAAGTCAAAAATGTGAAATAATCCACTGTAACTTCTGACCACTTGAGGTGGCCCATGTATTTCCATATCCTCACGTTAGGATAAGGGTCTGCACTGCCAGAATCAGAAAAAGTGTACTCACCCTAATTACAACTATAAGGGTCAACCTAATTATGCATTTGTATGCTACCTATATTACACTGTATGTTGTATATATACATATATTGCATTTGTATATTGCCTATATACTGTATACTGTAAATTACATACCATATATTGTGTATATATATGGTATATATACAATATACAACATAATATAGGCAGTCTCTAAATTATGAAGGTAAATTTACCAAGAATTGCCTACAAGCATTACGTTTTTTTCTTGGTCATGTTATATTACATGTATAAATACACATTATCTATATTGCAGTATTATCTATGTTTTATCCCCAAAAGCACTGTGATCATAATTTTAAAATATTATGTAAAAACTTCAGGTTTTCAATAGGTACTAATTTATACAATTCATTTCTGATTAAGACTTTGCAATGTCACAATCCCATGAATGTCCTTATGATTCTAAATTTTAATTACATCAGATTTATCTGAAAGAACAGTTAAGAACATAAATTGATGAGAAAGTTCTTCAAATAGAAGCTAATTTTCCAATTCACTGAAACACTGAATAAACCCTATGTGGTTTAATGTAGTTCCAAAACTGTAATATGCATACTGATTTACATTTACTGTATAGATTATATATTAATATAAACCTTGTCAGCATTAAAGGGTTTATGTTCTAAAAGAATGATTCCACTTGGTTAACTTTGTCATATATTATGTAATTGTGACATTAAGAAAAGAGCCAATTAAGTCTATTCTCCTTTCCAATGCCTCTATGGCTGACCAATCCCTCGTTTTTCCTCTTCCTCTCATCTTTTTTTAAAACAAGTTATAACCACATCTTGTCATCCCAAGGGATTGTTGCAACTGTTTAAATCTAGTGCCACAACTACTGAGCCCGCACTCTAGAGCCTGCGAGCCACTACTGGAGCCCGCGTGCCTAGAGCCTGTGCTCCACAACAAGAGAAGCCACCGCAATGAGAAGCCCGCGCACCGCAACGAAGAGTAGCGCCCACTCGCCGCAACTAGAGAAAGCCCACACGCAGCAACAAAGACCCAACACAGCCCAAAATAAATAAATTAAAATTTTTTTAAAAAGCAACTGTTTAATTCTAAAAGAACAATCTCGAGGTTACCTCACTGTAGCTCCCACATTCTTACAATGAGAGATCCGCAATAGCTAGTAGGTAGATCACTAGGACCTAACTTTGCAACAATGGAAAAGATTTTTTCCATTGTTGGAAGGCAACATTCCTGTTTGACAAACAGGCTAAATGGAGGTAAAAATTAAGCTCGGCATGCCTGAACAACAATAGCAAACAGCCTAGCATATGAGATACTTCATAAAGAGGTAGGACATAAAACCGGGCTAAACTGGGCATGTCTATGTTCTAAAGATCTCAATGATCCAGCACAAACTCTGAAACTGGTATTAACTGTTTGGCCCATTTTAATTTATGTATGCCTTTTGGCAAAGACAACACAGAATATTTCTCTCATCTTCTTCAGAATTTCATTAGGAAATTAAATTAATAGACTACACAGAGCAAACAGTTCCGCTGCACAACCCCTGCTGCCTAAGAAGACACACACCAGTAGACCTGAACAAATGGCACATTCAATACCAGCCAGAGCTAGTTGTAACAAAGGAGGGGATGCTTCCCAGGAAGCGCGGACGGCCATCTTCTGAAAAAAGACAAATCTAAGCTGTCATAGTCAGGAAAGAATATGGCACTAATAGCCAGCTCGTGGAGAAGTTTAAAGTAGGAGATGCCAGACGTACAGCCAGGAGCAAGAAGAGAAATGCGTGTGTAAGTGAGAATTAAAAAGATGAATCTGCAGGCAAACAGAAGAAGTGAGTCAGGAAACAAGAATATGACACTCAGAACGAGAGTCCCAAGAAGCGTACAAAAGAAACAGCACGGCCATCCACAAGAGCTAGCTTGGTTCCCGATGGCTTTCCTATCCAAGTAAGTTTCCAACAAATCCCCCTTCTCTTGATGCAATTTGAGGGTCTCTGTTGCCGCCACAAGAGTCCAATATAAGTCATGTGATTAACTGCTGCTAAGTATTATTATTTCCCTCTTCCCCTCCACAGAAGATAAATACTATTACTGCCAGAACAGCAGCCCCATCTGAAGTGTTCTAAGCCTCCCTTTGCTGTGACCGAGAACCCATTCCTTGTGGTTTGCGTGGGGTTGAAAACACCCACCCAGCTCCCGCCCTCCTCAAATTCCACACGCTCTCACGCTTCCTGTCACCTGGCTCTCACACTCACCCGTGTGCTTTCTCTCAAGCACACACCTTCTTACACACTCTCCACAAGAACAGCAGTGACTAGGTAACTCATGTCCAGGCAATCCAAATACCCATCTCACTAGACTCAATTATTTGCTCAGGCCTGAGTACTGAGCCCCCGGTAAACCCGCACAAGTTCTCTCCATGGCTTTCATACAGAAGTATCAGTGGCCAAGCCACCAGCCCTGCGCAGAAACACCTACGGAGCAACAGAAAAAGAGCAGAGTCCTAAAGATACTGAGTACTTGTAGCCACACCATCCTTGGTGTTCAGGGTCAAGTCATTCTCTTCCCTTGAACTTCAGAGCTAAAGTCCTGAAGGAGTCCTCAGATACTCTTTCAGACCCTAAGTCAAAAAGATTTAGGGCAGACCAGAGAACTCATTCCTGCACCTAGCTCTGGCACCAGAGTGGCTTAAAAGACTAGGAACTTCCAGTACATTTATTTCCTAATCATGAAAATATAAAGTAAACAGCTAATCCAAAATTTAAAAATAAAGACTATAATTGCCCCTTCCATCCTTCCCAAAGATCCTTCAGAACTGGCACAAAAAGGAACAGAGCAGCACACTATTCCAAGTTTTAAAAGCTAACATACTTTCCTTCCCAGCAAAAATGCAATTTTCTGATATGAGCCAAGCATACACTCACAATTCAACAGCACTTCCAGCAAGTGACTGTATTTGTCTCTGCTTCATTTACTCTCTCTCTCTAGTAGGTACTATGACAGCAGAAAGGGGATGGGTCTTGTTTACAGCACTTGGCATATGGCAGGTGTGCTGTAATAGTTTAAAAGTGGGTGAATGTAAGATGCCTGTTCACTCACCCATTCTACAATCACATATTACCGTTGACTGAGAACCCCACAACCGAAAAGCACTCTGCTGGGCACTAAGGGAACCGTGAAGACCAGGTCTGAACTCAGTCCTCAAGAACGTGGTTCCTGGCCTCTATGGACACAGACCCTTTTTGACTTTCCGATGAAAATACGAGCACTCTATCCAGAAAAATACCTAAGTATATTGACTAATATTTTGCATAAAATTCCAAGGGAAAAATTCCAGGTCTAGTAAGATAAATAAGAAAATGAAACACATACATAAATCAAAGTACTGTGGTCCTTTATTTGTTGATTCTTATACTCTAAGAGAGAACTTAAATAAAAAGGTGATCAAGATACAGGGAAAAGATCAAATTTCCCAATACTTTCAGAAAATAGTCATAAGTTGGGAGAGGCTTTGTGTAAAAAGACCACTGACAGAGATCAATGTCTATACTAGGGAAATATAAATCAATGATGAATTTGCATACAAATCCAAGGGTTCTCAATACATGAGGTGTTAAGTGAGATAGGAAATTTCTTACAACGAGAAAAAGGAAATAATATCGAGTGAATACAGTCATGAAAAGGTGCCTGAATGACTCTAGGCTTTAAAATTTTTTTTCAAATCTTGCTTTACTACTTCATTGATTTAAGTATTATATCATTACAGTCAGTGATCATTAAGGTTTTTAAGAGCTTTAATAATAACTAAAGTACACGTGGGAGTGGGGAGAATAAACATGTGGCAATATCCTGTGAAATTCTGAGAAGACTTTCCTCTTGGATCATAAGGTTTCATTCAACCAGACTACCATCAACCTCCTAGTAACAGCTTAGAAGGAAATAAGCACACAAGAGTTAAATTTATAGACCAAACCTATCAAATATCAATACCAATCCACAATAAACAAGTTTTTTCCAACTGTAATAATGAAAACACTGCAAAAACTTCAAGTAAATATAAATCCTCAAAAGTGCAACCGACCTAATTTCACTATTTCTCTAAATGCAGTCAATTAAAAAAATAATTTCAATTGCTACTTAGCAAAATTTCCTGAGTTGTAGAGCAAAAAAAAAAAAAATCTTTACACTCTTTAGGGAAGATAAAAAATGAAAAGCAGCAAGCCAAACTGGATGCCCAGCACAACTGTCAAATGTTAGCATTGGAAGCAACCTGAGAAATTATTCAGATCAATACTTTCTTTTACTTAAGAAAGCCAAGGCATGGCAAAGGTATGACCAATAAAAGCTGAGAAAGGTATTCAAATTTATGGAGCAGATATAGGCCAAATGAGATCAATACTGGTACCATAAAATATTTTAGAACATGCAAATTAAGTTCAGTAACAAATCTAAGTACTTACACTTAGAAGTAACTCATCTTTTGTTTTAAGAGGAAAATTCTTATTTTCCTTCTCAACTTGTAAATCATCTCCGTCTGACAGCACTGCAGGGAGGGATGTACGGGACGAAGACGATGAGGATGATGATGAGGAAGAAGAGGAGCTTGAACTATCGGAATCTGTTTCACTGTAGACAAGAAAAAATTGAAAACAGTACAAAAGCATTATTATGAGGGTACCAAAATACGATTATTCAACTAGGAAATATCTACCTTACTAGATGTTTATGGCTGCTGTTCAAAAGCTTAGCATTTCGAAACTGACTATGGTATTTGGAAAGCAGTCTTTAATCCATTGATCACAAAATCCCTGCTATAACCCAAACCCTCTTATTACAACTGCCTCATGTGTCATGCCACAGTCTGAATATAATTAAGCATGTGACAAATCACTGACAGAAGAGAATTCTGGGAAAGGCACCTCTCTTATTAGTCACCAAGGACCAAATCACAACTAAGCCAAGAGAGTTTCTTCTCAGTCTTCAATTTGGAAACTCCTCAAAGTTACTAACCATGCTGAACACTACTCTCTGAAATCTCCTTTAGCCCCTGACTTCCAGAGCAATTCTCAGTGCCAGTAAATCTCCTCTTAAATTGTTTGCTGGTAGCCACTTCAGCTCCTTGTATGTACTGTTTCTAAGAGTCCCATCCTCATGTTCTCTTCTTTCTCTGGTACTCTTTCCATGGATAACCTCATCCACTCCAATGAGCTCAATCATTACCAATGTGCAGATAACTCCCAAATCTTCAGCCTTGATATCCCCAGGCTCCTCTCCTGATCTCTAGCTGCTTACCAGCAACTGTGGTATGAATGACCTATACATGTCTCACACTCACAAGTTAAAAGAAAAAAGTGCATTCTCCTTACTAAATCTGCTTCTGTCTTCGAGCTTCTACTTTTATTTCATTGTTTAGTCCTCAATCCAGTCACCAGAGGTAGAAACCTTGGAATCATTTCAAGCTATTGCATTCTCAGTCAATGATAAAACTGGTAAACGTGACTCCTATTCCGCTAGAAAAATCTGAATACAGAGTGTGTATTAGGTGATATTAAGGAATTAGGGTTCATTTTACTATGATTTATAATGACATGGTGGTTATGTAAAAAGTATTTTATCAGAGTTGAATAGTAAAGAATTTACAGGTAAGGTGGCATGCTGTCTGAAATTTGTTTTAACACTACCAGGTTAAAAAAAAATGTTAGAAATGTTAGATAAAACAAAGTTAGCAAAATATTGGAAAGTGTCAAGTTTGGTGATGAGTATATGTTCATTCATTGTATTACTCTCTGTACTTTGTATGAGTTTGAAAACATCCATATTAAAAAGTTCAAGTAAGTTTTATCTGTAATCTGATGTTCGAATTTACATCTCCATACCAGAATTGTCCTCTGAACTCTAAACTCATCATCCTACTGCTTACGTGACATCTCCAACTTGTTGTGAGGGAAACCTCAAATTAACTGTCCGAAGTTAATACTCCTATTGGTCTACAGCCCCCATCCCAGTAAACAGCACCACCATCCACCCAACTGATGCCTCTCTGACTCGGCCACTACAACATCTACTAGCGACCCTGATCAGGGAGATGTCAAAATATTCAATCCAAACATGGTCACATCGTGGACTAACGGAACATCTTTCTAACTGCTTCCACACTAACCCTGCCCATTCTGCTTTCACTCTTGAGCCCAGTTCAATTCCTTATCCACAGAGCAAAACATCAGAACGTTAACCTGAGCATGTCAATTATCTGCTCAAAAATTCTTCAATAGTTTCTCCACCCATCAGAATTAAAACTTTATCATGGGCAGAGGGTCCGACCGGGTTGGGTTCTCCTATTACTTTCTCAGTGCCTAGCTTGTTCCTTCGTGGTAATTTTCACCAACTCATTGGCTGATTGGTATGTTTACTTTTATTTTTCGTCCCTCTCAGCAGAATGCAGGGCAGGGGTAGTATCTATTTTGTTAACCGCGTCGCACAAGACCCAGTCAAACACTTGTAGACGATGTGCAGCGTGGTGTAGTAACGTCACGCCGAAGTCCCCTCCCTCCACAAAACTTTCATATTTAAAAGACACCGCGAGGGAGGGGGGAGGTGGCTCATAAAACCTACGGAAGCCTGCAGTAATAGTAAAATAACAATATTTCGCTAATTTCATTAATAATTCCTCACCACAAAGCTTCTACGAACAAAACTGCCGGGACCCAACTTGTAAACACATAAAATCCTTCACCTGATGCTCCATTTATCTGGCTCCACAAACAAGCGCACACACTAAACTGGATGGGGAAAAGTCGGCTCTGCCCCCAACTATAAGCTATAACCACCAAGGACACGCCACACGACTGGTCACGGAACAACCCTATATCCACAGATTTCCTATACTCTAGCTGAAAACGATATGGTGTACACAAGACCCCCAGACTTCGGGGACGAGGGGCCCTGACGGCGATGCTCAGGCCCCGAGCGCGATCCACAGGGAGCGGCGAGGAACGCGCCCCGGCTCCCCGGGCCCTCCCGCTCCCCGAGCCCGCCCCGGGCCCCGCGCCCCGGACCGCCGGGCGCCCGACCTGTCCGAGTCGGAGTCCGAGTCGGAGTCCGACGTCTCCAGGCTGCTCCCTCCGGGATGCGGCTCCGGGAGCGACGGCGGGGCGAGCTGAGGTGGCTGCTCCCCCGCAAGGTCCGGGGCCCCCTCGTCCGCCCCCGGTGCTGCGACCGGAGCGGGGTCCGGAGCCGGCACGGCCAGACCTTGGTCAACCCCGACGCCGGCGCCACCGAATTTCAGAGTTTGCAGCTGAGCGGCGGCGGCCTCCACCACCTCCATGGCGCCACGCTCGGGGCGCCCGCGCGGGGAGATACACCACCTCGGCGGCAGAGGCGACAACGAAGCGCTGGGCCGCTTCCCGCGCTGCTCGGGGAGCTGCACGCGGAACAGCGCGCGGAGCCGTCCGGAGACGTGCCCCCGCCGTGCACGCAGCCGCACTTCCGGCAGCGCGTGACGTAACGAGACGCGACGGCGTTCTCTGGGCCGT
>NW_021703777.1:5368595-5395577 GCF_005190385.1 Monodon monoceros
GGCGGGGCCGGGCGGGCCGGGGCGGGGCCGGGCCCGGGCCCGGGCCGCAGGCCTTTGCAGCCTGGACCGCGGGGTCCGAAAGCCGCCGAATTTCCTGCGTCTTGGGAAGTGCGTCTCACTCCGCAAAGAGGGATGGAGAGACTTTCCTGCAGCTGTTGCAGGATCTGGGACAATTCCGCGGAGGCGGAGACTGGTAGGAGGGATGACAGGATAGGGAGATGCCTGATGGGCCGAGACCGTACACATCAGAAACTTGAGCCAGGAATCCTTGAGCAGGCACTTCTAGTAGACTTCCTTAAAGTTAAATGGAGTTCCAGCCGTGGATAGACAGCAAGCACGATGACCATCCATCTCAAAACGATTACAACTCTTCCATTTTTTTTTTTCCTCCAAAGCGCTCCCAATTTAAAGAGAGCACTAATCGTGGAAAAAGTGTTGCTGCTGGTTGATGTGGTTGATGTTATAGTTGATACCGCTTCGCAGAAAGGGTGGGATGTAATTAAAATGACTAACTTGGCCTGAGAAACCATAATTCTGGATCATAAGGAAGGCAAGGAAGAAGTTCTTAGGATTGAGGTAGAGATCAGAATTTTCTGGTTTTCTGTTAGGACTTCAACTTGATGCATCCACCCCTCGAGTAATAATAAATAATAATCGTCGTGACCACTGATTAAGCATGCATACGTGCCGGGAACTGTACCAAAGACGTTATCAATTATTCACGGAGTTTTACTGTGTGCCCTCCACAGTACTAGACGTTCATAGAAATTAAGACAAGAATAATGCATAGTCTCTGGAGCTTACAATTTAATTGAAGTGAAAAGGTCAACGCACAGGAGATAACGAGAAAGATATTTGAAATGTGAAAGGAAGTTAAATAAGATTGATTGGCTGTATCATGGAGACCTTCCAAAAAGAGGCCGGAATTTAAACTCGAGATACTATTCTCTAATGCAGTGATTAAGCAGAGCTCAGTGTTCCCAGCTAAATAGACCTGTGTTCAAATCTCAGCTCTACCATTTCCTTGTTGGTGTAACTGACTTTGGGCAGAGAGTCTAACATACCTAAATTTCATTTTCCTTATCTATAAAATAGAGATAAAAATACTATCTCATTTAGTTCATGTGAACATTAAGTTTTTATGCAAGAGAATGGCATGTGTCATACACATTCACAAAACTATTTGATAAATAGAACAACACATGGACATGAATAAAATGATACTTCAGTGATGATCTTGCAGAGATATGCATATTAATTTAAGAAGAAAAGAAATTTGAGTCAGAATACCCTCCAGCCAGCCAAAAAGGTTTTGTATTTTTCCAGGAATTGAGTGATGAAAGTCTGAACAGAGGCTAGAGTCAGTGAAATAGAGTAAAGGAAATCCTCAGCATCAGAAGAAGACTCAAAGTACTCTAAAATGTCTAACAAGGAAAGTGGAAGGAAGTTGGTATTACTGATAAAGATGGAGAAGTTGGAACAACATAATGAGTTTGTGATGTTGAGTTTGAGGAAAAACTATACAGTCAATTGAAAAATGCCAGCAGCCCTTTGAAAATATGAGAATGGAGTTGAATAGAAAGGCTAAGACCAGAAGCATAGGTTTGGGAACAATTGAAATACCTAGTTGTTCACTCCGTGATCATTTACTTACTAGCATGCCTATGCACTGTGTCATGAACTGGGCATACAGGAAGGTGAAAAACACAGTCCCTGCCCTTAAGTAGCTAACAGTTTAGTAAAAAAGACAAGTTGGAAGCAAGCCATAAGTACTTTAGTAGAGAAATGTATTATAGTACAAGCATGTACTACAGAAGAGGGATGTACCAAAGGAATACGAAAGAGAGAGAAAGCGATGGGAGAGTGAAGGAAGACTTTTCAACAAGTATGACATTTGATCTGGACTTTTAAAGAGAACCAGGAATCTAAGAATCTAAGAAAGTAGAAGAACTTCATATTGATGTTGATCTGAAACAAATGAACTGATATTTCTCCAGCAAAGATGGGTTTATTCAGGATCAGCAGAGAATTGCAGTTCTGGGTCTGTAATCATGGCAAACCATATGCATGGCAAGGGAAGGAGACTGCTTTTATAGAGAGGAAAAGGAAGTTGGGAGGGATGTAATAAACAAAGAATCCATGGCTTGGCCAAGAAAGAAGAGGAGTCTTTCTTCTTCCTGCTGGGCTCTGCTGTTGTCACAGGGTGTGAGAGATCCCCCTTCTGGTCTCCCAACTCTATTTAATTGAGTTTTCTGTTTATTACAATTTTTACATTTCCCCCTCTTGATCTCTCTCTAAGCATTATTGATCAAGAGTTAGTTTTTCTAGGTTCACTGACTTTTTGTCCCTCAGTGTCAGAAAGGACCTTTCCTGGGTCTAGTGTCTCACATTGGAGGGAAAGTGCACAGATTGGAAACCTGTTAAGGTCACATTCAAGTAACAAGGAGGGGTAGGAGGGAGAAGTCCATATGTTATCAAGAGCATAGGCACTGGAGATCATCTGAAGTGCTAAGTCATCATCAAAGGTCTGGTGACAAACTTCCAACAGCCTTGGTCTGGCTATCTTGAGAAAGCTGTCTCATCAGATGTCATCTGCTTCAGTTGCAGGAAATCTTTACTTTCAGGTCACCAGATGATGCACAGGTCCAGTCAAGGTCCAGCGCTTTCTTTAGGTGTCATGTGAATCCAAGAGTCTATCCCTTGGAGTTTGGTGACACAAGAGTTGGTTAGCAGTACCAGGTAGGGGTGTCTCCAGTGAGGGTGGAGAGAGTTCTATGGGAGGTGTCTTTTCCAATAAACAAAATCTCCAGTTTACAAAACATGATGCTTAGGGTCTTTGTCTCTCAAGGGCACACTGTGAAAAGGTTGCTCTACCAAAACATGGTTATTTCTAATAGAAGCAATTAGGCCTTTGTAATATCGGAGTGTCTCTCCTTTTATCCGTTGTGGGTCAAAAGAAGCAGCAGTCAAGTGCATTGAGCATCTGTGACAAACCTCAAAGCTGAGAGTTTATGAGTTCCAAAAAGGGTGGATCTGAGATTAAAAAGGACCAAGGTCAATGCTTTTGGCCAAGGTATTTCTAGCACCTCTACAGATTTTGCCAGTTGAGTCTTCCGATAATGCAGTTAAAGAAAGTGCTGCAAAGCTGGCCAAAGAGCACAGACTTGTCAAAGTACCTGGCTGGTACAATGGGTTCCTCCATCACTATAAAGTTTGAGAGGAGTTCCTCAGGTAGGGATAAAAAGGATTTTAGCTGCAGAAGAAGCAGTAGCCTGTCTTCAAGGGAAGGCTTCAGTGCAGTGTGAAAACACACACACCATGACTAAAACATATTTATATCCATGAGAGGAGGAAGTTATATGAAATTCATTTTCCAGACCTCAGATTGTCCATTAGGTGGTTTAAAATGCCCCAGAGCAGTATGAACATGCTTCCCCGAGTTGTACTTTGGATAGTGAGACAAGGAGGTAGGCACTGTTTGAAGCATTGTTAATGTTTCCCCACCAACACTGATTCATGAAGGCTCTCATTTTGTCAGTAGACTGATGGGTTAAGGCACGTACAGTAGGGAGGAGTAGAAATTTTAGAGTGTCTGCTAGAACCGGGTTGTTATTTGGTCCAAACTTGGGCTTTCTCTTTTATCAAACCAACAATTGTTGAATTTCCAGTCCTGTTTTTCCTTTTCTGAGGCCAATTGCTGGGCTTCTTTAGCCAGTTTTTTAAAATTCTCATTTGGGGAAATATCCCTTTGAATCATGACAGAGGCTTGGCTGCTGGTTGGTCCCTTTAAGGACAGCATTCCTTGAGGAAATGTCAGCAAAGTAATTTCCTGTAGCCACCAGACAGTGAAGTTTAGAATGCTTTTAGATCTTAATAATAGCTAAAGTGGCATGTAAAATTATTGCATCCAATAATTCCTGAACATAGGGGCCATTTTAAATTTTATTTCCACTGGAAGCAAGGAAGACACATTGCTTCCATAACATTCCAAAATCATGAGCTACTCCAAAAGCATATCTGCCATCAGTATAAATATTGGCAGGTTTGTCCTTGGCTAAAGTACAAGCCCCTGTAAGATTGTATAATTTAGGTGGTCAGGCCAAAGTATCCAGAGGTAAAGGTATTGCCTCAATAACGTTAAAAGGAGTTGTAATAGCATACATAGCACAATATTTGTTATTGTCACCTTTTAAATAAGAACCATCAGTGAACCATTTGAGGTCAGGGTTACCCACAGGAGTTTTCTGTAGATCATTACGAAGAGCCAGGAGTGGTCTGTCAGCATTAAGCAGTCGAGAGGGATTTTGTCAGTGATGGAGGGAAGAAGAGTATCCAGGTTAAGATTATTACGATATAAAACAATTTTGTGAGGGGCAGTTAAAAGGAACTTCATGGGAGTTGAGGCTGCTGACTGAGAAATGTTGAGTGCGATGAGAATTCAGGGGAGATTCTATTGCATGAGGTACAAAAATGGTTAAAGGGAATCCCATGATTTTCTTGGAGATATTAAGCAAAAGGGCAGTTTTCATAATGGCTTTATGACAAGGGGAGTATCCCCATGCCACAGGGTCCAGTTGTAGGCTATAATACCCTATGGGTCGATGGTGGTCCCCATGTTTTCGGGTGAGTACCCCAAGGGTGTTCCCTTCTTTTCATACACAAAATGGAGAAAGGAAATCTGATAATTGGGATGCCCAAGGGCAGGTGGGTTCATCCAACTCTCATTTGAAGTCTTGAAGGCTATGTTGTCAAGTTCTTCCTATAAAATTGGGTCAACGTTGTTATTGTTGAGTAAAACATGTAAAGGCTTGGCCATAGGAAGAAATTTGGAATCCAATTTTGGCAATAACCAACTATCCTGAGAAAACCTTACAGTTGGTGTTTAGTTTTGGGTTTTTGGAAACTGAGGACACCATGATGTCATGTGGATCTTGTTCTGATATCAGATCCCCTAAGTACCAAATCTGAGTTTGGGAAAACTGCAGTCTTTCTTTGGAGACTTTTTGTATCTTTAAGCCTGAAAGCTCTAGGAAGTGGATGCTGTCTCCCTGTGAAGAAGCTTAAGAAGGAGAGCAAAGAAGCAAATCATCCACATACTGCAACAAAGAGAACCTCTAGGGACTTTATATCATCCAGATCAGACTTCAGGATTTGTAAGAAATAAGAAGGACTGTCAGTATAACCTTAAGACATTACTGTCCAGATAAAATATTTTTGTTCTTTTTTGGTTTGTTTGTTTGTCTTTGTTTTTCTGTAGAGCTGTATCACTCAACACATGGATTAGCTTTTTATATTATTAAACATAATTAAGATTAACACCTAAATATGTTGACTGCACACAGATAAGTTAGGGAGTGAAATTATTCACAATGCCAAAAAAAATTATCGGGTTATATAAAAGGATCACGACATCTTAACATCATTCTTACTTTAGGAAAAAAAAAATAAAAACACAATTATTCCAAGTGTTGTGGATTAAGTCTTAAGCACAAATTAAGATGAAGCAAATGTGAATCATAAAATCGTAAAAAAGTTATTTCCTTGTTCTTGCTTTTTTCCCCCATTTGATTTTGAACAGGAAGATACATCTCCAGGTACCTTGCAACCTGTTGCTTCTCAGGTACCAATCACTATGCTAATCTATTTATAAATATCATATTTAATCTTTGCAAAGTATTATTATCCTCTTTTCACACACAAAGAAACAGGCTTAGGTAGGTTAATAAACATACCCAAGATCACAGTGCTGGTTGGATGGGAGCTGGCATGTCACCCCAGATAGGCCTGATTCTACATCTGGACTCTTTTCTTTTTCTTTTCCTTTTTTGAAATAGATGTTGTGGACAAGGAATGTTGCTTGCCATATTGGTAAACAAAGGGATGTTGTGGCCATCAAGCCATCGGCCACAGTAGGAACCCCAGACTGTGCACCCTGAGGAGACTCAGGATGGAGAGAAGCAGGACACTGGCCCTAGATCGTTAAGGTACACATCATAGGAATGATTTCAATGAGCCCAGACTCTTGCTTCTTCCCATACACAGAAAAGCACTAAACTCTTAGTTTGAGATGTCTGGTTTTCTTTAATTAAGGGTCATCTTTTGATTTCTAGCTACCTGTTTTGGGTTTTTTTGTTTGTTTGTTTTGTGTTTTGTTGTTGTTTTGCTTTTTTGATGTTGCTGTTGTTTTTGCAAAAATCCCTATATACCTGGCTACTGCCTTACCTCTTCAGAACAGTCCTCAGAGCTATCTGAGAGGGTGTCTTCTGGGCTTACGTCCTCAGTATGTCCACCAAATAAAACATAATTCTCAACTTTTAGGTTGTGCATTTTTGTTTCAGTCGACAATGTATAACTGATTTACAGTATTATATTAGTATCAGGTGTACAGGTGAATATTTCTCTTCCCAAGTGAAGGCAAAAAGATATCAGGTAGCTTCATCAACTGGAATATGAAAGAATGCACTGCACAAATCAGTTACAGTGAAGAATTTACTTCTGGTGGGAACGAATGTTAGTATGAGATTAGGAACAACAGGGTGTCAAGGGATAACAATGTCGTTTATTGCTCAGAGGTCCCAGACAAACCTCCATCCTTAGTCCTTAAGTTTTCTTAATAGTGAAATGAGAGTGTGACAGGAGCTAGTACAGGGATAAGAGGCCTTGAGCCCTGTAATCTTCTATTATGGGCTTTATGCCTTACGTCCTTATGGTAAAGGACTCTTTATCCTATAGGATATTGATTAATTCTGGGTAGAGATTTTGAGGTATCTATCTGAATCATGATGGGAGGTGTGCGGTGAATTTTGCTAACATCAGTTGGAGATTTTCCCCATCAGGAGGTTAGTAGCTGATTCAATAGGAACAAATGATAAGTGTTTCCAGAATCTGCTCTAGTACCATCAGAGATGGAGCAAATAAAAGGTGTCAAAGGGTCATTTAATTCACTTGGCTGGTTACTTTGATGACTACTGTCAAATTCTAGAATTATTTTCCCCTTTTGGGAGAAAGACATTCCAGCATGATAGTTTTCCAAGAAGCCTAATAAATAGATAGGGTCAGAGTAACAAAGGGGAAAAGGGTATGTATCTCTCAAAGGGCCTAAACAAAAGGGAACAGGTTCAGAGACAGGAACCTCTTGAGGTTCATTAGAGATCCCCACTATTTGAACTGTTTTAGTATTCTGAGGCAGGGGCTGCTTTATAATAATGGGGTTGAACACCAAGTGTGTGGCTCTGGTGTCACTTAGGACTGGAAGAGATTCATCCCCAATCTGGAGAAATGTTTCTCCAAACCAATTAAGAGGGAAGATTGGGAAGACCCCTGTGGTTTCTCAGAGCCTCATTGTTGGGAGTTGGGAGGACGCATGAAAGGCTGGTTGGAGGGCTGAAGGCGCTTAAAGCCCTTAGATTTGTGACAGTCTCTTTTCCTATGTCCTGGCTCTTTGCAATGATAGCAAAAAATAGGAGAATTTTTGTTTCATTCAGGAGCCTCATTTATTGCAGTTGAAAATTAAGATTTTTGGTGGTCTTCCTTTGAGGTAACATGTCTAGAGTGTAAGAGTGCTGGTTTGGTAGATTAAATCTGAAGTGGACATAGTTTCACATTTATTACTGGTCCTTTTTACTAGAAATGAAAGGTCCTGGTTCAGCCCAATAATAAACAGAATTAAAAGCTACTTGGGTGGAACCAATATCTGAAGGAAGACCAGAATTTCCTTTAAAAATAATCTGAAGTCGGACTTCCCTGGTGGCGCAGTGGTTGACAGTCCGCCTGCCGATGCAGGGGACATGGGTTCGTGCCCCGGTCCGGGAAGATCCCACATGCCGCGGAGCGGCTGGGCCCGTGAGCCATGGCCACTGAGCCTGTGTGTCTGGAGCCTGTGCTCTGCAACAAGAGGAGCCACAACAGTGAGAGGCCCGCGTACCGCAAATAAATAAATAAATAATCTGAAGTCGATAGAATAGTCATGAACAGGTTCATCAGATTTTATGTGCGAGCCTGAATTTTGTTCCAGTTAACAAGCTTTGAAAAAATGTCCTGATGAACACACCTAGCAATTGCTTGAGGCTGATCATATAATAAGTTAGTGGATGGTCTCCTAGGTGTAATTCTAGAGACCTGTCAGGACTTTCCCAATTACTGGTTTTCATCCAATGCGGGTCTGGCCTTCACCAACAAGCATATAAACTAGCTGATGAAAGTCAGAGAAACCAGGTTGATACATCTGAATGACTATATTAAATTCCTCACTATTTCTGGCAGGATCTTGGGTTATTTTGGGAAAATCTTTGACTATGGCTCACAGTTCAGCTTTAGTCCAGGGAGTAAAAGAAATTAAGGGTTTAGCCTCTGGATGCTCGGGAGGCTTAATATTTTTTTTTTTTTTTTGCGGTACGCAGGCCTCTCATTGTTGTGGCCTCTCCCGTTGCGGAGCACAGGCTCCGGACGCGCAGGCTCAGCGGCCATGGCTCACGAGCCCAGCCGCTCCGCAGCATGTGGGATCTTCCCGGACCGGGGCATGAACCCGTGTCCCCTGCATCGGCAGGCGGACTCTCAACCACTGCGCCACCAGGGAAGCCCAAGTATTAATTTTTGAGTGATGAGCAGCTGGACCTGATTCGGTAACAATTTGGTACCTTTATACATTGCAGTATGATGGGTTAGCTAACACCTCCATCATCTTACAAAGTTATCATTTCTTTTCTATGATGAAAACATTTAAGATCTTGTCTCTTAACTGCTTTGAACTATATAATACTGTATTGTTAACTGTAAAAAGAGCTCTTACTAAGAAACAGGAGGTTCAGCTCTGCCGTTGCTGCTTTACCAGTATCCTTGCTTATTTCTTGCTTGCTTTACTAGCATCACAATTGCCTTACTAGTATCACTGGTTTCTTAGAATAATATTTTAAAGCTGCTTGTACATGTTACGAGAGCTACTTTAGTTAAAACCATCTATCATATATCACATATCGTAAAACCATATGTAAGCCATAAATCCACTTAAGTCACACTTAAAATTCAATGTGTTACCGTATACTTCAAGTAAAGGACAGGGTGCACTCTGCTATGAAGCCCCCTGTCCTGGGAGACTGTCATCCTCCCCTTAGGATGCAAGGCAGAAATAGAGACACAGATGCAGAGAACAAATGTATGTATACCAAGGGGGAGGGGGGGGTGAATGGGAGATTGGGATTGACGTATATACACAACTATGTATAAAATAGATAACTAATGAGACTCTACTGTATAGCACAGGGAACACTACTCAATGCTCTGTGGTAACCTAAATGGGAAGGAAATCCAAAAAAGAGGGGATATATGTGTACATATGGCAGATTCACTTTGCTGCACAACAGAAACTAACTCAACATTGTAAAGCAACTATATGCCAATAAAAATTAATTAATTGAAAAAATCACACCTCTCTTATTACAGGGAAATCAGTACTAATCTAAAGACAGAATGAGGACAACAGGGTCAATCTATAGGCAATATTTATAAAGCTTATTTTTTTCCAAAATTCTTGCAATTAAAAAATAAATATAAAGGGAAGCTCTAAAGATTTATTTATTCCTACTCAATGGATTGTCAGACATCCCCCTTTGGGTGAATATACCCAGTCAGTATTCTCTGAGCTTTCTAGATCTGTGATTTGCTATCTGTCAGTACTTTTGGAAAGTTCTTAGTCATTATGACTTTAAATATTTCTTCTGCTCCATTTTTTCTTTCTTCTCTGTTTGGTGTGCCAATTACACATATGTTACACCTTTTGAAATTGTCCCACAGTTCTTTGATATTTTATTCTGTTCTTTTACCCTTTTCTTTGCATTTTTTCGGGAAATTTTCTGTGAACCTATCTCAAGCTCACTGATCTCACATCCAGTCTACTGATGAGCTTATCAAAGGCATTCTTCATTTCTAAGTGTATTTTATTTCTAAAGTGTCCTTTTGATTCTTTCTTAGATTTTCCATCTCTATATTACCCATCTGTTCTTGCATGTTGTCTACCTTTTCCATTAGAGCATTTAACATATTCAGCATAGTATTTTAAATTCCCTGTCCCATAATTTCAACATATGTGTCATATCTAAGCCTGGTTCTGATGCTTGCGTTGCCTCTTCACACTGGTCTTTCTGGCTTCTTAGCATGCCTTGTAATATTTTTATTAAAAGCCAGACATGATATATCAGGTAATAAGACAGGTAGACAGTCTTCAGGGTGAGGTTTTATATTAGTCGGGCTAGGAACTCACTTGTGTTTAATGTCTATGTCAGTGCTGTAAGTACCAGAGGCTTCAAATTTCTCTAAAATCCTCTTTTTTTTTTTTCTTTCTCCCCTGTTGACTTTAGGCTTTCCTAAGTAGTGGTCCTCCTTAGAGAGAGTCTATGTCTCACAGCTCTTCCAGCCTAATCCACTATTGTTATATTGGAGCCCCTGATGGTATGTACTAAGGTGTGGGGGAGGGTAAGCATTCTATGACCCTAAAATTAAATCTCAGTCTTTAGGTGGGTCTGTGTTCTTGGAGGGTTACCTTCCCAAGAACTTCCCTCTGTATGTGAGACAGAAATTCTAGAGGGGACTACAGTGAAATAAGTGCCCTTCCCCCACTTGGGATAAAGCTCTGCTGCGATTTTTTTTCTCTAGAGAGTAGGTCTTTATTATGGAGAACACACTCAGTGTTTTTCACAAGGATTACTCTTTCCTTGCCCCTGTCTGAGCCACAGGGGATTTTTCTCAGCTCTTCATCATGAGAACCAGTTTTGGAAAAAATCTCAGGCATTATCTTTTGAAATATTACTACTGTCTAAATGCCCTCTGTCTTCTCTTTCCGGGACTCCAAATTCACATGTGATAGACCCTTTAACCACGTTACACGTTTCTTGTGCTCTTTTATGTATTTTCTATCATTATGTCTCTCATACTTCAGTTTGGATGTTTTCTCTGACCTATATTTTGATTCATTTGTTCTCTTTTGATTCTGTTATACTGGGTGATTTTTCTTTTAATGTCAGACATTTTTATGAAAAAGTATAGATAACTTGAATCTCTGGATGATATTTTCCCACAGAGAGAATTTAATTTTCTTCTACTAAAGTGCTAGGAATCCCATGTCATCTTAATCTAATCAGGGGTTGAAATGATTCTAATTTGAGCCTTATTTCTGATTCACCCTTGATTCCTAGGGTGGAGCTCTCCAAGGTAGTAGCATAAAACCTGTAATATTTGCTAGGCTTCTTCCTACTTTGTAGTCCCTAAAAGCCAGTTTTTTGTTACCAGAACTTCATGGGTCTATCAAAGTCTCAGTTTGCAGCCCACATAATTACGTTTGGAATTGACAATACTGGACTCACCTCTCTGAACTTCAATTCTCTCCAGGATCTTGGTCTCACGAATATTTGCTATTTGGCAGCTTTCCTATGCCTTCAAATAGATTTTATTTTGTTTCATTTTATTTTCGTCCAGAATGTCTTGTTCTTAGGATTAGAATTACTGAAAATACTTTTTTTTTTCCAGTAGGACCATAAAGAGTCAAAACGTTTATTTTTTGCGTCTGTATCTTAGTGATCTAAAAATTTGGTCTCATAGCAAAGTATCAAATAACGTCTGGTCCAGAAATAGTATATGTCCTTTTTTTTTTTTAATGACATACAGCAACTGCAAGCTAGTCTGTGGCATTAAATACAACTCTCTGGGAATTGTGTGGTTAAGCATGCTCTGTAGGTGACAGTTTTCTCTTGAAGGTTCTGCAGGTAGTTTGTTCCATTTCACGATTATGCAAACTTTGATAATACCCTTGTTGATGGTATATCTTCTAGAGGTCATCCCAGGGGAAAATGAGCAAGCTTTCCGAAGTTGCCTTAAATAGATTTCAAACTCCTCAGAAGGACATTCCCCACCTTAACTAGTGCCTTTTATGCTTCCTGGACCATGTAAATGTTCAGTAAGTGCTTGATATACACATGAGTGAATGAATGCATGAAAGCAGGGGGCATTCTCTAGATTTTCAATGTTCTCCTCAAACTTAGCACAATATTGTACATGTGTTCTTACCAACATCAAGTAGGGCAAAGCAATCACCTCTGAAATTCTGGAAATTTTTAATTGGAGAAAAATAGTAAAAAGAACGATATTAAGAAAACAAGTAATACAAGTAACTCAGGTTAGCCAAGAATTAGATTGCCTGTGGTTCAGGCAATTATTTGCCTTCAGTCCTTAAAATAGTTTCCAAAGGTTTGTATATCTTAAATCAGAGCCAGACTTAGTTTATAGTATTTCCACAATAATTTATTCTTTCTCTGGAATTATGATAAGCTATTGCAGTTATTACCTTCATGTAGTTTACATATTGAAAAATGCAAAGATGCACTAAATATGAGTAAATTGGGAAAAGTAGAAATTTGGGAAGAATTTAATAAATTCTAACTATATTTTCAACATGGTAAAATATTCATTAATTAACATGGTACTATTTCTATTGCAATATGTTTTCTTTTATTCATTGCATTCTACCTACTCTTCAAAACTTTCTTAAAAGTGATGAAAATAATAATGGATAATTAAAGAAGAATGTGCATTTTGCTAAATGATATTTAGAGTGGTTGATGGTTTCTGTTTATTTACATTTTGGTAGTTTTTATTTTAAAGCAAGTTTCCTTGATTTATTGTATTCAATAGCAATATGATGAACTGTTGAACTAGACCAGATAAATTTAAGTATTATAAAGAGTCCTCTTTTTATGACAACAGATCATGGTCCTATCCAAAAAAAAAGCAATCTTCCAAATAGATATTACCTGAACATACAGAGTTTAATGTGAAAAGTTACACTTTTGCTTGAAAAGCATCATTCAAAGTACTATATTTGTACAGTTGATGTGAGTTCTTTTGGTGTCCTCTCAGATAGTTTTATACATAGGAAAGAAACTTCAGAAGTTTACCTTGTGTACACTCAATCTGTCAACTTTACAATTTTAAAACCCTGATACTTTCTTAAGCAATTAATTTCACCTCATAATCTTATTATTCACTTGTAAGACTAGTAAATTTTAATAATCATTTTAAGAGATCTTTGAATAATATTTGGAACTGCTTAGACAAACACCTTCAACATTTCAAGTTGCATTTACAAGTTTAATGTAGTTTATCTCCTCAAGTACATCAGTTGTCTTCAAATAGATCCTGCATGATTACATAAACAGCTCTTACAAATCTAATAAATTTGATTAAATAATTAAGTGAATTATTTAACTTCACATAGTAAATTGAAGTAACAAAACTTTCATTCTAATAACCAAATTCTTGTTAAAAATTCCTAGTGTAGGGCTTCCCTGGTGGCGCAGTGGTTGGGAGTCCGCCTGCCGATGCAGGGGACACGGGTTCGTGCCCCAGTCCGGGAAGATTCCACATGCCACGGAGCGGCTGGGCCCGTGAGCCATGGCCGCTGAGCCTGCGCGTCCAGAGCCTGTGCTCCGCAACGGGAGAGGCCACAACAATGAGAGGCCCGCGGACCGCAAAAAAAAAAAAAAAAAAAAAAAAAAAATTACTAGTGTAGAGGTTTCAATGTTTACTTCCCTTCCAAACACCAAACTATTAATTATGCATAGTATTCTGCTTTTCCTAAATCTTTAACTTGTTAATCCATCATATTCCTGTGGTTAACAAAGATACCTATAAGAAAATAAAATCTAACCCAATTCACTCACTCGCTCATTCATTAACTCATTCATTCATTCAACCATTATTTCCTTAACACCTGCCACACACAGTCTAGACACGGTGTATAGCACATTGAATAAACCGGGGAAAAGCAAGCCTACACTCACATAGTTTAACTTTTAAGAGAGAGAAAAAATAACAAACAGGTAAATTCATCACATAATTTATGGTAGTTAAAAACACCCATTAGGATGGATGGTGGTGTTGACTGCAAAATGATATGAATGTACTTGCTATCACTAAACTATAAACTTCAAAATGGTTAAGTAGTAATTTTTATGTTTTGTGTATTTTGGCATAATAAAAAAATGGGGGAGGGGGAGGGAGGTGATACAGCCAACAGATAAAAATAAACTTGGAAAGGGGACTGAAGCAATTTTAAATAGAATGGCAGACAACTGAGGTTACATAAGATTGCAGATTTTTAAATTATTATTATATAAGTTTCAGGTGTACAACATCTGTATACATTACACAGTGATCATCATCACAAGCATAGCTGCCATCTATCACCATAACAATGAACACTTTCATCCATTTCACTCACCCCCAAACCCCTTTCTCTCTGGTAACCACTAATCTGTTCTCTTTACCTGAGTTTTGTTTTGTTTTATTTTGCTTGTTCATTGGTTTTGTTTTGCTTTGGTTTCCACTCTGAGTGAAATCATACAGTATTGCTTTTTTTACTTCTGGATTATTTTACATAACATAATACCCTCAAGATCCATCTATGTTGTTCTCAAATGGGAACACTTGTACACTATTGGTGGGGTTTTAAATTGGTACAGCTATTGTACCAAACAGTATGGAGATTTCTCAAAAAATTAAGAATAAAACACCTATATCACTTGTAGGTATTTATCCAGAGAACACGGAAACATTAAATCAAAAAGATATAGGCTGAATTCTCTTAGCTTTTGCTTAACTGTAAAGCTTTTGATTTCTCTGTTGAATCTGAATGAGATCCTTGCTAGGTAGAGTAAACTTGGTTGTAGCACTTGCCCTTTCAGCACCACCAAACAAGCCTTACAACAAATGCTAAAAGAACTTCTCTAGGTGGGAAACACAAGAAAAGAAAAAGACCTACAAGAACAAACCCAAATAATTAAGAAAATGGCAATAGGAACATACATATCAACAACTGCCTTGAATGTAAATGGATTAAATGCCCCAACCAAAAGACACAGACTGGCTGAATGGATACAAAAACAAGACCCATATATATGCTGCCTACAAGAGATGCACTTTAGACCTAGGCACACATACAGACTGAAAGTGAGGGGATGGAAAAAGATATTCCACACATATGGGAATCACAGGAAAGCTGGAGTACCAATACTCATCTCGGATAAAGGAGACTTTAAAATAAAGACTGTTACAAGAGATAAGGAAAGGCCCTACATAATGATCAAGGGATCAATCCAAGAAGAAGATATAACAATTATAAATATATATGTGCCCAACACAGGAGCACCTCAATACATAAGGCAAATGTTAACAACCATGAAAGGGGAAATCAACAGGAACACAATAATAGTAGGGGACTTTAACACCCCACTTACACCAATGGACAGATCATCCAGACAGAAAATTAATAAGGAAACACAAGCTTTAAATAACACAATAGACCAAAGAGATTTAATTGATATTTATAGGACATTCCACCCAAAAGTGGCAGAATACACTTTCTTCTCAAGTGTACATGGAACATTCTCCAGGATAGATCACATCTTGGGTCACAAATCAAGTCTTGGAAAAATGAAGAAAATTGAAATCGTATCAAGCATCTTTTCTGACCACAACGCTATGAGATTGGAAATCAATTGCAGGAAAAAAACTGTAAAAAACACAAACACATAGAGGCTAAACAGTGTGCTCCTAAATAACCAAGAGATCACTGAAGAAATCAAAGAGGAAATAAAAAAATACATAGAAAAAAATGACAATAAAAACATGATGACCCAAAACCTATAGGATGCAGCAAAAGCAGTTCTAAGAGTGAAGTTTATAACAATACAATCTCACCTCAAGAAACAAGAAAAATCTCAGATAAACAATCTAAACTTACACCTAAAGCAACTAGGGAAAGAAGAACAAAGAAAAGTTGGTTCTTTGAGGAGATAAACAAAACCGATAAACCTTTAGCCAGACTCATTAAGAAAAAAAGGGAGAGAACTTAACAAAATTAGAAATGAAAAAGGAGACGTTACAACTGACACTGCAGAAATACAAAGGATCATAAGAGACTACTGCAAGCAACTATATGCCAATAAAATGGACAACCTGGAAGAAATGGACAAATTCTTGGAAAGGTACAACTTTCCAAGACTGAACCAGGAAGAATTAGAAAATATAAACAGACTGATCACAAGTAGTGAAACTGAAACTGTAATTAAAAATCTCCCAACAAACAAAAGTCCAGGACCAGATGGATTCACAGGTGAATTCTATCAAACATTTAGAGAAGAGCTAACACTTATCCTTCTTAAACGCTTCCAAAAATTTGCAGAGGGAGGAACACTCCCAAATTCGTGCTACAAGGCCACCATCGCCCTGATACCAAAACTAGACAAAGATATCACAAAAAAGAAAATTACAGACCAATATCACTGATGAACATTGATGCAAAAATCCTCAACAAAATACTAGCAAACAGAATTCAACAGCACATTAAAAGGATCATACATCGTGATCAAGTGGGATTGATCTCAGGAATGCAAGGAATCTTCAATATACGCAAATCAATGTGATACACCATATTAACAAACTGAAGAATAAAAACCATATGATCATCTCAATAGATGCAGAAAAAGCTTTTGACAGCATTCAACACCCATTTATGATAAAAAACTCTCCAGAAACTGGGCACAGAGGGAACTTACCTCAACATAATAAAAACCATATATGACAAACCCTCAACAAACATCATTCTCAATGGTGAAAAACTGAAAGCAATTCCTCTAAGATCAGGAACAAGACAAGGGTGTCCACTGTCGCCACTATTATTAAACATAGTATTAGAAGTCCTAGCCAAGGCAATCAGAGGGAAAAAAAGGAAATAAAAGGAATACAAATTGGAAAAGAAGAAGTAAAACTGTCACTGTTTGCAGATGACATGCTACTATACATAGAAAATCCTAAAGATGCCACCAGAAAACTACTAGAGCTAATCAATGAATCAGGTAATGTTGCAGGATACAAAATTAATGCACAGAAATCTCTTGCATTCCTATACACTAAAAAAGAAAGATCAGAAAGAGAAATTAAGGAAAAAATCCCATTTAACATCACAAGAAAAAGATTTAAATACCTAGGAATAAACCTACATAAGGAGGTAAAATATCTGTACTCTGAAAAGTGTAAAACACTATGAAAGAAATCAGAGATGACACAAACAGATGGAGAAATATACCAATATATGATGTTCTTGGATTGGAAGAACTGATATTGTGAAAATGACTATACTACCCAAAGCAATCTACAGATTCAATGCAATCCCTTTCAAATTACTGATGGCATTCTTCACAGAATTAGAACAAAAATTTTACAATTTGTATGGAAACACAAAAGACCCCGAATAGCAAAAGCAATCTTGACAAAGAAAAATGGAGCTGGAGGAATCAGGCTCCCCAACTTCACACTATATTACAAAGCTACAATAATCAAGCCAGTATGGTACTGGCATGAAAACAGAAATGTAAGTCCATGGTACAGGATAGAAAGCCCAGAGATAAACCAATGCACCTATGGCCACCTAATTTATGGCAAAGAAAATAAAAATATACAATGGAGAAAAGACAGCCTCTTCAATAAGTGGTGCTGGGAAAACTGAACAGCTACATGTAAAAGAATGAAATTAGAACACTCCCTGTTCTTTGACAGATGAATGGATAAAGAAGATGTGGCATATATATACAATGGAATATTACTCAGCCATAAAAAGGAACGAAATTTGGTCATTTGTAGTGAGGTGGATGGACCTAGAATCTGTCATACAGAGTGAAGTATGTCATACAGAGAAAAACAAATACCTTATGCTAACACATATACATGGAATCTAAAAAAAAAAAAGAAAAGCTTCTAATTAACCTAGGGGCAGGACTGGAATAAAGATGTAGATGTAGAGAATGGACTTAAGGACAGGGGGAGTGGGAAGGGTAAGCTGGGACAAAGTGAGCGAGTGGCATTGACATATATACACTACCAAATGCAAAATAGATAGCTAGTAGGAAACAGCCACATAGCACAGGGAGATCAGCTCAGTGCTTTGAGCACCAGAGGGATTGGATAGGGAGGGTGGGAGAGCGATGCAAGAGGGAGAGGATATGGAGATATAAGTATATGTATAGCTGATTCGCTTTGTTATACAGCAGAAACTATCAAAACAATGTAAAGCAATTATACTCCAATAAAGATGTTAAAAAAAAAACCAAAGTTAGAAGAAGGAAAGAAATCACAAAGATCAGAGATGAAATAGAGATGAAGAAAACAATAGAAAAGATCAATGAAACTAAAAGCTAGTTCTTTGAAAAGATAAACAAGGGTGATAAACCTTTATCCAGACTCATCAAGAAAAAGAGGGAAAGGGCTCAAATCAATAAAATTGGAAACAAAAAAGGAGAAGTTACAATGGACACCACAGAAATACAAAGGATTATAAGAGACTACTTCAAGGAACTATGTGAACTATGTGCCAATAAAATGAACAGCCTAGAAGAAATGGGCAAATTATTAGAAAGGTACAATCTCTGAAGAATGAACCAGGAAGAAATAGAAAATATCAATAGACCAATTACAAGTAATGAAGTTGAAACTGTGATTAAAAAACTTTCAACAAACCGAAGTCCAGGAACACATGGCTTTACAGGCAAATTCTACCAAACATTTACAGAAGAGGTAACACCTATACTTCTGAAACTATTCCAAAAATATCTCAGAGAAAGGAACACTTCAAAACTCATTCTATGAGGCCCCCATCACCCTGATACCAAAACCAGACAAAGACACCACACAAAAAAGAAAATTACAGGCCAATACCACTAATGAACATAGATGCAAAAATCCTCAAGAAAATACTATCAAACTGAATCCAACAATACTCTAAAAGGATCATACACCATGATCAAGTGGGATTTACCTCAGGGATGCAAGGATTTTTCAATATCCACAAATCAATCAGTGTGATACACCACATAAACAAATTGAAGAATAAAAACCATATGATCATCTCAATAAATGCAGAAAAACTTTTGCTAAAATTCAACATCAATTGATGATAAAAACTCTCTAGAAAGCAGGCATGAAGGGAACATGCCTCAACACAGTAAAGGCCATATATGACAAGCCTACAGCTAACATCATACTCAATGGTGAAAAGCTGAAAGCATTTCCTCTAAGATCAGGAACAAGACAAGGATGTCCACTCCTGCCACTTTAATTCAACATACTTTTGGAAGTCCTAGCCACAGCAATCAGAGAAGAAAAACACTAAAAAGGAGTACAAATTGGAAAAGAAGAAGTAAAACTGTCACTATTTGCAGATGACATGATACTATACATAGAAAATTGTAAAGATGCTACCAGAAAACTACTGGAGCTCATCAATGAATTTGGTAAAGTTGAAGAATACAAAATTAATACACAGAAATCTCTTGCATTTCTATACACTAATAATGAAAGATCAGAAACAGAAATTAAAGAGACACTCCCATTTACCATCGCATCAAAAAGAATAAAATACCTAGGAATAAACATACCGAAGGACGCAAAATATCTGTACTCCAAAAACTATAAGATGCTGTTGAAAGAAATCACAGATGACACAAACAGATGGACAAATATAACATTTTCTTAGATTGGAAGAATCAATATTGCCAAAATGACTATACTACCCAAGGCAATCTGCAGATTCAATGCAATCCCTGTCAAATTACTGACAGCCTTTTTCACGGAACTAGAACATAAAATCTTAAAGTTTGTATGGATACACAGAAGGCCCTGAATAGCCAAAGCAATCTTGAGGAAAAAACAAGAAACAAAGCAAAACAAACAAAAAAAAAATTGGAGCTGGAGGTCAGACTTCCTGACTTCAGACTATATCACAAAGCTATGGACATCAAAACAGTATGGTACTGGCACAAAAACAGACATAGAGATCAATGGAACAGGATAGAAAGCCCAGAGATAAACCCACACACCTATGGTCAATTAATCTACAACAAAGGAGGCAAGACTACACAACGGAGAAAAGATACTCTCTTCAATAAATGGTGCTGGGAAAAGTGAATAGCTACATGTAAAAAAATGAAATTAGAACATTCTTTAATACCATATACAAAAATAAACTCAAAATGGATCAAAGACCAAAATGTCAGACCGGATACTATAAAACTCTTAGAGGAAAATATAGGCAGAACATTGTCTGACATAAATCAGAGCACTATCTTTCTCAATGCATCTCCCAGAGTAAGGGAAATAAAAACAAAATAAACAAATGGGACCTAATCAGACTCAAAAGCTTTTGCACAACAAAGGAAACATAAACAAAATGAAAAGACAACCCACAGAATGGGAGAAGATGTCTGCAAACAATGTGACTGACATGGGATTAATCTCCAATATTTTCAAACCTCATGCAGCTCAATTCCAAAAACACAAACAACCCAATCAAAACATAGGCAGAAGACCTAAATTAACATTTCTCCGAAGAAGACATGCAGATGGCCAAGAGGCACATGAAAATGTGCTCAACATTGCTAATTATTAGAGAAATGCACATCAAAACTACAGTGAGATGTCACTTCACACCAGCCAGAATGGCCATCATCAAAATGTCTACAAACAATAAATGCTGGAAAGGGTGTGGAGGAAAGGGAACCCTCCTACACTGTTGGTGGGAACGTAAATTGGTGCAGCCACTATGGCGAACAGTATGGAGGATCCTTAAGAAACTAGAAATAGAGCTACCATAGGATCCAGCAATTCCACTCCTGGGCATATATGCAGGAAAAAAACATGGTTCGAAAGGAAACATGCACCCCAATGTTCATTGCAGCACTGTTTACAATAGCCAAGACATTGAATCAACCTAAGTGTCCACTGACAGAGAAATGGATAAAGAAGATGTGATACAGATATACAATGGAATATTACTCAGCCATTAAGAAGAATGAAATAATGCCATTTGCAGTAACATGGATGGACCTGGAGATTATCATACTAAATGAAGTAATTCAGACAAAGACAAATATCATATGATATCACTTATATGCAGAATCTAAAAAAAATGATACAAAGAAATTACTTACAAAACAGAAACAGACCCACAGACTTAGAGAACAAACTTATGATTACCAGTGGGGAAAGATCGGGGGAAGGGATAGTAGGGAGTTTGGGACTGACATGTACACACTGCTATATTTAAAATAGATAACCAACAAGGACCTACTGTATAACACAGGGAACTCTGCTCAGTACTCTGTAATAACCTAACTGGGAAAAGAATTTGAAAAAGAACAGATACATGTATATGTATAACTGAATCACTGTGCTGTACACCTGAAACCAACACAACATTGTTAATTAACTCTACTCCAACATAAAATAAACATTTAAAATAATTACATGGAAGCATTATCAAATTAGTGATGACAAGCCTTCTTAGGTTATATTGAATGGATGAATATTTGTAATATGTGTTATAAAAATTATATGAAATTCACCCAAATCTGATATGTCCTGGTAAAATGTTATCAATCATAATTCTAGTTAGCATTTTAAATTGTTGTATGTCACAAAGTAACCAGATTTTCCTGTCAATTGCATTATAATCAGATCTATAACCGTGTCTTTTGTCATTTACAGACGATTGTTTTACTCTGATGCTTTTACAAAAAATGGTTCATCTTCAGAAAAGATTCATAGAAAGTACTTTTTGACAAATGTGGGCTTTTGATAACTTTCAGATCATACCACTAAACTAAGTAAGAAATTACAGAACCCTAATAGAAAAATGGGTGGTTTCATAAAACTTCTAATAAAAGATCAAGATCAACAAGAATTAATTACATAGGACTGAATGAACTGATGAATATGATTATAATTTTTAAGACTTTTGTCTGAAATATTACTGCCTTTTCAATCATTTTTTTCAGATATAAGGAAACATCTTCTCTTAAGCTAAGATTTACAGCAATTTTCTGAATTATAACTTTATAAGCAGAATTGAAATATTTATATTTTTCTCCCTGCCTGGTCCCTCCAGAATTTGGAAACTCTTAGTGAGTATTCTTATTTTCATGGCAATATAATTATTTATGTAATTTTGCTAAGAATATGTTCTCCTTGGAACTGGACACAGTTGGAAACATTGGTTATATTACTAAGGCTTTGACCAGCATATCATATTTTAACAGAGGCAAGCATGGCCTCAGATACGACCAGACAGCTTTAAGGAACTAAGATTGACTTTATGGAGCCATAAAGCCCCTTGAAAAAATAGCCTGGCACCTTGTTTACAGGGTTCCTAGCAGCCTTACCAGGTGAGTAAGGAAGGAAACTCAGGATATTTGGGGGACCTCAGGAAGAGAGGAATTAACCCAAATCTATAGGTATTACAGGTGAGTCTGATGGTAATTCCTTGGCATGGCTTCCTGACCTTGAAATGCTATTCAAAGTTCAATCTGGAGATTCCTTATGAAAAGTTCCAGCAAAGCATATTTAAAAGAATCTGTAGGGTCACTTACTCTTCTTGCTGGACTTACATAAATAATCAATTCAAGTTTAATGAAACTAAGCTTATTTTGCAAAAAAAGTTAGTCTCAATTTATCTTTGTAGAAATGTGGGTGCTTTTAGAGAAAAAAAAAGTTTCAGTAGCACTATACTACACAGTTGTAGGTATTAGATTCTAGTTCTGTTAATCGTCTTTGAAGTTTTGTTTTTCCACCTGTAAGCTGGACTGGATCCTGAATTCTTCTAGTTTCCTCAAATATTTGACTACAACGCTCCAAACTAATGTATCCATTTTATCCCACTTTTGAAGTAAAATTATTCTTTTCCCGAAACCCTGCAAACTGAAGCTGAACTTGATTTCAACTTAAGAGAGATCACCACCGTAGTCCATGTTTAGACAATCCTTGTGCCTGTTGCTGTGTGGGTCACTCAGAAGTTTACCTGAACACCTGATGACATCATCAGAGACATTCAAACTGCAAAAGGTACTTGGACACTGACATCTAGAAATCTTCTCAACTGGCAGCTCTCAGGACTCACATACTGAGTTTATAATATGCTTCAACCATTAACCTTTGTTTTTATCTTGTCTCTAGAGAAATTCTTCTTAAGAAGAATATTTAATAAAGACCTGATTTCTCACAACTTAAAGGCCTAGCTCCTCTTTTATCTTTTGCTGAAGATGGTCCTTAAGGTGAGGATTTCATGTATTTGGGGGAGCTACTCAGTTTTTCTAGGTATCTCCCATGCATACATATTGTTAAACTTTGTTTCGCTTTCTCCTGTCAATCTGTCTCATGTCAATTTATTTCTTAGACCAGCCAGAAGAACCTAAAAGGTAGAGGAAAGTTTCTTTCTCTTGAAAAAAAAAAATATATATGTATATCTATCATGTATTTATCTATCTATCTATCTATCATCTATCTATCATCTATCTATCTATTTATCTTGATATAGTTACATCCTGTTACTCAGTAATGACCAGGCTGCTTTTAACACTATTCAGTAAGCTCCTCAAAATAAGAGTCTGTGTCTGATTCATCTGCATGATCTCTCCAGCCTGGTGAAGGTGCATATACATTTCCCCCACTTCTTTTTCACACATAGTAGCATATAGACCCACTCTGCACTATAATTTGTTTTTGGCTTCTATATAACATCATTTCTTGTAGTGAATTCTATATCAGTATCTAAAGCACTTTCTTATCCCTTTGGCTGATGGTATAATACTCTGTATTTTTTTCTACCAATCTCCTCTAGATGCATATTTAGGTTTTCCCTATTGTTTACCATCATAATATACGTGTGGTCATCACAAAACATTTTATTATCTTCCCTTTATTTATTAACAGCTAACAGCAGGTGAGTACTTAGAATGATTTTGGTACCATGCGAAGTGTTTGACAGACATGACCTCTTTCAATTCTCATGCTAACTCTCTGAGGGCAGCATTGTTTTTATTACTTCTTCAGAGATGACAAAAATAAGAGGTTGACTAATTTGTCTAAAGTGAGAAAATGAGTAAGTGGAAAATTCAGCATTGGATTGCTTGTCTGTGTGTCTCCAAATATCTGATAACAGAAAATAATTATGTGTTTACTTGATATCCTCTGTGTATGCAACCTGCTAGGGAAATCATGCAGATGAATCAGACACAGACCCACAATCTGAGGCGTTTATTGTCTGTAAGTGTTAAAAAACAGCCTGATCATTTCAGAGTAAGAGTAAATCAATTAATAATAGCTGATTTCAGTAAAAGCGATTGGTCAGTAGCAAAGATATTCTGTGTATACCAAAATTACAGTTTAAAATCATATTCTCAAGTTCACGTTTTATAATTTTAACTAAAGAGTACCACACTTATAAAGAAGTAATTACAACATTTAATCAAAACTACAAATCTGCTTTTGATATAATCACAGTATGGTATAAACTTGAGAGCTAAATTTCAAAGATGAACACTTTTTAGAGGTGACCTAGGCAACAGCTCTAAATCATTAATTACTGCTAGAAATAAACTGTCTAACAGAGGAGAAGTTTAAACAAATATTAAGAAAATAAATGGCTTGGGAAGAATTCTGAACATGGCTTGTCTGTTTCTAGGACAGAAGTTAAGTTTCATTTGATTATCAGGAAATTTCCATGTCATTTTTTTTTTCACTGCCAATTTCCTTCATGTACAAAGAGTAGAAATATCAAAAATGACAAAGCACAGACATTCCTTCCAAATGTTGGGGTTTGTGTGGGGATGGAAAGTGTTATGAAGAAAACTGCTTTCAAATTTCCAGCTCAGTTTGGAAGGCTAAAAAGGAAAAAAAACAGTTGTAGTAAGAGCAAAAATCATAGTTTGTAGAGAAACATTTACATCTGAAATGTGGTTTTAGCAATTAAATTATTCTTCTCACTCTAGTTCTGCGGCTGCCCTTGAATTTACCCTAAGATATCAATGCTTGGCTGTCATATTTCTTATCTAATGATTCCTGTAATTTGCCTAAATGAAATTTTAAAAATAAGGTAGAATTAGAACATAGGAAAAATTTTAATTTTGGCCTTTGAACCATCAGTTGAAACAGCAGATATGACTATCAAAATGCAGATTCCTTTGCCCCAATCCTGACTTTTAGGACAAAGTATCCTGGAATCTGCATTTTGATAATTCTTGTGCACTCAAGTTTTCCAAATGTAACTGAGCAGGGCCCTATGGGGTCTTCCTGGGACAGACCCCCTCCTCCCATGTCCTCTGTCTGCCTCTTGTTTGTAGGAATGCTGTAGTCTCTCACGCATCCTTGAGTCACAAAAGCCTGGCTTAAGAATTAAGGATTGAAAGGATGTGAACATGTAGTGACAAAAGTAGCAGTTGGGCCAGGAGAACTGGTAACAGTTTAAACAGTAAATTGGCCATATGGCAGCCACAGAATCTTTAGTTCCTCCCTGAAGTACCTAGGTAATGGTATCTGATGTACATTTCCTGAGCTGTTTTACAGTTGCTAAACCCCCCACCAAATGGAAGGAGTTAACTACTTGATGACTGTGAGCATGTAGTCCCCAGACCTACTGGAGACTGATGTCAACCTCTGTGACCCTGTCCTGTTACCTCACCATCAACCAATCAGAGAATTGTGTGTGAGCTGATCACACACCCTGTGACTCCCCTCCCTCACCTTGCCTTTAAAACTTCTTCCCTAAAATCCATCAGGGAGTTTTGAGCATAAGCCACACTGTTCTCCTTGCATGGCCCTTGCAATAAACCTTTCTCTGCTCCAAACTCTGACATTTCGTCTTGTTTGGCCTCACTCTGCATCAGGCACACAAACTTGGGTTCAACAACAGAACCACTGCATTGAGAGAAATGAAGGGATTGCCTATGACTTCTCACACATTTAGAGACAAGCCAATGGGTAGAAAGTGCACCAACACAAGAGTCTGGAGAAGTGTGTTCTATACACGACTCTGAAACTTCCTAGCAGACTAACCTTGCATGGGTCACTGAACATCTATGACCCCCCAGAGTCCTCCTGTTCCTTGGAGTCATGGGGGGGCAGTTAAAATAACATATGTGCAGGCTCTTTCTCTCCTGCCATAAAAATGTGTGATATTCATAGTGTTAATCTTCTCAGAATAGGTTAAAGAATAATATGTTTTAAAAATATATACATTTCTATTTCCAACAAAAAAGAAAAGAATAAAAACCAAGGAAGAAATATTTTTAACTATTTGTACATTTATGACAGTATTAAATAAAATTTTCCCTAATTATTATTCTTCTTAATTTAATAGCTGTTACTTGTGTTACTTTTTCACATGGAATCAAAAAGCACATTTGCTTCCACTGATTAAAAATAGACAAGTTTCACTGTATAAAGCATTGTCTACTTTTTGATACAATTGCATTTCCACAAGTTCCTGAAAAGCTTTTTTTGTTGTTGAAGCATGTATGCATTGGGGATTATAATATCTTTTGCTTTTTATTTCAGAAAAGAAGCATGACTTATTTTGACATGTGTGACTAATATGATCACAACCCTAGGGAAATTAAATTGTTTTCTGGAGACATCAGTAAGGAATACTGACTGGAACTATTCCTGTCTGACATATGGATTGTAGCACACCAAGGATACAAACTGTCAGCATGAACAAATACTAAAAGGAATATATTTAGCTAGTTGCTCAAACTGGTCAAGTCACTGATGAGTCAGTAGACTCATTGGCCAGTTGCACAAGCTTCTCACCATTTTGGAACCTCAGGAGCCAGGTGGAAAATGAAGAAACAGGATCAGAAAATGAAGGCACCATCCAGGATCAGGGTTCTGTGATGTACCTGATATCAACATGATCTGAAAATAGGGATGCTGCAGCTAACAATAAAGGGTGGAGAGGAAAATTAGAAAGGAAAAGTTTAAAACTACAGAGAAATGAAAGTAAATTGTAAAGACAAAGTGCTATGTACTGCTATAACTGAAGAGAGAGGGTGAGGGAGAGGAAGGAGGAGAAGAAGAAGAGGAAGAAGAAGAAGAAGGAGGAGGAGGAGGAGG
>NW_021703777.1:5395677-5503674 GCF_005190385.1 Monodon monoceros
AGGAGAAGAGGAAGAAAAGGAAGAAGAAAACAGAAAATGCAGCAGAAGGTTTAGTTTAAGGGAAGAATGGCCAGATGGCCTTGTGGTGAAGCATGAAGTCTTCAGAGACAGGCTGCCTCTGTTAGAATCACAGCTCTGCATTTCTAGCTGTGTGACCTTGGGCAAGTGACTTAGCCTCTCTGTGTTTCATATCTGTAAAATGGGAATAGTGCTAGAGAGTGCTCAAAGGTTCATTTTATCACTCAGTGAGAAAGCTCTCAAATGTTAATTTTATCAATGTTATTAAATGGATCATACAGTTAATATTCAAAGTTACCCACGAATAGTATCTGACATATAGGCACTTGGCAAATAAATATTGATTTAGTTATTATTTTTAATTTGAACTCTCAGCTCTTCTAAGTTTTGTTCTGGAAGTTAATCTACTAAAAATTTGAAAATAAATTTTCTTTTGATTTTTTTAATGTACCTAGAATAGGAAGAAAGACATTTTCCCCTTATTAATCTGCTTTATTTTTACTCAGAATTAAATTATACAGATGTTTCAGTATAATTACTATCAACCTTATTCTAAGATTGCATAAATAAAAATTAAAAGACATGTTTTTAAAAATGTCAAAGGCATATTTTAAAATTCTGATGGGTCGTTGATTATATTATTCCATTTAACTTAGATTTTTAAGGCCAAAATCATAATTCAAAAGCTTCTGGGTGGATATATGACATTTAAAAAGTACTAATTAAATGAATCAATGTGAGCTATGCAGACTTGTGATTAACCAGGCAGATTTTAAAAGAAAATAAATGAGACAGTATTGTGAGTCCTACCTTGTAATTTTATGGCTGAAATATTTCATCAGTCTGATTCCGACAGGGGATTCTTAGTGGGCCCTAGGAGAAGGTTGAGTAGTCACATTGCTGCCTGTGGCTGGATTTTATAGATGTGCTGTGCAATTTAGAAGGGAAGCAAGGAGACTCAAGCTTGCTGCCACTTGGTTCACTGTTGCTGCTCTGGTCTGTGAACACTGCAGTAACTGCTCGTACATGTCACAGTATTATTTAACGGCTATGGGCTGAATTCATCAGTATTAAGAGATGAGACTGACAGAAATTCAAAACATGATCTGTCTGGCATTAAAAGAATACCAAAGGAACATTGGCATGGCCCCCCCAACTCCTTTCCAAGGACATAATTGAAAGATAGTTGGACAGCCCACACCACCCACAGTTCCCAGGTGGCTAACAAATAAACGGATCATTACTGAGCAGCAGAGTTCCATGATATTTGAAACAAACTGTCCATGACTATTTTTCAAGTTTAGAAACAACTAGGAATTCATTCTTTGACATATAAAGAAAAGTCTTCATTATTTTCAAAGGAAGAAAGTAATCTAATGTGAGGTGAGGATAACATAATTTCTATTGCTTTGTGCTGCTACAGTTTTTCTCTTACTCCGGGCAAAGCAAATGACTTATTTGGAAATTTAGAGTGCTTGTATTCTACTTTACATAAGTTATATAATTTGATTAATATACCTCTAACCTTAACAGAATTGTGGCTCCAGGAATTAATAGGAATTTGTTGCACTTTTGCTAAAGTTAATGTATTTCAATCTGTTTACACATGTAACAGATGTCATAGTTCAAGAGGCACGACTGGTTTTGATACAACAGAATTAAGAGAATGAATTAAATTATTTTAAAGTCACCTAGGCATAATTATATGGGCAAGCAATGGTTGGAATAATCTGTAATGGCTAAATGTTTGGCAACTTAAAAGTTTAAAAGTGTATGGTATTAAGGCACAAAATTTATTTTTTGAGGGGGGGGCTGTGTTGAGTCTTCATTACTGTGTGCGGACTTTTCTCTAGTTACTATGAGCGGGGGCTACTCTTCGTTGTGGTGCACAGGCTTCTCATTGTGGTGGCTTCTCTTGTTGTGGAGCGTGGGCTCTAGGCGCATGGGCTTCAGTAGCTGTGGCACATGGGCTCAGTAGTTGTGGCTCGCAGGCTCTAGAACGCAGGCTCAGTAGTTGTGGTATGTGGGCTTAGTTGCTCCGCAGCATGTGGGATCTTCCTGGACCAGGGCTTGGTCCCATGTTCCCTGCATTGGCAGGCGGATTCTTAACCACCACACCACCAGGGAAGCCCCGTGGAACAAAAATTTTTTACATAGATATAAAAGTTGCCCTTCCTCTTTAGGTCCATTCTATATTCTACAATTCAATTGCTTTTTTAAAATAACAGCTTTATTGCAGCATGTATTATGTCAGTACTTCATTCTTTTTTATCACCAAATGATTCCTTTGTTGACAAAAATACTGCCATGTAGGTACAGACCACATTTTGTTTATTCATTCATCAGTTGATGGACACTTGGTTTGTTTCCACCATTGGGCTATTGTGAACAGTGCTGCTATGATGCCCAAGTTTCTGTGTGGCATGTGTCTCTGTTTTCTCAACATATACGTACAAGTGGGTCTTGTTGGATCTTGTGGTAAATCGATGTTTAACATTTTGAGGAACCTGTATTTTTCAATATGGTCCCACTATTTCACACTTCTACCAGCAATGTATGAGGATTCCATTTTTCCACATTCTTATCAACACCTATTATTGTCTTTTTAATTTGAGCCATCCTAGGGTGTGGTGTGGTATCTCATTGTGGTTTTGATTTGCGCTTCCTTTGTAATTAATAATGCTGAGTATCTTTTTGTGTACTTATTGGACATTTGTGTATCCTTTTTTTAATGCCCATTCAATTCCTTTGCCAATTTTTAAATTGATTTGTCTTTTTTAAATTGATTTTTAAAAAACTTTTTTATGTTTCATAGCAAAATTGAGGGGATGATACAGAGGTATGCTAGAGATCTATGCCCTGACACAGGCATCACCTCCCCCATTATCAACACCCCCATCGGAGTGGTACATTTGTTAAAACTGATGCACCTACGTTGACACATCATAATCACCCAAAGTCCATAGTTTACATTTTAGTTCAGTCTTGGTGTTATACATTCTGTGGGTTTGGACAATAATGACATGTGTTCATCATCATGGTATCATACAGAATATTTTCACTCTCTGAAAACTCACTCTGAAAATTGTCTGTGCTCCACCTATTCATCTCCCCCCAACACCACAACCCAACCCCTGGCAACCACTTATCTTTTTACTGTCTCCATAGTTTTGCCTTTTCCAGAATGTCATATAATTGGAATCACACAGTATATATAGCCTTTTCAGATTGGCTTCTTTCACTCAGTGATGTGCATTTAAGGTTGTCCCATGTCTTTTCATGGCTTGATAGCTCATTTATTTTTAGCACTGAATAATATTCTATTTTCTGGATGTAACACAGTCATTTATTCATTTACCTACTGAAGGACATCTTAGTTGCTTCCAAGTTTTGGAAATTATGAAAAAAGCTGTTATAAATACCTATGTGCAGGTTTTCGTGTGAACCTAAGTTTTCAGTCTTCACAATCTATGAAGTAGGCACTCTTATTATCTTCATTTGTCTCTCCATTTTACATATTTAAAAAGAAATATACACAAATAAGTGATTTATTTTGGTAGCTAGGCTCTTAGATGGTCTTCTATAAAACCCTATCTCCTGTTATGAGCATGGTGGGACCTGTGATTTGTTTCTTACCAATAGAGTATGGCCTGGTGTTGGTATATCACTTCTGTGTTAGGATACATGAGATTGTAAATCTCATCTTGTTACCAAACCCTCCCTATTGATTCTTTTTTGTCCTGGCTTTGGTGAAGTAAAGCTGCCATATAAAGAGGCCCATGTCACAAGGAACGAAAGGTGGCCTCCAGCTAACAGCTAGATGCTGGTGTCCTAAGTCCAACAACCTGTAAGGAATTGAATCCTACTAACAATCATGTGAACTTGGAAGTGTGTCTTTCCCCGGTCTAGCCTGATATGAGACCCCAGTCTTGGCTGACACCTTGAATTTCAGCCTTGTGAAATACCCTGGAGCAGGGAACCCAGTCAAGTCCTGCCCAGATTTCCAACCCAGAGAAACTACGGGATAATAAATACATGACTTTTTAAGGTGCTAATTTTGTGGTTATTTGTTATACAGCAATAAATAACTAACACTTGCCCAAGGTCATACATGTAGTAAATTGGTGAGTAAGGATATAAAACTTGGTAGTCAAGCTCTGATTTGGGAAGTTTAGGCTGACTGCTGTAATTTTAGAGCTTTTTACATTAGGATTTTTTTCCTATATTTCAGTGGTCATTTCTCTAATACTAGTTATACTTATAAAATGTCTCATTATAAAAGCCTAAATTAAGGGGTTAGATCTAGGAGTCAGATGATTCTCTCTGGTGGAGGTACTGGATATCTATTTACAACCACTGATGAATAGAGATTTTGAAGGTTTTCCTGGGTTGGGGGAAGACTTGGACTTCACCCATAACTAGTATTCAGATAAACGCGAGTTTAACAGAGGCTCCAGCAGCTGTCATTGTGCATGGGAGGTGATGGGGTTTCTGATACTGAACTAGCTACAAGAGAGGATAGCATCTAGAACAATCGCCCACCACTCGGAGGCAGGTTCTAATGGCATCTATGTGCTTTGTGAAGAAGAGGACCCTGTGGGAGTTGAAAGAGCTGCTTCCCTTGACTCCACAAAGCACTGGCACTTATGCAAACTTACTGTGGGACCCAACTGACCATAAGACAGAGGATAGGATTTTTCTCACTTGACAAGTGTGTCAAGAGAGTTGCAACTCCACAGAGCCGAGGCTCAGATAATTCTTCCCCCAGTGTCATCTTCACTGAGCACCCGGTCCCGCTCAGTGGTCCCACTTCTGGTGCAGTGTCTGTGGGCTGCCTGTGCCCGAGGCAGGGGACCCCATCCCAGTGACTTTTGGCAAAGATCAGCAAACAGTACCCATAAATATTTGAGTGGAGGTGGTGATGGGGAACTTGGCAGTCAAGCAGGTGAGAGCTTAGGGAATTCAAGTTTAATATAGTTGTAAGGACATTTTCTGTGTAGGCTGATGAAGCTGGGAGAAAATTAACCTATCGAATGCCACAGAACAATCACTCACTTGCCTGTGCATGATGGCTCCTGTGTACAATTGTTGATCATTTTCTGAAGAAAGTTGTTCCTGAATATTTTATGCTGACTTGGAGTTATCTGAAAGTACTAAACAAAACCATGTAAATTATCTTTGAAAATGAAAGTTTTTTACGTCAGTCTCCAGTCACTACTGATTAAGTGCCTGTTTGCTGAAGAGAGGGAGAGAGACAGAGACAGAGACAGAGAGAGACTTGGGAAGGTTGAATAGATAAGGAAATATCTCCATTAAGAAGTTTCCAACCCACTGAACCAGACTGAAACTGATGACTTGATCATGATATTTATCAAGTTAATGTCTAAAGACTGTAGTCTGTGAAAGATAGTGAGGCAGTTATGCAAATTTATGCATAAAAATATAAACCCCATATGTGCCTAGAGGGAGTGGTTTCCAGCCAAAATGCTAATGATATGAGAGAACAATACTCAGCATCTCTACAGATTTTAGTTCACAGAGCTCAAAATGTATTACAAATTTATTATCTGCTAAATGAGAGTAAGTGATGTTATTTTCCTCTCTTATAAATTTCAAAAATGACTACTTTTAATTGGACAAAAATATACACATAGTAATAAAATCTTTGAAAGGAAAAACACCAGAAGACACATAAAATCACATTTTTAGGAAATAGAAAATCTCGGTGACCCAACTGAATCGAATACATGAACAAAACTGCATGCAAATTTTAACATTATAAACATTTAAAGATTATTCCATTCCACAGCATTTACATTTTTACTATAGAAGCTATAAAAAATTTTTTAAATAGTGTGAACTGTAGGTTATGTGAACAAAATATAGTGGCTGTCTTAAGGTATTTACAAGCTAATGGAGAGAAGTGAATGAACATCTCTAAACTTAATCAGATGTTATGTGCTAAAAAGCTCTAAGGAGTCACCTTAAGGGAACTGAAAAGGAAATAATTATCTGTGGTTGGCAATATAAAGGGCAATTGAGCCAGATTCTGGACTATGTATAGCATTTCCCAGGTCTATATTGGAGGAAGTAAATTTGGGGAGAATAAAATAATGTTAACAAACTCCCAGAATGTGAAGTGTGATCAGTGGATGGTGGGGATCAGTGGATGGTGGGGGTGAGACTGAAGAGGCAGGTCAAGGTCAGACAATTTTGCTTTCTTTTACCTATGGAGAAACATAACATTCAGTTTGTTGTTTTTTTGTATAAAATAAACAAAATTTGAGGATGTTAGAAATTATTATGTTTCACTTCTGTAGTATGGGCAGAAAAATAAGCAAGAATAAAATGAAGAATGAGGAAAATAAAGACAAAAGAAAAAGAGAATTAGAAAAATAGAAATAGGAAAACAATTGAGAGGAAACAAGACACGTAAGGGGAAATTTGTAAATGAAAATGCATTGAACTTCTCCTCTGTATCAGGTATCCTGCATATGGTGACAGCATGTATTGGTTTTCCCACTCAAAACCAGCCCCCTCTTTCCCCACTGTCACAGCCCACCCTACGACACACATGAAAATTGCTGGATACTCACTTTTCCAAGTACCCTGATGGCTGTGGTTCGAAGGCTAGGACATAAAGAGATATATGAAGAGAAACCAGTCTTTGCTTGGTTGCCATTGTGTGGGCAATCGGGCCTGGCATTTTGGAAGCCACCAGGCAGGTTCAAATCAAAGGATGAGGTCTTCAAGATGGTGGAGGAGTAAGACGTGGAGATCACCTTCCTCCCCGCAAATACATCAGAAATACATGGAACAAACCCTACAGAACACCTACTGAACGCTGGCAGAAGACCTCAGATCCCCCAAAAGGCAAGAAACTCCCCAAGTACCTGGGTAGGGCAAAAGAAAAAAGAAAAAACAGAGAGAAAAGAATAGGGACGGGACCTGCACCTCTGGGAGGGAGCTGTGAAGGAGGAAAGGTTTCCACACGCTAGGAGCCCCTTCGCGGGCGGAGACTGCGGATGGCGGAGGAGGGGAGCTTCGGGACCGCGGAGGAGAGCACAGCCACAGGGGTGCGGAGGGCAAAGCGGAGAGGTTCCCGCACAGAGGATCGGTGCCGACCGGCACTCAGCCCGAGAGGCTTGTCTGCTCACCCGCCGGGGCGGGCGGGGCTGGGAGCTGAGGCTTGGGCTACGGTCGGATCCCAGGGAGAGGACTGGGGTTGGCGGCGTGAGCACTACCTGAAGGGGGCTAGTGCGCCATGGCTAGCCAGGAGGGAGTCTGGGAAAAGTTGTACCTGCCTAAGAGGCAAGAGACCATTGTTTCAGGGTGTGTGAAGAGAGGGATTAAGAGCACCACCTAAATGAGCTCCAGAGAAATGCGCGAGCCACGGCTATAAGCACAGACCTCAGAGACGGGCATGAGACACTAAGGCTGCTGCTGCCGCCACCAAGAAGCCTGTGTGCGAGCACAGGTCACTATCCACACCCCGCTTCCTGGGAGCCTGTGCCTCCCACCACTGCCAGGTTCCCGGGATCCAGGGACAACTCCCTCGGGAGAACGCACAGCGCGCCTCACGCTGGTGCAACGTCACACCGGCCTCTACCGCCGCAGGCTCGCCCCGCATCCGTGCCCCTCCCTCCCCCCGGCCTGAGTGAGCCAGAGACCCCGAATCTGCTGCTCCTTTAACCCCGTCCTGTCTGAGTGAAAAACAGACGCCCTCCGGCGACCTACACGCAGAGGCGGAGCCAAATCCAAAGCTGAAACCCAGGAGCTGTGCAAACAAAGAAGAGAAAGGGAAATCGCTCCCAGCAGCCTCAGGAGCAGCGGATTAAATCCCCGCAATCAACTTGACGTATGCTGTATCTGTGGAATAACTGAATAGGCAACGAATCAGCCCAAAATTGAGGCTGTGGGCTTTGGGGGCAACTGTACACTTGGGGTTTGCTTTCTGCATCCAATTTGTATCTTGTTTTATGTTTATCTTAGTTTAGTATTCAGAGCTTACTATCATTGGTAGATTTGTTTATTGATTTGGTTGCTCTCTTCCTTTATAAATATATATTTTTTTCCTTTTTCTCTTTTTGTGAATGTGCTTGTGTATGCTTCTTTGCATTTTAATAATTTATTAAATTTGTTTTTAAAAATTTTTAATATTTATTTTAATATTTTTATTATAAAAATTTAATGATTATTAATTTTTTATTTTTAATAAAAATTATTTACTTTAATAACTTTATTTTATTTTTCTTTCTTTCTTTTTTTTGCTCCCTTTTCTTCTGAGAAGTGTGGCTGACATTGTCTTGGTGCTCTGGCTGTGTGTCAAGCCTGAGCCTCTGAAGTGGGAGAGCTGAGTTCAGGATATTGGTCCACCAGAGACCTCCCTGCCCCACTTACTATCAAAAGGCAACAGCTCTCACAGAGATCTCCATCTCAACGTTAAGACCCAGCTCCACTCAACGACCAGCAAGCTCCAGTGCTGGACACACTATGCCAAACAACTAGCAAGACAGGAACACAACCCCACCCATTAGCAGAGAGGCTGCCTAAAATCATAATAAGTTCACTGACACCCAAAACACACCACTGGAAGTGGTCCTGCCCAGCAGAAAGACAAGATCCAGCCTCATCCACCAGACAACAGGCACCAGTCCCCTGCACCAGGAAGCCTACACAACCCACTGAACCAACCTTACTCACTGGGGTCAGACACCAAAATCAATGGGAACTACAGACATGCAGCCTGTGAAAAGGAGACCCCAAACACAGTAAGTTAAGCAAAATGAGAAGACACAGAAATACACAGCAGATGAAGGAGCAAGGTAACAACCCACCAGACCAAACAAATGAAGAGGAAATAGTCTAACAGAAAAATAATTCAGAATAATGATAGTAAAATCTCGGAAATAGAATGGAGAAAATACAAGAAATGTTTAACAAGGACCTAGAAGAACTAAAGAGCAAACAAACAATGATGAACAACAGAATAAATGAAATTAAAAATTCTCAAGAAGGAACCAATAGCAGAATAACTGAGGCAGAAGAATGGAGAAATGACCTGGAAGATAAAATAGTGGAAATAACTAATGCACAGCAGAATAAAGAAAAAAGAATGAAAAGAATTCAGGACAATCTCAGAGAACTCTGGGACACAATAACGCAACAACATTCGAATTATAGGGGTCCCAGAGAAGAAGAGGAAAAGAAAGGACTGAGAAAATATTAGAAGAGATTATAGTTGAAAACTTCCCTAATATGGGTAAGGAAATAGTCAATCAAGTCCAGGAGTGCAGAGAGTTCCATTCAGGATAAACCTAAGGAGAAACACGCCAAGACACATATTAAGCTATCAAAAATTAAAAACAAAGAAAAAATATTAAAAGCAACAAGGGTAAAGCAACAAATAACATATAAGGGACACCCCATAATGTTAACAGCTAATTGTACAGCAGAAACTCTGCAAGCCAGAGGGGAGTGGCAGGACATATTTGAAGTGATGAAAGGGAAAAACCTACAACCAAGATTACTCTACCCAGCAGGGATATCATTCAGATTCAATGGAGAAATTAAAACCTTTATAGACAAGCAAAACATAAGAGAATTCAGTACCACCATACCAGCTGTACAACAAGTGCTAAAGGAACTTCTCTAGGCAGGAAACACAAGAGAAGGAAAAGACCTACAATAACAAACCCAAACAATTAAGAAAGTGGTAACAGGAACATGCATATCAATAATCACCTTAAATGTAAATGGATTAAAAAATGCTCCAACCAAAAGGTGAATGGAAACAAAAACAAGACCTGTATATATGCTGTCTACAAGAGATCCACTTCAGACCTGTGGACACAAACAGAATGAAAGTAAGGGGGTGGAAAAAGATATTCCATGCAAATGGAAATCAAAAGAAAGCTGGAGTACTAATTCTTTTATAAGACAAATAGACTTTAAAATAAAGACTATTATGAGAGACAAAGAAGGACACTACATAACAATCAAGGGATCAATCCAAGAAGAAGATATAACAATTGTAAATATTTATGCACCCAACATAGGAGCACCTCAATGCATAATGCAAACGCTAACAGCCATAAGAGGGGAAATCGACAGTAACACAATCATAGTAGGGGACTTTAACACCCTGGTTTCCGCAATGGTCAGCTCATCCAAAAAGAAAGTAAATAAGGAAACACACGCTTCAAATGATATATTAAACAAGATAACTTAATTGATATTCACAGGACCTTCTATCCAAAACCAAGAGAATACACTTTCTTCTCAAGTGCTCATGAAACATTCTCCAGGATAGATCATATCTTGGGTCACAAAACAAGCCTTGGTAAATTTAAGGAAATTGAAATCATATCAAGTATCTTTTCTGACCAGAACGCTATGAAACTAAATATCAATTACAGGAAAAATTCTGTAAAAAATACAAACTCATGGAGGCTAAACAATACACTACTAAATAATGAAGAGTTCACTGAAGAAATCAAGGGGTAAATCAAAAGATACCTAGAAACAAATGACAATGAAAACACGATGACCCAAAATCTATGGGACACAGCAAAAGCAGTTCAAAGAGGGAAGTTTATAGCAATATAATCCTACCTCAAGAAACAAGAAATATCTCAAATAAACAACCTAACATTACACATAACGCAATTAGAGAAAAAAGAACAAAAAACCCCAAAGTTAGCAGAAGGAAAGAAATCATAAAAATCAGATCAGAAATAAATGAAAATGAAATGAAGGAAATGACAGTAAAGATCAATAAAACTAAAAGCTGGTTCTTTGAGAAGGTAAACAAAATTGATAAACCATTAGCCAGTCTCATCAAGAAAAATAGGGAGAAGACTCAAATCAACAGAATTAGAAATGAAAAAGAAGTAACAACTGACACTGCAGAAATGCAAAGGATCATGAGAGATTACTACAAGCAACTATATGCCAATAAAATGGACAACCTGGAAGAAACAGACAAATTCTTAGAAAAGCACAACCTTCTGAGACTGAAACAGGAAGAAATAGAAAATATACACAGACCAATCACAAGCACTGAAATTGAAACTGTGATTAAAAATCTTCCAACAAACAAAAGCCCAGGACCAGGTGGCTTCACAGGCGAATTCTAACAAACATTTACAGAAGAGCTAACACTTATCCTTCTCAAAATCTTCCAAAATATAGCAGAGGGAGGAACACTCCCAAACTCATTCTATGAGGCCACCATCACCCTGACACCAAAACCAGACAAAGATGTTACAAAAAAAGAAAATTACAAGTCAATATCACTGATGAACACAGAGGCAAAAATCCTCAATGAAATACCAGCAAACAGAATCCAGGAGCACATTAAAATGATCACACAACATGATCAGTGGGGTTTATCCCAGGAGTGCAAGGATTCTTTAATACATGCAAATCAATCAATGTGACACACCATATTAACAAATTGAAGGAGAAAATCATATCATCATCTCAATAGATGCAGAAAAAGCTTACAACAAGATTCAACACCCATTTATTAAAAAAACCCTCCAGAAAGTAGGCATAGAGGAAAGTTACCCAAACCTAATAAAAGCCATATATGAAAAACCCACAGCCAACATCATTCTCAATGGTGAAAAACTGAAACCATTTCCACTAAGATCAGGAACAAGACAAGGCTGCCCACTCTCACCACTATTATTCAACATAGTTTTGGAAGTTTTAGCCAAGGCACTCAGAGAAAAAAAAAGAAATAAAAGGAATCCAAATCAGAAAAGAAGAAGTAAAACTGTCACAGTTTGCAGATGACATGATACTATACATAGAGAATCCTAGAGACGCTACCAAAAAACTACTTGAGGTAATCAATGAATATGATAAAGTAGCAGGATACAAAGTTAATGCGTGAAATCTCTTGCATTCCTATACACTAACATGAAAAATCTGAAAGAGAAATTAAGGAAACACTCCCATTTACCATTGCAGAAAAAAGAAAAAAATACCTAGAGATAAACCTACCTAAGGACAAAAGACCTGTATGCAGAAAACTATAAGACACCGGTGAAAGAAACTAAAGATGATACAAACAGATGGAGAGATATACCATGTTCTTGGATTGGAAGAATCAACACTGTGAAAATGACTATACTACCCAAAGCAATCTACAGATTCAATGCAAACCCTATCAGTCTACCAATGGCATTTTTCACAGGACTAGAACAAAATATGCACAATTTGTATGGAAACACAAAAGACCCCAAAAAGCCAAAGCAATCTTGAGAAAGGTAAAGGAGCTGGAGGAATCATGCTCCCTGACTTCAGACTATACTACAAAGCTACAGTAATCAAGACAATATGGTACTAGCACAAAAACAGAAATATAGATCAATGGAACAGATAGAAAGCCCAGAGATAAACCCATGCACATATGGTCACCTGGTCTTTGATAAAGGAGGCAAGAATATACAATGTAGAAAAGACAGCATCTTCAAGAAATGGTGCTGGGAAAACTGGACAGCTACATGTCAAAGAATGAAATTAGAACACTCCTTAACACCATTCACAAAAATAAACTCAAAATGTATTAAAGACCTAAATGTAAGGCCAGACACTATAAAACTCTTAGAGGAAAACGTAGGCAGAACACTCTATGACATAAATCACAGCAAGATCATTTCTGACCCACCTCCTAGAGAAATGGAAATAAAAACAGAAATAAATAGCTGGGACCTAATGAAACTTAAAAGCTTTTGCACAGCAAAGGAAACCATAAACAAGACCAAAAGACAACCCTCAGAATGGGAGAAAATATTTGCAAATGAAGCAACTGACAAAGGATTAATCTCCAAAATTTACAAGCAGCTCATGCAGCTCAGTATCAAAATAACAAAGCAACTCAATCCAAAAATGGGCAGAAGACCTAAAGAGACATTTCTCCAAAGAAGATATACAGATTGCCAACAAACACATGAAAGAATGCTCAACATCACTAATCACTGGAGAAATGCAAATCAAAACTACAGTGAGGTACCACCCCACACTGGTCAGAATGGCCATCATCAAAATACCTACAAACAGTAAATGCTGGAGAGGGTGTGGATAAAAGGGAACCCTCTTGCACTGTTCGTGGGAATGTAAATTGATACAGCTACTATGGAGAACAGTATGGAGGTTCCTTAAAAAACTAAAAATAGAACTACCGTATGACCCAGCAATCCCACTACTGGGTATATACCCTGAGAAAACCATAATTCTCAAAGAGTCATGCACCACAATGTTCATTGCAGCTCTATTTACAATATCGAGGACATGGAAGAAACCAAGGTGTCCATCAACAGATGAATGGATAAAGAAGATGTGGCACATATACACAATGGAATATTACTCAGCCATAAAATGAAATGAAATTGAGTTATGTGTAGTGAGGTGGATGGACCTAGAGTCTGTCATACAGAGTGAAATAAGTCAGAAATAGAAAAACAACTACCGTATGCTAACACATATATATATGGAATCTAAAAAAAAAAAAGGTTCTAAAGAACATAGGGCAGGACAGGAATAAATACGCAGACATAGAGAATGGACTTTAGGACTCGGAAATGGGGAGTGGTAAGCTTGGACGAAGTGAGGGAGTGGCATGGACATATATATACTACCAAGTGTAAAATAGATAACTAGCAAGAAGCAGCCAACCTTGCCCAGTACTAGGTTGGCAATCTCGAACAACTTATATTTAATACCTCTATGGCTTAGTTTTTGACCTGCTCTTATGACTATGAAATGAAATTTTTGTGAAGTGCTTAGGAGTGCCTGGCACATGGTAGATGCTGTATAAATCTTCTTAAATCAGTCAAGTAAATACAAAGACACAGGTTGTGTCCAAGGGTTCCGGCTTTTCTGATGTGTAGCTGGTTGACGATCATGCACTCACTGAGCTGAAGAATGGGGCTGAGAATCTTCTGGTTTTGTTTCTACGAGGTTGGAGGAGTGGATAGGGTCATAGGCCCACAAGTGTTTCATTGCAGAAACGCTAGAGAGATGAAGTTCCAACGTGGTCAAAACACCTGAGAAGGCAGGTAAGATGACCGGAGAAATGAGGTCACTTTTAAAAAGCACATCCTGACTATATTCTAAAAAAAAGTGAGGTCTTGTACTAAACAAATTGCTTTGCTATAAACCAGGAACTTCCAGTAAACATTGCCTACTCATCCTTGCACTGAAACAAATAAGATGCTCTAGGCTTGATTTCCCTTCTTCCCAAGAGGTAACTCAGCAATGAGCTAATGTTAATTCAACTACCTTTTATTACTTTGTGACCTTAACTCTTACTATTTTACATGATGAAACAAACGAAAGAAATTCTACCAACAATATAACCAAAATTCCATGAATGCTAAAGACAAAGTCTCCATGTTAATAATGAACTTATCCTTATTTAAAACAAGTGTTAATTTCCCCTTTCCTTCAGATATATAACTACCTTCCACTGTGCAGGACCAGGATTGTAACAGAGTAAATTTAAAAATAATAATATTGTTTTTATACAATATTAATGTATATTATTATTATTAAAAAATAATAAAATTGTATTTCACCTGGGTGCTTGGAAGAAAATTTAACGTTTCATAGAGACATGAAAGAAAGATATATTTGAGGCACAATTATCCAAAATTATAATGTTAAAGGCTATAGAAACCAGCCTGAAATTTCTTAGCACAAATTGCTAAGAATCTTTGTTTTTGTCCAGTTGTTTATTTAGAGCATGTTTTTTTGATAAAAGAGGAAAGATATGTGGGAGCATTGTCTCTGGCAAAATGTTCTGTCTCTCTACTTCAACAAACACATTTGGTTAATTGCATGGATCATTGATATGAATATTTTAGAAAAAAAGAAAGTCACATAGGGCTTGGGGAGCTTGTTTTATGTACTGCAATCCTGGAATGGAAAAAAAGAAAGCCCAGTGATAAATTTTAACTGTTAATTTCATAGAAGAGAGTAGAAATTGTTTTAATTGTATAAAGAGTCTAATTCCAGAATTCTGTGAATTTACACAGGATGAGAAAAGAGAAAATTGCATCTTATCTTCCCTTGAGCGTAAAATAGATAATCATTGCACAGGCCACTTTATTTACTCCTTATATTTCACATAGATTTTGAAGTCTAACAAGTGTTGTTAAAAATATTATTTTACTTGGTTCTCAAAAGAACCCCATGATGTAGATACAGCAAGGCATTATGGCTATTTTATAAGTGCATAACCAGGAATTACATGTGAGGTCACATAGCGAATAATAGGAATAGCACACATCTGACATGAAATCTTCTGATTCCAGGACCACAGCTATTTTACTCCACACTGATTTACATATGTGTGTTTTCTTCATTGGATTCAAAACCTTGGACATTCTAGGAGAAACCCAAGGGTCTGATTAAATCACCAACAGCTTCACTTATATTTTTGGAAACATCTTAGAACTAAATGTAATGATCCAGAGCCAGTTAAAGTCTTTATCATTCTACTTTTGGATAATCCTTGTTTTTAAAGCATCAAAGATTTTGTTTGCATTTTAATTGACTGTCCAGAAACAGGTACCCACACTGTACATTGTACACTGAACCTGTCATGCAGTTCATGAAACATGGTAGCAAAATATTTCCTTACTAACTGCATGAGTTGAAACACCTGTGCCTCAGGTATGGGCAGGTTACAGGCCTGCCACTTGTAGTCCAAAATCCCAGGGGTGAGACAGTGACTATGCAGGACTGAAGACATTCTTATTTTAGGGTCATTTCAAAATCTGTCTATTGAGAGCAGGGGACATATCTGGTTCAACATTGCACATCCAAACTGACTACAATATCTGAGACATAACATGCACTTAGTAAATATTTGTTGAACAAATGAATAAATGGGTTTAATCATTTTTGGCAGGTCTCTGACACCCATAAAAGACTACACACCCTTTAACATCCAATTCAGCAATCATCCATTCAATCAGTCAAAAGATATTGTGTACCTTTTACATGTCAGACTATTCTAAGTGCTGGAGATACATAAATGAAAAAGCTCATTGAATTTATAGTCTAGTGACAAGAAGCAGAAATAAATAAGACAACATTTAAAATGGTAGTTGGTGATAAGAGCTAAGGAAAAATATACATCAAAAGATGGAGACAGAGAGTGTTGGGTTGGTTTACATATTACAGTCAGAGTAGGCGAGAACCTCTTTTATCTATGGAAACTTGTTATCTCCATTTCCTGGCTCTAGCCACTAAACTGAACGTCTTGAAATTCACATCATTTTATAATTTGCAGGCTTCTAATGGAATGCTGATTTTTTTCTAGGCCCTTTACACATTCTTAAATGTCATGGAACTTGTCATCAGAGAACTTCCATTTTGAACGTTGTCCCCTAACAATGGCCCAGTATGACACCTGGTGTCCTAACATATCTTAGACAGACTCCTGGTGTTGGGACGGTGTCCAGACTAAGCTTAAGAAGCTCACATTCTCAAACAGACAAATCAAACCTTCTGACAATGAAATTCTCAGATTTTATTTTTGAATAATTGTTTCATTCTTTTGAAGAGTTAAAATACTTATAAAAATTCAGAATTTAAAATTTTGAAGTTTCTCCCTCACCATTATATTCACAATTATTATTCAGTTTATTGTGTCCCTTCTACTTCCTAAGTATGTTAGCTCAGGCTGCCATAACAAAATGCCATAGACTGGGTGGCTTAAATAACAGAAATTAAGAAAGTCCAAAGTCATAGTGCCAGCAGAGTCAGCGTGTGGTGAGGACCCTCTATGGGCTGCAGATGGCCCCTCTCGTGTCTTCATGTGGCCCTTCCTCAGTACACACACCTGGAGAGACAGAGCGATCTCCCTTCCTATCCTTGTAAGGCCACTAATCCTATTGGATTTGGATCCAACCTTTATGAACCTCGTTTAACCTTAATTATATCCTAAAAACACTACTTCCAAATACAATTACATTAGAGACTAGGTGTCCAAAATACGAATTTTGTGGGGACACAATTCAGACCACAGCAAAGAGAAAACAATTTTTGAACATACAGTAAGTCCCCTACATAAAAACCTTCAAGTTGCAAACTTTCAAAGATACAATCATGCATTCACATGTCCAATCACGTAAGTTAGTTCACGTGTCTGGCGTACATTATCACGTGCATGCACGTGCTACAAGTGGTCGTGCTTTTGTGTACTTTATTCTACAGTACTGAGAGTACAGTAGTATAGTATCTTTATTTCAAGCCCAGGATGTCTGGAAGCAAACGTAAAAGCAGTGGTGATGTAGCTGGTACTGCTAAGAAGCGCCAAGTTATAATGATGGAAACATTGTTTTTGAGGCACAGGACCCAAATGTAGAATGGTACACGAAGGTTGCAGTTGCCGTTCAGAATGCAATCCAGTGCTACCATGTCATCTATGACAAGAAAAACAGAGCTACTACACAGACGTCACTGGATCGCTCCATCACTCCCACCTCCACTCCCTTCTCCAGTCAGTAACTCTTCTTGCCTGTTCACTTGATGCCAGCCCCTATATGCCAGCTGTTGTATTGTACTACTGTACTTTTCAAGGTACTGGACTGTAAGATTAAAAATGTTTTCTTTATTTTTTGTGTTTGTTTCTTATGTGTTATTTGTGTGAAAAGTATTATAAACCTATTACAGTACAGTATTACATAGCCAATTGTGTTAATTGGGTACCTAGGCTAAATTTGTTGGACTTACAAACAAATTGGACTTATGAACGTGCTCTCACAATGGAACTCATATGTATGTAGAGGACTTCTTGTACTATTTTTAAAAGAATGCATACAATTTATTCAACCAATATTTATTGCACATCTCCTCTGTGCCAAACACTATTCTAGGCATTTAAGTTATATAGATGAACAAAGCAAAGATCCCTGCCCTCATGGAATGTACATTTTGTCAGGCAATGTTATTAAATGGATTTTAGTAATCTAAGTTATTTAATACCAGATGATATTTTTAATCTCTTATGGAAGTCTTGTTTGATAATAAATAATTTTTGAAATACCAGCAAAAGGGAAAAATCAGACACCTTGCAAAAAGCCAGACGTCGTTAAAAGTACCATACTAGATACGATGATAAAATATAACAAAAATCTGCTAAATATTGAAACTTGAGTCACAGAACTTCACTAAAATAAGCTGAGTTTATGGAGCCATAAGTAAAGAAAAAATGTTTTTTCTTAGTGAAGAACTGAACAGTATTTCAGAGCATTTTTCCAGCAGGCACAAATAGTATTAGAAAGTCTTGGTAGAAACAAGAAATAAATAGCAATGAAACATTACATTTGGAAATCAGTGACCAGCCCAAGAATAACAGTGAAATAGCAAGGAAGCCTTTAAAGTATTACTTATTAGGGATTAAAAACTTTCTAAATGCTTATCTTATTATGTCACACAGACTCTAACAAGGCATTTAATCTGAGAGACATAAAATCAGAAAGTATAAATTTCTTAAGATTTTGAAAAAATCAAGCTGTATCACTAATTACATAGCATTTAACAAACAATAGTTGACAATATATTTAAACATCATAATATTGTATCAAATCAATTTCTAAACATGTTTGGTTAAACAAAAGGAAAACTAATTTTGTCAAATGTGTTCATAGTTAATAACGTGATTTAAAATTTTCAGAGTTCAACTGACAGCCAGTCATATCTCTTTACTGGGAGAGCTCCTTCTAAGGCATAAGATGTGCTCCTATGTGTCTGAAGATCTAACTCTGCTCAGAAGACCCACAGCACAAGGTGAAACTCATTGGGAAAGGAAGGAAGAAGAAAGGAAAGGAGGGAGGGATGGAGGAAAGAAAAGAAAAGAAAAGGAAGGAAGGAAAAAAAAAGCTGTAAAGTATCCTCTAAGTCACCTTTCTTTCCCCTACCTCCATGACTTTGACACCATCAAAGCTATTCAAAGACATGTAATATGTGACCAGCTGTACTGAACACTGTGAAAAAAATGTTTTCACATTTTATTATTTCCACATTAAGGACCACTGTAGGGATGGTGGTTTTTGTGGTTTTTATCTCCTCCAATTCCAGCTGGTACAGAATGGTTGTCTTATTTTATTTGGAAGTTTATTAAAGCCTCGCCTTCTTCCTTTCCAACCCACAGCATTTGTTTTTAGTGTAAATTCCAGGGTCTGTAACTTTTCATTATTTAAGGAATTTTTTTTAAGTTATGGTTCATTACATCTTCTGTATTTTCTCTTAAATCCTTCTACATCACACATATTGCAGTCCATCTTCTGAATGGAGAAAAAAACTTAAGTGTATTATAAAGGAAAAACTTGGAGCATGCTATGTCAAACTTTGTACTTTTTCAATTATGCATTCTTAAATAAAATTTAAATTGCAGCTGTGAAATGATTGAGAATTTTTGTTCAATGGAATGTACCTTACTTCTGAGACCATTTCTTTCCCCCCAGCTTTATTGAAATATAATTGACATACAATATATTATAAGTTTAAGGTTTACAATTTGATGAATTGATATATATTGTGAAATGATTAGCATAATAAAATTAACACATCCATCAACTTCCATATTACAAGTTTTTGAAACCATTTAAAAACTTTTATTTTTTCCTCCAATTTTTTATTGAAGTACAGTAAGTCCCCTGCATATGAACAAGCTCCATTCTGAGAGCATGTTTGTAAGTCCAATTTGTTCATAAGTCCAACAAATTTAGCCTAGGTACCCAACTAACACAACTAGCTATATACCGCTGCTTTTATGCTTGCTTCCAGACATCCTGGGCTTGAAATAAAGAATCTGTACTCTAGACAGTACTGTACAGTAAAGTACACAGAAGCACAACCACTTGTGGAGGATACGTGCACGTGACAACGTACGCCAGACACGTGAACTAAATTGCATGATTGGACATGTGAACGCACACTCGTATCTTTGAAAGTTCACAACTTGAAGGTTCATATGTAGGAAATTTACAGTATAGTTGATTTACAATGTTTCAGGTGTACAGCAAAATGATTCAACTAAATATAAATACATATATATATACACTTTTTCAGATGCTTTTCCGTTATAGGTTATTACAAGATTTTGAATATAATTTCCTGTGCTATAGAGTAGGTCCTTGTTGTTCATCACTTTTATATATAGTAGTGTGTATTTGTTAATCCAAAACTCCTAATTTATTCCCTCACCACCCACTGTCCCCTTTGGTAACCATAAGTTTGTTTTCTATGTCTGTGAGTCTACTTCTCTTTTGTAAATAAGTTCATTTGTATCATTTTTCTAGATTCCACTCTAAGGGATATCATGTGATATTTGTCTTTCTCTGTCTGACTTACTTCATTTAGTATGACAATTTCTAGGTCCATCCATGTTGCTGCAAATGGAATTATTTTGTTCTTTTTTATGGGTAATATTCCATTTTATATATATATATATATGCCACATCTTCTTTATCCAGTCATCTGTTCATAGACATTTAGGTTGCTTCCATGTCCTCACTATTGTAAATAGTGTGGCAATGAACATTGGGGTGCATGCATCTTTTTGAATTAGAGTTTTCATCTTTTCCAGATATATGCCCAGGAGTGGGATGGCTGGATCATATGGTAGCTTTATTTTTAGTTTTTTAAGGAACCTCCATAGTGGCTGCACCAATTTATATTCCCACCAACAATGTAGGAAGGTTCCCTTTTCTCCACACCCTCTCCAGGATTTACTGTTTGTAGACTTTTTGATTGTTATTCTGACTGGTGTGAGGTGATACCTCATTGTAGTCTTGATTTGCATTTCTCTAATAATTAGCAACGTTGAACATCTTTTCATGTACCTATTGGCTATCAGTATGTCTTCTTTGAAGAAATGTGTATTTAGGTCCTCTGCCCATTTTTTGATTGAGTTTGTTTTTATGATATGAGCTGTATGAACTATTTGTATATTTTGGAAATTAGTTGCCTGATGGTTGCATCATTCACAAATATTTTCATCCAGTCCATAGGTTGTCTTTTTATTTTGTTTATGGTTTCCTTTGCTGTGCAAAAGCTTTTAAGTTTAATTAGGTTCCATTCATTTATTTTTGTTTTCCTTTCCATTACTCTAGGAGACAGATCCAAAAAAATATTGCTGTGATTTACATCAAAGAGTGTTCTGCCTATGTTTTCCTCTAGAATTTTATAGTATCTGGTCTTACATTTAGGTGTTTCATCCATTTTGAGTTTATTTTTATATATGGTGTTAGAGAATGTTCTAATTTCATTCTTTTATAAGTAGCTGTCCAATTTTCCCAGCACCACTTATTGAAGAGACTGTTTTTTCTCCATTATATATTCTTGTAGATTAACTGACCATAAGTGCATCGGTTTATTTCTGGGCTTTCTATCCTGTTCCACTAATCTATGTGTCTGTTTTTGTGCCAGTACCATACTGTTTTGATGACTTTAGCTTTGTAGTATAGTCTGAAGTCAGTTAGCGTGATCTTCCAGATTCATTCTTCTTTCTCAAGGTTGTTTTGGCTATTTGGGTTCTTTTGTGTTTCCATGCAAATTTTAAAATTATTTGCTCCAGTTCTGTGAAAAATGTCATTGGTATTTTGATAGGGATTGCATTAAATCTGTAGATTGCCTTGGGTAGTATGGTTATTTTTAAAATATTCATTCTTCCAATCCAAGAACAAAGATGCCCATTCTTGCCACTTTTATTCAACATAGTTTTGGAAGTCCTAGCCATAGCAAACAGAGAAGGAAAATAAATAAAAGGAATCCAAATTGGAAAGGAAGAAGTGAAACTGTCACTGTTTTCAGATGACATGATACTATACACATAAAATCCTAAAGACCCTCCCAGAAAACTACTAGGACTCATAAATGAATTTGTTAAAGTTTCAGGGTACAAAATTAATATACAGAAGTCTTTTGCATTCCTTTCTGTAAAATTTAGTTTTATTGATGTATAGTTGATTTACAATGTTGTGTTAATTTCTGCTGAACAGCAAAGTAACTCAGTTATACACATATATACATTCTTTTTTATGTTCTTTTCCATTATGATTTATGCCAGGATATTGAATATAGTTCCTTGTGCTATACAGTAGGACCTTGTTGTTTATCCATTCTATATGTAATAGTTTGCATCTACTAACCCAAATTCCCAGTTCTTTGCTCCCTCAACCCCCTGGTTTGCATTTCTATATACCAACAATGAAAGATCATAAAGAGAAATTAAGGAAACGATCCTATTAACCATTGAATCAAAAAGAATAAAATACCTAGGAATAAACCTACTTAAGGAGGTGAAAGACCTGTACTCTGAAAACTATAAGAAACTGATGAAAGAAGTTGAAGACAACACAAACTGATGGAAAGATATACCATGTTCTTGGATTGAAAGTTTTATTTTTTAAATATAAAATTGAATATGAAAATTATGATGCACAAAATTTAACTCAGTTCTATCTTATTAAAAGTAAATCCCTTGGGAATTAGCAAAGAGATAAATCACAGCTTCTGAGGTATCTGTTAATCAGTTGCAGTGATATTTTCTAGTGAATGACTATTTCAGTCTCAGATCATGAAAAACTGGCAGAAAACCATGAATGAATTAATAAAGAGAGCCTTCAAAAGAAAAGATTGTACTTATTAAAAGTTGAAGTGTCGGGCTTCCCTGGTGGCACAGTGGTTGAGAGTCCGCCTGCCGATGCAGGGGACACGGGTTCGTGCCCCGGTCTGGGAAGATCCCGCGTGTCGCGGAGCGGCTGGGCCCGTGAGCCATGGCCGCTGAGCCTGCGCGTCCGGAGCCTGTGCTCCGCAACGGGAGAGCCCACAACAGTGAGAGGCCCGCGTACCGCAAAAAAAAAAAAAAATTGAAGTTTCACTGAAACTTCAGCCAAGACAGTGCCCAGATTCCTACTCACGTTAGATGACCTTGGCTCTAGAAGTCACGTGCCCTCTGGTGCTAGGGCTAAACCTAATAATGGCTTGTTTGTTGTAGCTCAGAAACAGAATGCTTCTGAATGTGCTGTGTCATCTTCCTTTATAAATTTATTTTGAGTTTACTGTTTAATGGCATTTCCTCAACATATTTTATTTATAGACTAGCAGACCTTATATCTTTTAAATTGAATTGTTTTGCTTATAAATATCACCCATGCTTTTTCAGTCTACAGGATGTTATTAAACTGCAAACAGAGTCACTTAAGAGGAGTAGGATGACGTGAGTTTTGTTGCAATCCATGCTTCCTAAATTTCCCTTACACTTTTTCCTAAAATTTTGTTCTTTTTTGCTTACAAAGAATTCCTCCAGGTTCTCATTCCTAAAGCTAATTCACAAACACTGGAAATACTTGGGTGATTGATGGAGTTTAATTTCACCCATGGAGGAAAAAACCAACCTGAAGCAACAGTACTGATGACTGGTGTGGAAGAGCCAGTCAGAACGTGCAGCAGTCTGGGACGTGCTTAGTGCAGAAAAGAGCAGATGCTCTCTACAGGGAGAAGGGTCACAGCTGCAAAGAGCAAGAACATGCACAAAATAGGGCTTCAGTGTCTGCACTATGAGGGGGAAACATGCTGGCCCATCCAGGACATCTTTGTTCCCACAGGGCAGCAATTTCAATCAGCAGGGTTATTTCTAGATTTTTTTTAAAAACCAGTGAAATGGATAAATTATATACATATTCATTTTTATTTCTACCTAGTCAATAATAGTTTATTTTCCTGAGAAAAATCAAAGCCGAGGTTTTCTTTTCCTCTTATTTGTCTTTGAAGAAAGTAGGGGAAGTGAGCAGTGTGTAATTTAGTTGGATTGCTGAATGGAACAATAACCTTCTACCCTGACCACTCTTAGATTCACATTTTATGATATTTATCAACTTAGGCTCATCGTAACGTCTGCCACTCTGTGGAAAGTTAGAGATGGAGTAGTCAATTTGCTTTACAAATATCCCAGGCCACTCTAAGGCAGTTTATCCTACAAACTAAATCTCCAGCTTTTAACAAAATGAAACAATACTGGCAAAATATGGCCCCTAAATAAAATTCCTAAACTTTGACTCTTCCCCTCTTCTCCATTCTTCCCTATATTCGTGTTCCTATTTAAATACTCAACCCATCCAGCAATCCCACTCCTGGGCATATCTCTGGAAAAGACAAAAACTCTAATTCTAAATGATACGTGCACCCCAATGTTCATAGCAGTACTATTTACAATAGTCGAAATGAGGAAGCCACCTAAATGTCCATTGACAAATGAATGGATAAAGAAGATGTATTTATATACATAGTGGATTATTACTCATCCATAAAAAAATGAAAAATGCCATTTGCAACAACGTGGATGGACCTAGAGATTATCATACTAAGTGAAGTAAGCCAGACAGAGAAAGACAAACATCATATGGTATTGCTTATACATGGAATCTCAAAAAATTATACTGTTACAAATGAAATTATTCACTAAACATAAATAGACTCACAGATATAGAAAACAAACTTATAGTTACCAAAGGGGAAAGGAGGGAGGGATACACTAGGAGTTTGGGATTAACAGATACACATTACTGTATATAAAATAGATAAACAATAAGGATTCACTGTATAGCACAGAGAACTATATTCAATATCTTGTAATAATCTATAATGGAAAAGAATCTTAAAAAGAATACATGTATTAATATATATCAATATATGTATATGTATAACTAAATCACTTTGCTGTACACCTGAAACATTGTAAATCAACTATACTCTAATTAATAAATAAATCAATAAATACTCCACCTAAATACTTCCTCCTTGTAGTCTTCCCAAATTTCCCCAATCAGGATTATCCCTTTCTCCACAGTGTTCCTACAACACTTTGCATATGTTTCTATTATGATGTTTATTTCATTCTGTCTTAACTCTACCATATTATAAGAAATCTACTCTTACAGAAGTAACCAATGTCTTCTCTGTGATGATACCCTTGGACATCTTCATGCTCATCGAGCTAAGGATATTTCTCAGGACTTGATTTTCATTGTCATTTTCTTTGTTCTCCATTTAACTTACCTGGCTATAGTACCCAACAAATATGCATTTGGAATAAATGATTCTGGGGGCCATTATGTGATAATTCTTTGCACCTATATTACATTCAAAATTCAAAATTAGGAGTCCTGAGGTGTAAAATTTCCCTTGGCTAAAGAAGAATATACAAAATAAAGCATTGAATGTCTACTGGAATTTCATAGAGTCTCCTAAAAGTGCAGCAACTGTAAAACTAATATCAGATTCTAAAAGAACCGAATTGGAAACTCAAACAGTCCTACCCAGCAAATAATTATCTGATCTGTAAGAGCAAAAGAAAGAAAGAAAAATGAAGACTTTAAGGGAAGTCAACATTTCCACAGTCTCATCCTTGTACAATGTTAGTGAAACCATAGAAGCTGCTTTTTCATATTACAGGCAACAGTCTATAACCCTGAGAGGCTGTGCTGAGAAAGAAAGGAAGGAAGGAAGGAAGGAAGGAAGGAAGGAAGGAAGGAAGGAAGGAAGGAAGGAAGGAAGAGGGAGGGAGGAAGGAAGGAAGGCTTCTGATATTGTTCCAACTGGCATAGATATTGACTAAAGGGAGTTTTGGAAGATGTTTTTATTCTATTTCCATGAATATCATAGGTAATGGTTTTATATTGTGATGCCAACAGTGTCATCTGGAAATAATGGTGCTCTACAACTGAATAGTCCACATGTGATTACAACACAAGTGATTTGCAGAAGTGTTGTGACAGCTAACACATCCTGCAAACTTTATTATTCTTTCATCAAACGTTTATTGTTTCCTTTGTATCTAGAACTGAGGGCACCAAGTTGCGCACAATGCAAACAAACACATATATCCACATGCTCTTAGAAGACATCGTAGCAGAAGTGATTGATTTTGCTTCTAAGTATAGAGGAAAGTCTGGGAAAATAGGAGCAGCCTGACCTGGTTTCAAGAATGATTAGTTTGCCACGTAGGTGGAGATGTAGAGATGGGTGGGGAAAGAGATTTTCCAGACAGAGGGGATGAATACAAAGGCCCAGAGAGGTGAAAGGACAGGTGTGGTCAGCGAGCTCTGACTAGAAAGATTTTGCTGGAGCACAAAGTCCAATGGAAAGAATTGCAATTCAGGGAAGTTTGAGATGTAGGCCAAACATAGAGGGGCTTTGGTTTGAAGCTAAGGAATTGGTCTTCATCCCGCTGGCTAGTGGTTCTTTTCAATGTGTCAGAGTCACCTGGGGAGTTTGTTAAAATGTCCAACCCCTAACACTTCTCATTCAGCAGGTCCAGGGTGTGGTCCAGATAACCATTTTTAGCAAAAATCCTCAGTGACGCTTTTGAAGGTAGTTTTTGTTTGTACCTTGAGGAAATAGCAACAGTGATTGCAGGAATTTGAGGTATTCTAACCAGAAGCATGGCGTTCTGAAGGGTAATTTGGGGTGACGAGGAGGAAACTGGGCACACTTGGTAAGACTGACATCACAATTGTTTGTAAAACACTTGGTCTGGGATTGAGGAGACCTGGAATCCTACTTTAGCTCCATCACTGACTAGATGTGCTTCTTCCAGGCAGTTTTCTAATTTGTCTTTCACTTGCATTTTTCATTAAAGAGTGTAATATTATGAACCCTCCTTCTAAGTACATAAGTAATGAAGCTAAAATTACTTTTTAAATGCTTACACTCCATGCAACTGGAGTGGAAATATTTTTTTTAATTGAAGTATAGTTGATTTACAATGTTGTGTTAATTTCTGCTGTACAGCTAACTGATTCAGTTATACATATATATATATGCACTCTTTTTCATATTATTTTCCATTATGATTTATCACAAGATATTGAATATAGTTCCCTGTGCTTGAATGTAAGTTTTATGATTGTAAACTATGCACATGTTACAGACTGATAAAATCAAGAATCTGACCCTGATTAGAGAATATGCAGTAATAATGGATACCAGCTAACACTTAAATTTGTTTTTTTAAAAAATAATATGATTTCTTTCTACCCTTTAAAAAAATTTTATTTATTTATTTTTTTAACATTGCTTTACAATGGTGTGTTAGTTTCTACTATATAACACAGTGAATCAGTTATACATATATATATATCCCCATATCTCCTCCCTCTTGAATCTCCCTCCCAACTTCCCTATCCCACCCCTCTAGGTGGACACAAAGCACTGAGCGGATCTCCCTGTGCTATGAGACTCCTTCCCACTAGCTATCTATTTTACATTTGGTAGTGTATATATGTCCATGCCACTTTCTGACTATGTCCCAGCTTACCCTTCCACCTCCCTGTGTCCTCAAGGCCATTCTGTACGTCTATGACTTTGTTCCTGTCCTGCCCCTAGGTTCTTCAGAATCTTTTTTTTTTTTTTAGATTCCATATATATGTGTTAACGTATTGGTATTTGTTTTTCTCTTTCTGACTTACTTCACTCTGTATGACAGTCTCTAGGCCCATCCACCTCACTACAAATAACTCAATTTCATTTCTTTTTATGGCTGGGTAATATTCCATTGTATATATGTGCCATATCTTCTCTATCCATTCATCTGTCGATGGACACTTGGGTTGCTTCCATGTCCTGGCTATTGTAAATGGTGCTGCAATGAATATTGTGGTACATGACTCTTTTTGAATTATGGATTTCTCAGGGTATATGCCCAATAGTGGGATTGCTGGGTTGTATGGTAGTTCCCACCAAGAGTGCAAGAGGGATCCCTTTTCTCCACACCCTCTGCAGCATTTATTGCTTGTAGATTTTTTGATGATGGCCATTCTGACTGGTATGAGGTGATACCTCATTGTAGTTTTGATTTGCATTTCTCTAATGATTAGTGATGTTGAGCATCCTTTCATGCGTTTGTTGGCAATCTGTATATCTTCTTTGGAGAAATGTCTGTTTAGGTCTTCTGCCCATTTTTGGATTGATTTGTTTGCTTTTTTGATATTGAGCTGCATGAGCTGTTTATACATTTTGGAGATTAATCCTTTGTCAGCTGATTGGTTTGCAAATATTTTCTCCCATTCTGAGGGTTGCCTTTTCATCTTGTTTATGGTTTCCTTTGCTGTGCAAAAGCTTTTAAGTTTCATTAGGTGCCATTTGTTTATTTTTGTTTTTATTTCCATTTCTCTATGACGTGGGTCAAAAAGGATCTTGCTGTGATTTATGTCATGGAACGTTCTGCCTATGTTTTCCTCTAAGAGATTTAAAGTGTCTGACCATACATGTAGGTCTTTAATCCATTTTGAGTTTATTTTGGGGTATGGTGTTAGGGAGTGTTTGAATTTCATTCTTCTACATGTAGCTGTCCAGGTTTTCCAGCACCACTTATTGAAGATGCTGTCTTTACTCCATTGTATATTCTTGCCTCCTTTATCAAAGATAAGGTGACCAGATGTGCGTCGGTTTTTCTCTGGGCTTTCTATCTGTTCCATTGATCTATATTTCTGTTTTTGTGCCAGTACCATACTGTCTAGATTACTGTAGCTTTGTAGTATAGTCTGAAGTCAAGGAGCATAATTCTTCCAACTCCTTTTTTCTTTCTCAAGATTGTTTTGGCTATTCGGAGTCTTGTGTTTCCATACAAATTGTGAATTTTTTTGTTCTAATTCTGTGAAAAATGCCATTGGTAGTTTGATAGGGATTGCATTGAATCTGTAGATTGCTTTGGGTAGTAGAGTCATTTTTTACAATGTTGATTCTTCCAATCCAAGAACATGGTATATCTCTCCATTTGTACCATCTTTACTTTCTTTCATCAGTGTCTTATAGTTTTCTGCATACAGGTCTTTCATCTCCTTAGGTAGGTTTATTCCTAGTTATATTATTCTTTTTGTTTCAATGGTAAATGGGTGTGTTTCCTTAATATCTATTTCAGATATTTCATCATTAGTGTATAGGAATGCAAGAGATTTCTGTGCATTAATTTTGTATCCTGCTACTTTACCAAATTCACTGTTTAGCTCTAGTAGTTTTCTGGTAGCATCTTTAGGATTCTCTCAATATAGTATGATGTCATCTGCAAATAGTGAGTTTTACTTCTTCTTTTCCAATTTAGATTCCTTTTATTTCTTTTTCTTCTCTGATTGCTGTGGCTAAAACTTCCAAAACTTTGTTGAACAAAAGTGGTGAGAGTGAGCAACCTTGTCTTTTTCCTGATCTTACTGGAAATGGTTTCAGTTTTTCACCGTTGAGAATGATGTTGGCTGTGACTTTGTCATATATGGCTTTTATTATGTTGAGGTAACTTCCTTCTTTCTGGGGGGGTTTTACCATAAATCGGTGCTGAATTTTGTTGTAAGCTTTTTCTGCATCTATTGAGATGGTCATACAGTTCTTCTCCTTCAATTTGTTAATATGGTTTATCACATTGATTGATTTGTATATATTGAAGAACCCTTGCATTCCTGCAATAAATCCCAGTTGATCATGGTGTATGATCCTTTTAATGTGCCGTTGGATTCTGTTCTCTAGTATTTTGTTGAGGATATTTGCATCTATGTTCATCAGTGATATTGGCTTGTAGTTTTCTTTTTTTGTGACATCTTTGGTTTTGATATCAGGCTGATGGTGGTCTCGTAGAATGAGTTTGGGAGTTCTCCTCCCTCCGTTATATTTTGGAAGAGTTTGAGAAGGATAAGTGTTAGCTCTTCTGCAAATGTTTTAGAGAATTCACCTGTGAAGCCATCGTGTCCTAGGCTTTTGTTTGTTGGAAGATTTTTAATCACAGTCTCAATTTCAGTGCTTGTGACTGGCCTGTTTATATTTTCTATTTCTTCCTGGTTCAGTCTCAGAAGGTTGTGCTTCTCTATGAATTTGTCCATTTCTTCTAGGTTCTCCATTTTATTGGCATATAGTTGCTTGTAGTAATCTCTCATGATCCTTTGCATTTCTGCAGTATCAGTTGTTACTTCTCCTTTTTCATTTCTAATTCTATTGATTGAGTCTTCTTCCTTTTTTTCTTGATGAGTGTGGTTAACGGTTTATCAATTTTGTTTATCTTCTCAAAGAACCAGCTTTTAGTTTTATTGATCTTTGCTATCATTTCTTTAATTTTGTTTTCATTTATTTCTAATCTGATCTTTATGATTTCTTTCCCTCTGCTAACTTTGGGGTTTTTTGTTCTTCTTTCTCTATTTGCATTAGGTGTAAGTTTAGATTGTTTATTTGAGATGTTTCTTGTTTCTTGAGGTAGGATTGTATTGCTATAAACTTCCCTCTTAGACTGCTTTTCCTGAACCCCATAGGTTTTGGGTCATCATGTTTTCATTGTCTTTTGTTTCTAGGTATTTTTTGATTTCCTCTTTGATTTCTTCTGTGATCTCTTGGTTATTTCGTAGTGTATGGTGTAGTCTCCACATGTTTGTATTTTTTACAGATTTTTTCCTGTAATTGATAACTAGTCTCACAATGTTGTGTTCAGAAAAGATACTTGATACAATTTCAATTTTCTTAAATTTACCAAGGCTTGATTTGTGACCCAAGATATAACCTATCCTGGAGAATGTTCCATGAGCACTTGAGAAGAAAGTGTAATCTGCTGCTTTTTTATAGAATGTCCTATAAATATCAATTAAGTCCATTTTTTTAATGTTTCATTTAATGCTTGTGTTTCCTTATTTATTTTCCTTTTGGATGATCTGTCCATTGCTGAAAGTGGGGTGTTAAATTCACCTAATATTATTCTTTTACTGTCGATTTCCCCTTTATGGCTCTTAGCATTTGCCTTATGTATTGAGGTGCTCCTATGTTGGGTGCATAAATATTTACAATTGTAATATCTTCTTCTTGGATTGATACCTTGATCATTATATAGTACCCTTCTTTGTCTCTTGTAATAGTCTTTATTTTAATGTATATTTTGTCTGATGTGAGAATTGCTCCTCCAGCTTTCTTTTGATTTCTATTTGCATGGAATATCATTTTCCATCCCCTCATTTTCAGTCTGTATGTTTCCCTAAGTCTGAAGTAGGTCTCTTGTAGACAGCATATGTATGGGTCTTGTTGTTGTATCCATTCAGCCAGTCTATGTCTTTTGGTTGGAGCATTTAATCCATTTACATTTAAGGTAGTTATTGATATGTATGTTCCTGTTACTATTTTCTTAATTGTTTCAGGTTCGTTATTGTAGCTCTTTTCCTTCTCTTGTGTTTCCTGCCTAGAGAAGTTCCTTTAGCATTTGTTGTAGAGCTGGTTTTGTGGTGCTGAATTCTCTTAGCTATTGCTTGTCTGTAAAGGATTTAATTTCTCCATTGAATCGGAATGAGATCTTTGCTGGGTAATGTAATCTTGGTTGTAGGTTTTTCCCTTTCATCACTTTAAATATGTCCTGTCACTGCCTTCTGGCTTCCAGAGTTTCTGCTGAAAGATCAGCTGTTAACCTTACGGGGATTCCCTTGTATGTTATTTGTTGCTTTTCCCTTGCTGTTTTTAATATGTTATCTTTTTATTTAATTTTTGATAGTTTGATTAATATGTGTCTTGATGTGTTTCTCCTTGGATTAACCCTGTATGGGACTCTCTGTGCTTCCTGGACTTGATTGTCTATTTCCTTACCTATATTAGGGAATTTTTCAATTATAGTCTCTTCAAATATTTTCTCTGTCTTTTTTTTTTTCTCTTCTTTTTCTGGGACCCCTATTATTCTAATGTTGGTGCATTAATGTTGTCTTAGAGGTCTCTGAGATTGTCCTCAATTCTTTTTTCTTTGTTTTGCTGTGCTTTAGTTATTTCCACTATTTTATCTTCCAGGTCACTTATCCGTTCTTCTGTCTCAGTTATTCTGCTATTGATTCCTTCTAGAGAATTTTTAATTTCATTTATTGTACTGTTCATCATTGTTTGTTTGCTCTTTAGTTCTTCTGGGTCCTTGTTAAACTTTTCTTGTATTTTCTCCATTCTATTTCCAAGATTTAGGATCATCTTTTCTATCATTACTCTGAATTGTTTTTCAGGTAGACTGCCTATTTCCTCTTCATTTGTTTCATCTGGTGGGTTGATACATTGCTCCTTCATCTGCTGTGTATTTCTCTGTCTTCTCATTTTGCTTAATTTATGGTATTTGGGGTCTCCTTGTCACAGGCTGCAGGTTTGTAGCTCTAGTGTTTTTTGGTGTCTGTGGGTAAGGTTGGTTCTGTGGGTTGTGTAGACTTCCTGGTGGAGGGGACTTGTGCCTTTGTTCTGGTGGATGAGGCTGGATCTTGCCTTTCTGGTGGGAAGGACCATGTCCTGTGGTGTGTTTTGGGGTGTCTGTGAACTTATTATGATTTTAGGCAGCCTCTCTGCTAATGTGTGGGGTTGTGTTCCTGTCTTGCTAGTTATTTGGCATAGGATGTCCAGCACTGTGGCTTGCTGGTCGTTGAGTGGAGCTGGGTCTTAGCGTTGAGATGGAGATCTCTGGGAGAACTTTCACTGTTTGATATTACGTGGAGCTGGGAGGTCTCTGGTGGAAAATGTCCTGAACTTGGCTCTCCCACCGCAGAGGCTCAGGCCTCACACATGGTCAGAGCACCAAGACCCTGTCAACCACAAGGCCTGGTACGTGGGGGGTTTCTTGCCTTTTGGGAAGTCTGAGGTCTTCTGCCAGGGTTCAGTAGGTGTTCTGTAGGAGTTGTTCCACGTGTAGATGTAGCTTTGATGTATTTGTGGGGAGGAAGGTGATCTTAAATTTGAATATAGGTTCTCAGACCAAAGCAGAAAGTTGTGGTCAGAACTTAAAGTTTTGTCCTCCTAATAACTTCCTTACCATTACTAATTAAAATAGCTAACAGATATTTATGTGCTATTTGCCAGGAACTATTATAAGCACTTTGAATAAACTATCTGATTGATCTTAAAACCCCTATAAATATGAATTTATCTCCAATTTTTTAGTTGGACACTGATGCACAGAGACATCAAGCAACTTTCCCAAGGTAAATTTAGTTGTTAGAAAGCAGAGCTGGGATTCGTACTGAAGGAGTCCAACTCTATAAACACTTGTAACAACATTTCACTAAATGGGTAAGTCTCTCTTAATTTGGATGTGCACATGCAAATAGACTTTGCTGTTGATCACAAGTAATCACTTAGATTTTTACTAATATGTGATGTTCTCTGCCAAGGTAATAATTGTGGGCTGTGAATTATGTAAAATGAAATTACCATCTCTTTATTTTTGCACAAAAAATCTATATTCATATATTTGAAACAATTCATTCAGAAGCCTATTTTAGAAGTGAAAACTTAAATGGATCCATGTGAAATAAAGACCAGATAGCTCTTCTCATACAAAGGTACTGGAGTTACTGGACTAAAAGTCAGGAAACCTAATTTCTTAAACCAGCTCTGCTACCAAGCAGCTGTGTGCTTTGAAGAAATCGAGTTATCTTTCTTTTCCTTCGTTTTTTTTTTTTTCTTTTCTCCCATTATAATGTCACAGGACTGGACTAGGTAGCCTCCAATAACCCTTTTGGCACAAACATTTTATGATTCTGTAATTAGAAATAAAGAGTGTTGCCCATCCCTTGGGTTTAACATGAATAATGGATCATTCCGGATCTGAAAAATATGCCTTTAATCTCATGTGACACCTCAGCCTCTTGGGTATCACAGGAGAGCCAAACCAATCACATTTGGTTGCTTTGCTTCAATAGTTTATGGCCAGAATTGGTTTGCTTTAGATAACACACTCTTGTGCTGTGTCACTGTTGCTAAGATACAGTTTAGTAACTAAAAGTTATTTTAAATATATATCCTGATATGAGGAAGAAAAAAACATGGAAAATTTTTGACCAAAGATTTAAACTACTTTTTTGAGAGGCTGGAGACAATGCTTTAGATAAATCTTTAAAAGGCCCATTTTCATGTGCATCCTAAAATTATTTTGCTTTACTCTGAAACTGAGTAAAGAGAGGCTAAGGACCCAGAGCAGGAGAGGTCCATCAACGGTTAGTAACTATGATGAATTGTTTTGCAGCAGTGTTTTGGCCAGTTTGAAAAGACACTGATATTGTTGCATCATGGTCTGTCTGTAAAGATAATTTTTCCTTGATATTTATGCCTTTATTTTCATCAAAAAAAAAAAGAGGGATTTGATTGTCATTATCTACAATAGATCAAAAAAGCCCTAATCTTAGAAATCCCTCTTGAAGGCTGAAGGGATTCCAACTGGACAGCCCTGTCCCAAGAGCAGGGGACATGCACGCTCCCTGACAGAGGTGGTAGGGCCACTTGTTCCCCAAGTGCTGGGCATGGACAGGCACAAAAGCCGGTGCCACCAGAACCTCCTCCACATGACCCACAATCCCACCATCAGAGGGGCATGTTTTAGAGCCCCAGCGATCTCATTTTTCAGGGGCCCCTTGGATGTGTGAAGGATGGGTGCTGAGGAAGGGGCATGTCACACTGCAGCTTAGGCTTTACAGGGGGATTTCTGTGCAGTCAGCTGTCAACAGGATAAGAGGGCGGTTAGACACGAGGGATCTAGAGGGTACCTTGGTTACCAGGCAAGGGAGAAAAGGAGCTGGCAACATACCGCAGTGTTTCGAAGTCAGATCTTGCCTGCTTTGCCCATTTCACCAAGGGTCAAGCCAGCTTCTCTAGCTTATATTTGGCTCTTTGAATGAGGCCTGTTCCCTCCACATATTTCATTTGCTTTGTGATTCTAGGCAACATTCTTATCAGCCACATCTAAACTACCAGGCTTTGCATAATTCACTCCCAGTCTGAGCAGACCTGTCCAGTCTTTTCAGCCTGTGTATATTCAAGAAATGTAACTTGATCTTAAGTTGGTTCATCAAAAGTCTTTTAGCCTCCGATAAGCTTCTGAGGGGAGATTGAAAGCATAACCCCTGCTCCTAGGCCTTGCTAGGTCTCTGTGACATTGAGTAGTTCCACCCTGAGAAAACACCCTGTCACCCAGCAGCAAACAAGTCAGGAACTCTTCCACAATCTGTCACCAGAAGCAGCTCTTTGTTACCACCCCAGGGTCTCTGTTTTCTGTTACCATTACCATTATTACTATTATCATCATTACTATTATTACTACTATTATTATTGTTAATAATATGACTATTTTCATTATTGCTATTAACATTTTCATGATTACCATTATTACTATGATAATTGCTATTATTACTATTATTATCATTACTACTGTTATTATTTCTATTCTCATTATTACTATTATTAATACTATTACCTTTATCGTTATTACTGTTGTTATTAATACTATTATCATCGTTACTATGATTGCTACTATTATCATCATTGCTATTATTACTACTATTATCATTATTACTATTATTACTACTATTGCTATTATCATTACTGTTATTGTTATTATTATCATTATTATTATTGTTTCATGCCCAACTTCTTCACCAGACTCTAAGGCTCTCCAGTCATAGACTGGACACCACATGCCTTAGTACCCTTCCCTCTCCCCACCCCGCTCTCCTTTCCCAACCCCACTCCCCTGCCCAACCCCATCCAGTGTCAGGCTTAGTACTTGGCTCAGGGTTACCTTTTGGTAAACGTCTTCTAAGTAAATGAAAATGATAAGAGCAGCATATCATTTCACTGTTATTTGAAATAATGTCTGAAGGCAGGGCCATTCTTAGTATTTCTCTCAGTTTCTTAGAAGGGAAAACAGGGCTGAAACCTTCAATCACAGTTTGGCTGATTCTGTATGTGCTGCTCTGAGTAATAAGGAGCTTAGATCCCATCACAGGAGGTGGAGCTCAAAATGGTAGGTGATGAGTGTTACTCAAACCCACAGGGTTTTACCATCCTTTGCTACCCTGGTTTTGCCCCAAGCTGTCCTTTTTGCTTGTTTTCGTCCCATCTGACTCAGGATCACTCACCCTCTTGTCCTTCGGTGTCTCTCCCTTGTCCAGGTCGTAAAAAAAAAAAAAAGAGAGAGAACAGTAAAGAAATTACTCTTCTAGTAAATAAAATGTTAACATGGAAATCACTGACATCTGGACTGCTTACAAATCGTGTACTTCTCCTATATGTGCCCCTGGGAAAATCCCAGAGGAAAGTGTTGGACTATGGGATTCAGACTGTTTCACAGAAACGGAACTAAAATCAAAACAAGCCGCTCTCACTGCCAAAGAAGAATTTGGAATATAAAGCTTGCCAAAAGGGACATTTAAAAAGTAGGAGAACATAATAACAAACTCAGGAGTTCAAACTTACTGACTTAAAAAAATTTTATGATTCTAAAGATGTGGATATGTTATATATAGCCATTTCCTAGAATTTTCAATAAGCCACACTCTATGGGGATGTGTATTTAAAATACAAGGTACTTGCAGTCAGCCGTACCTATGACTGAGAGTTGAGAATTTCCACAACGTACTAGTCTCATAGCCTTGGGTTTCTGAGCTCTTTAGCATCTGTTGAACATGAAATAAAGGATAGTTGTATTCTGTACAATAGAATTAAATGCTAATTGAGCCCTACGTGTGCTGGGCTCGATCCCACTCACATAAACTGCCTCATTTATTCCTCATCGGGACCGTCCTTTACACATTTTATGGTGCCATAACTGAGATACATAAAAGGTAAGTCACTTGTCCAAGGCTACACAGATGGTAAGTAGGAGAACTGAGACTCAAGCCCAAGCTAAGGGCTGAGAACCCACTCTCTTAACTACTATTCTTTCAATCAATATGTTTGCAAAATCTTAGAAATGGAAGACACATTATAAAGAATCCAGTACAAGCTATCATTTACATGTGAGGAACCTGGGCCTCAGAGATTGGGTCTTAGTCACCAGAGAGTGACAGACCCAGGAGAAGGTCTCTGCATCCACATGCAATCCTCACTCTGCATGGAGAAGGATGTCTTACACACAAGAGACACACCATGGGTAGTCTGAGCAGGTTCAAGAGAGCAAACAAAAGAGTATTTGTTTTGAGAAAAGGTTTTTAAATGGTTTAGATATTTTATATAAACTAGTAAAATAAGTTAGACCTGGCCTGCAGGAATTTCATGTCATTTGCAGCATCAGAATAAAAGAGTTGATAAAGCAGAAGAGGTCAGATAAGAGTGGAAATGAACAGACATAGAACTGTTTTATTTTTTTTATCTCGATAACTTTATTTATTTATTTATTTATTTTTAACTGGAGTAAAATTGCTTTACAATGTTGTGTTAGTTTATGCTGTACAACGAAGTGAATCAGTTATACGTATACATATATCTCCTCCCTTTTGTCTCTCCCTCCCTGCCCACCACCGTCCCACCCATCTAGGTCATCACAGAGCACCGAGCTGAGCTCCCTGTGCTATATAGCAGGTTCCCAGTTGCTATCTATTTTACACATGGTAGTGTATTTATGTCAAACCTAATCTCCCAATTCATCCCATCCTCCCCTTCCCCCAAGAGAAAAACAAATATCATACATTAATGCATGTATGTGGAATCTAGAAAAATGGTACAGATGAACCTAGTTCCAGGGCAGGGATAGAGACATAGACGTAGAGCTGGTTTTGAGTATTCATTGTATCTCCAAACATGAGAAGCTGTGGCCATTGGATTTTTCATCCTCAGTCCATCACATACTTACTAGAACTTTATCTATATATTTTAAAAAAATGAAAATCTACAAAGGCCTTTACAGTTTTTCAACGCTTTTCGTCTGTGTGCAGGTTGAGGGACGTGTGTTCATTTTCCTCAGTTACCCCTGGTCTCCTGCTGGATGTGTAAGAACAGTTATGAGGATCTTTCACTAGAGTAGCTCAGGACCATTCACACTGTGTAATTTCTTCCTCACAACTCTTCTGGGACACGTGCAATGGATATTCAATTGTCTCCTTTAGTCCAAGAGGAAAGTGAGAGCTCAGAGAAGTTAAATGCCATACATGATCTCTTGGAGGACACTTTCATTGACCACACCTCTATTTCTTTCTCAAGTGTTGTGGCCTAAGGCCCAGGAATGTACTGTAATTTACATCTGTATCTATCCCTGTATATTACTTTATAGTGTTTGTTTCCATCTTACTGATGATAAAGACAGAAAAATAATAGAGACGACCATCGTCACAAGTAGAGTTGGAACACACAGTTACTGCAGACCTTGTCACAACAAAGGCTAATCAACGTTATATTTACCCACAGACTCAGAGGCAAACTCAGAGGCAAGCGGTCATTTAATGCCTATAGAAATATGTACTGGCCAGAGATAAATGTTAACAGGAAAGTTTTCAATCACAAGTTTATTAGGTAGGTGTACATCATAAAATAGACTTAACTCAAACCTAATGCACCCTCAGACCTCTGGGCAGCAAGTTATAAGGGAAAGGAAAGAAGATACAAGTATGAATGACATCAGCCCAGCCAATCAGAAGAATTCCCACAGTACAATATCAGAGGGTCCAGTTTCAGAGCAGTGTCCATTTTCCTCCAGAAATCTGAAGACTTTTTGATAGAAATGCCCTAGTCTGCTTTTTGCTCAAGTAAATAGGCAAACGACTGCTATCTGACATAGTATTAATATTCAGGATTGTGTTGGGCTCTTAAAATAGTCTTTTTTTGGTTTGACGTATTAATTATTGAGATATTTTTTGATTGGCATCATTTGCATTATTTAGGGTACAGGCCACGTTGCTTTATTTTTAATTAGGACATCACAAAATATTTAGAGCACTTTATTATGCTCACAGATACTATGGGTCAGGAATTGGGAAAGGACAGAGGAGAGACGGCTTGCTTTGTTCAAAGATGTCTGGTGTCCTGGCTGGGACACCGTGAAGATTCCGTGGTTGATGCAAATGAGTAGGAACAGGAATTGTCTGGAGGCTTCTTTACTGACATGTCTGTACCTGCGCTGGGAGGACTGGAGGGCTGGGAGGACCGGAAGACTGGGCTCAGCTGGGTTGTCAACCAGGCATCTACACAGGACCTCTCCATGGGGTTTGGGCCTAACACAGCAGGGCAGCTGGGTCCCACCAGCATCCTAAGACTGAGCATTCTGGGAGAACTAGGTGGAGGTCACATGGTCTCCTCTTGCCAAGCCTCGGAAGGCACACAGTGTCACTTTTGCCATGCTTCCTCAATTGAAGAAGTCACAAGTCCTTCAGTGGGAGGGGACAGAGACTCCATCTTTTTATGCCATGTTTTAAAAACTGTCACAAGGGCTTCCCTGGTGGTGCAATGGTTGAGAATCTGCCTGCTAATGCAGGGGACACAGGTTCGAGCCCTGGTCTGGGAGGATCCCACATGCCGCAGAGCAACTAGGCCCGTGAGCCACAACTACTGAGCCTGCGAGTCTGGAGCCTGTGCTCCGCAACAAGAGAGGCCGCGATAGTGAAAGGCCCGTGCACCACAATGAAGAATGGCCCCCGCTTGCCACAACTAGAGAAAGCCCTCGCACGGAAATGAAGACCCAACAGAGCAAAAATAAATAAATAAATTAAAAACTGTCACAAGGTACTTAAATAAACACTCTAAAGGTGAGCATTTGAGAGCTGCGTTTGGCTCTTCTGCATTCAACCTATGGTTTCCAAGGTTTCTCCAATTGTCACCATTTTCTTTCTTTTTTCCATTTTAATTTTATCAAAATATAGTTGATTTAGGACATTATGTTATTTTCAGATGTATAACATAGTAATCTGTTATTTTTATAGATTATACTCCATTTAAAGTTATAAAATATTGGCTATGTTCCCTGTGCTTTACCTTACATTCTTTCTTTCTTATTTATTTTATACCTAGTAGTTTATACCTCTTAATCTCCTACCCCCATCTTGCCCCTTCCCTCAGGCCTCACCCCACTGGCAACCACTAGTTTGTTCTCGATTAGTCTGTTTCCATTTTGTTATAATCATTCTTTTGTTTTATTTTGTTTTTGATTCCACATGTAAGTGATAATAATAGAGTATTTGTCTTTCTCTGGCTGACTTACTTCAATAAGCATAATACCCTTCAGATCCATCCATGTCATTACAAAATTTCACTTTTTTATAGCTGAGTAATATTCCATTGTATATATATGTACCACATTCTGTGGATCCATTCATCTGTTGGTGGGCACTTGCGTTGTTTCCATATCTTGGCTACTGTAAATAATGCTGCTATGAACATTGGAGTACATGTATCTTTTTGAATTAGTGTTTTCAAAATTTTTTTTTAGTGTTTTCAAATTTTTATGGATATATACCTAGGAGTATAATTGCTGGATCATGTGGTAATTCTATTTTTAACTTTTTGAGGAAACTTCATGTTATTTTCTACACTGGCTGCACCAATTTACATTTCCTCAAACAATGTATTAGGGTTCCCTTTTCTCCACAACCTCACAACATTTGTCATTTGTAGATTTTTTGATGATAGCCATTCTCACAGGTGTGACTGTGATGTGGTATCTCATTGTGATTTTGATTTGCATTTCACTGATGATTAGTGATGTTGAGCATCTTTTCATATGCCTGTTGTTCATTTTTGGAATAATGTCTATTCAGATCTTCTGCCCATTTTTTAACCAGGTGTGGGGTTTTATTATATTGAGTTGTGTGAACTGTTTATATATGTTGGCTATTAACCCCTTATCAGTCATATCATTTGCAAATATCTTCCCCCATTCAGTAAGTTGTCTTTTCATTTTGTTGATGGTTTCCTTTGCTGTGCAAAAGCTTTTGAGCTTGATTAGGTCCAAGTTATTTATTTTAACTTTTGGTTCCCTTGCCTGAGGAGACAGATCCAAAAAACTATTGCTAAGACTTATGTCAAAGAATGTTCTGCCTATGTTCTCTTCTAGGATTTTTATGGTTTTGGGTCTTACATTTAAGTCTCTAATCCATTTTGAGTTTATTTTTTATACAGTGTGATAAAAAGTTCTAACTTTTTTCTTTTACATGTAGCCGTCCAGTTTTCTTAGCACCAGTTATTAAATAGACTCTCTTTTTTCCATTGTATATTTTTGCCTCCTTTGTCACAGAGTAATCAACCATATAAGCATGGGTTTATTTCTGGGCTTTCTATTCTGTTCCATTGATCTCTGTGTCTATTTTTGTATCAGTACCATACTGTTTTGATACTGTAGCCTTGTAAAGTATATAGGCTGAAGTCAGGGAATGTGATACCTCCAGCTTTCTTCCTTTTTCTCAAAATTGCTTTTGCACTTTGGCAGTCTTTTGTGGTTCCATAAAAATTTACAGATTATTTGTTCTAGTTCTGTGAAAAATGTCATGGGTATTTTGATAGGGATTGCATTAAATCTGTATGTTGCATTAGGTAGTATGGTCATTTCCACAATACTAATTCTTCCAATCCATGAACATGGGATAGCTTTCCATTTATTTGCATTGTCTTCAACTTCCTTCATAGATGTCTTATAGTTTTCAGAGTATTGGTTTCTCACCTGCTTGGTTAAGTTTATTCCTAGGTATTTTATTATTTTTCATGTGATTGTAAATGGGATTTTTTTAATCCAATAAGCCACCCTATGTCTTTTTATTTAATTTCATAAGTAATAGTTATTTCTTTAAACTTCTTTATGCTTTTATTTTTTATTTATTTTTTTGAATTTTTGAATTTTATTTTATTTATATTTTTTATACAGCAGGGTCTTATTAGTTATCTATTTTATACATATTAGTGTAAATATGTCAATCCCAATCTCCCAATTCATCCCACCACCACCCCACTCGCCACTTCCCCCCCTTGGTGTCCATACGTTTGTTCTCTACATCTGTGTCTCAATTTCTGCCCTGCAAACCCGTTCATCTTTACCATTTTTCTAGGTTCCACATATATGCGTTAATATACGATAGTTGTTTTCTCTTTCTGACTTACATCACTCTGTATGACAGTCCCTGGGTCCATCCACTTCTCTACAAATGACTCAATTTCATTCATTTTTATGGCTGAGTAATACTCCATTGTATATATGTACCACATCTTCTTTATCCATTCGTCTGTGGATGGGCATTTAGGTTGCTTCCATGACCTGGCTATTGTAAATAGTGCTGCAATGAATATTGGGGTGCATGTGTCTTTCTGAATTATGGTTTTCTCTGGGTATATGCCCAGTAGTGGGATTGCTGAGTCATACAGTAATTCTATTTTTAGCTTTTTGGGGAACCTCCATACTGTTCTCCATAAAGGCTGTGTCAATATACATTTCCACCAACAGTGCAAGAGGGCTCCCTTTGCTCCACACCCTCACCAGCATTGGTTGTTTGTAGATTTTCTGATGATGCCCATTCTAACTGGCATGAGGTGATACCTCAATGCAGTTTTAATTTGCATTTCTCTAATAATTAGTGACGTTGAGCACCTTATTATGTGCTTCTTGGCCATCTGTATGTCTTCTTTGGAGAAATGTCTATTTAGGTCTTCTGCCCATTTTTGCAATGGGTTGTTTGTTTTTTAATATTGAGCTGTTTATATATTTTGGAGATTAATCCTTTGTCAGTTGATTCGTTTGCAAATATTTTCTCCCATTCTGAGGGTTGTCTTTTCATCTTGTTTATAGTTTCCTTTGCTGTGCAAAAGCTTTTAAGTTTCATTAGGTCCCAGCTGTTCATTTTTGTTTTTATTTCCATTACTCTAGGAGGTAGATCAAAAAAAATCTTACAAAATAAAAATCTTGCTATGATTTATGTCAAAGAGTGTTCTTCCTACGTTTTCCTCTAAAGTTTTATAGTGTCCATTCTCACATTTAGGTCTCTAATCCACTTTGAGCTTATCTTTTTGTATGGTGTTAGGGAGTGTTCTAATTTCATTCTTTTACATGTATCTGTCCAGTTTTCCCAGCACCACTTACTGAAGAGACTGTCTTTACTCCATTGTATATCCATGCCTCCTTTGTCATAGATTAGTTGACCATAGGTGCGTAGGTTTATCTCTGAGCCTTCTATCCTGTTCCATTGATCTATATTTCTGTTTTTGTGCCAACACCATATTGTCTTGATTACTGAAGACATTCAGAAGATTACTGAAGTATAGTCTGAAGTCAGGGAGTCTGATGCCCCCAGCTCCATCTTTTTCCTCTCAAGACTGCTTTGGCTATTCAGGGTCTTTGCTTTCTCCATACAAGATTTTTTGTTCTAGTTCTGTAAAAAATGCCATTGGTAATTTGATAGGGATTGCATTGAATCTGTAGATTGCTTTGGAGAGTATAGTCATTTTCACAATACTGATTCCTCCAATCCCAGAATATGGTATATCTCTCCATCTGTTTGTGTCATCTTTAATTTCTTTCAATAGTGTCTTATAGTTTTCTGCATACAGGTCTTTTGTCTCCCTAGGTAGGTTTATTCATAGGTATTTTATTATTTTTGTTGCAGTGGTAAATGGGAGTGTTTTCTTAACTTCTCTTTCAGATTTTTCATCATTAGTGTATAGGAATGCAATAGATTTCTGTGCATTAATTTTGTATCCTGCAACTTTACCAAATTCATTGATTAGCTCTAGTAGTTTTCCGGTGGCATCTTTAGGATTCTCTATGTATAGTATCATGTCATCTGCAAATAGTGACCGTTTTACCTCTTCTTTTCCAATTTCTTTCCTTTAATTTCTTTTTCTTCTCTGATTGCCATGGCTAGGACTTCCAAAACTATGTTGAATAATAGTGGTGAGAGTGGACATCCTTGTCTTGTTCTTGATCTTAGAGGAAATGCTTTCAGTTTTTCACCATTGAGAATGATGTTTGCTGTGGGTTTGTCATATATGGCCTTTATTATGTTGAGGTAGGTTCCCTCTATGCCCACTTTCTGGAGAGTTTTTATCATAAATGGGTGTTGAATTTTGTCAAAAGTTTTTTCTGCATCTATTGAGATTATCATATGGTTTTTATTCTTCAGTTTGTTAATATGGTGTATCACGTTGAATGATTTGCATATATTGAAGAGTCCTTGCATCCCTGGGATAAATCCCACTTGATCATGGTGTATGATCCTTTTAATGTGTTGTTGGATTCTGTTTGCTAGTATTTTGTTGAGGATTTTTGCATCTATGTTCATCAGTGATATTGGTCTGTAATTTTCTTTTTTTGTAGTATCTTTGTCTTGTTTTGGTATCAAGATGATGGTGGCCTCATAGAATGAGTTTGGGAGTGTTTCTTCCTCTGCAATTTTCTGGAAGAGTTTGAGAAGGATGAGTGTTAGCTCTTCTCTAAATGTTTGATAGAATTCACCTGTGAAGCCATCTGGTCCTGGGCTTTTGTTTGTTGGAAGATTTTTAATCACAGTTTCAATTTCAGTGCTTGTGATTGGTCTGTTCATATTTTCTATTTCTTCCTGGTTCAGTCTTGGAAGGTTATACCTTTCTACGAATTTGTCTATTTCTTCTAGGTTGTCCATTTTATTGGCGTAGAGTTGCTTGTAGTAGTCTCTCACTTTGTATTTCTGCAGTGTCCGCTGTAACGTCTCCTTTTTCATTTCTAATTTTATTGATTTGAGTCCTCTCCGTATTTTTCTTGATGAGTCTGGCTAATGGTTTATCAATTTTGTTTATCTTCTCAAATAACCAGCTTTTAATTTTATTGATCTGTGCTATTGTTTTCTTTGTTTCTACTTCATTTATTTCTCCTCTGATGTTTATGATTTCTTTCCTTCTGCTAACTTTGGGGTTTTTTTGTTCTTCTTTCTCTAATTGCTTTAGGTGTAAGGTTAGGTTGTTTATTTGAGATTTTTCTTGCTTCTTGAGGTAGGATTGTATTGCTATAACTTCCCTCTTAGAACTGCTTTTGCTGCATCCCATGGGTTTTGGATCGTTGTGTTTTCACTGTCATTTGTCTCTAGGTATTTTTTGATTTTCTCTTTGATGTCTTCAGTGATCTCTTGGTTATTTAGTAACATATTGTTTAGCCTCCATGTTTTTGTATTTTTTTACATTTTTTTCTCTGTAATTTATTTCTAATCTCATAACGTTGTGGTCAGAAAAGATGCTTGATATGATTTCAATTTTCTTAAATGTACTGAGGCTTGATTTGTGACCCATGATGTGATCTATCCTGGGGAATGTTCCATGCACGCTTGAGAAGAAAGTATAATCTGTTGTTTTTGGATGGAATGTCCTATAAATATCAGTTAAATCTATCTGGTCTATTGTGTAATTTAAAGCTTGTGTTTCCTTATTAATTTTCTGTTTGGATGATCTGTCCATTGGTGTGAGTTGTTAAAGTTCCCCACTATTTTTGTGCCACTGTGTCAATTTCCTCTTTTATAGCTGTTAGCTGTTGCCTTATGTATTGAGGTGCTCCTATGTTGGGTGCATATATATTTACAATTGTTATCTCTTGTTCTTGGATTGATCCCTTGATCATTATGTAGTGTCCTTCCTTGTTGCTTGTAACATTCTTTATTTTAAATTCTATTTTATCTGATATGAGTATTGCTACTCCGGCTTTTGATTTCCATTTGCATGGAATATCTTTTTCTATCCCCTCACTTTCAGTCTGTATGTGTTCCTAGGTCTGAAGTGGGTCTCTTGTAGACAGCATATATTTGGGTCTTGTTTTTGTATCCATTCAGCAAGCCTGCGTCTTTTTGTTGGAGCATTTAATCCATTCACATTTAAGGGAATTATTGATACGTATGTTCCTTTTACCATTTTCTTAATTGTTTTGGGTTTGTTTTTGTAGGTCCTTTTCTTCTGTTTCTCACTTAGAGAAGTTCCTGTAACATTTGTTGTAGAGCTGGTTTGGTGGTGCTGAATTATCTTAGCTTTTGGTTGTCTGTAAAGCTTTTGATTTCTGCATCGAATCTGAATGAGATCCTTGCCGGGTAGAGTAATCTTGGTTGTAGATTCTTCCATTTCATCACTTTAAATATGTCATGCCACTCCCTTCTGGCTTGTAGAGTTTCTGCTGAGAAATCAGCTGTTAACTTTATGGGATTTCCCTTGTATGTTATTTGTCATTTTTCCCTTGCTGCTTTCAATAATTATTCTTTGTGTTTAATTTTTCCCAGTTTGATTACTATGTGTCTCAGTGTGTTTCTCCTTGGGTTTATCCTTTATGGGACTCTCTGCGCTTCCTGGACTTGGGGGGCTATTTCCTTTCCCATGTTAGGGAAGTTTTTGACTATAATCTCTTCAAATATTTTCTCGGGTCCTTTCTCTCTCTCTTCTCCTTCTGGGACCCCTATAATGCGAATGTTATTGTGTTTAATGTTGTCCCAGAGGTCTCTTAGGCTGTCTTCATTTCTTTTCATTCTTTTTTCTTTATTCTGTTCTGCAGCAGTGAATTCCACTATTCTGTCTTCCAGGTCACTTATCCGTTCTTCTGCCTCAGTTATTCTGCTATTGATTCCTTCTAGTGTATTTTTCATTTCAGTTATTGCATTGTTCATTTCTGTCTGCTTGTTCTTTAATTCTTCTAGATCGTTGTTAAACATTTCTTGCATCTTCTTGATCTTTGCCTCCATTCTTTTTCCGAGGTCCTGGATCATACTCACTATGGTTTTTCTAAATTCTTTTTCTGGAAGGTTGCCTATCTCCATGTCATTTAGTTATTTTTCTGGGGTTATATCTTGTTCCTTCATCTGGTATATAGTCCTCTGCCTTTTCATATTGTCTGTCTTTCTGTGAATGTGATTTTTTTTCCCCACAGGCTGCAGGATTATAGTTCTTCTTGCTTCTGCTGTCTGCCCTCTCTACCCTATGTCTTTTGATTGGAGCATTTAGTCCATTGACATTTAAAGTGATTATTTATAGGCACGTACTTATTGCTATTTTGTTACTTGTTTTCTGGTTGTTTTTGCAGTTCTTCTTTGTACTTTTCTTCTTCTTTTAGTCTTTTCCCTTATGGTTTAATGATTTTCTTTAATGGTAGGCTTGTAGTTCTTTCTCTCTAGTTTTTGTGTGTCTATTGCAGGCTTTTGATTTGTGGTTACCATGGGGTTTATATATGTTGACCTATAACTGTATCTACTTGTTTTAAACATGTAGTCCTTTAAGTTCGATCACATTCTAAAAGATCTACATTTTTTACACTCTCCCACGTGTTTTGTGTGTTTGATATCATATTTTACACCTTCATATCTATCTATCCCTTAACTGTTTATTGTAGGTATAGGAGATTTTACAATTTTTGTCTTTTAACTTTCATACCAGTTTATGTGAGTGGTTGATCCACAGCCTTTTTATATATTTGCCTTTATCCAAGGGATTTTCCCCTTCCTCTAATTTTTTATTTCTTGTTGTAGCCTTTGCTTTTTCACTTAAAGAAGACTCTTTAACACTTCTTGTAGGATCAGTTTAGCCTTGATGAATTCCTTTAGTCTTTGCTTGTCTGAGGAGTTCTTTATCTCTCCTTCAATTCTGAATGATAAAATTGCTGGGTAGAGTTTACCCTGTGCTAAGTTATAGATTTTTTTCTTTCAGCATATTAAATGTATCATGACACTTCTATCTAACCTGCAAAGTCTCTGCAGAAAAATCAGCTGATAGCCTTATGGGGGTTCATTTCTATATGGCTTTTTGCTTTACTCTAGCTGTCTTTAAAATTCTCTTCTTAAACTTAACTTCTGTCATTTTAATTATATGTCTTGGTGTGGGTCTGTTTGGGTTCATCTTATCTGGGATGCTCTGTGTTTCCTGTACCTGCATATTTGTTTCCTTCTTCAGGTTTAGGAAGTTTTCAGCCATAATTTCACCATATACAATTTCTACCCTTTCGTTTTCTCTTCTCCTCTAGGACCCCTATAATAGGAATGTTAGTATGCTTGATATTGTTGCAGAGTTTCCTTAAAGTATTCTCATTTTTTACATTTATTTTTCTTCTTGCTCTTCTGATTGGGTGCTTTCCATTATTCTATATTCCAGATCACTTATGTGTTCTTCTGTATCACCTAATCTGCTATTAATTCCTTCTAAGTTTATTTTTCATTTATCTTATTCTTCAGGTCTGATTGATACTTTTTTATATTTTATAGTTCTTTGTTAAAATTCTCACTGTGTTCATCTAATCTTTTCCCACGTTCAGTTACTATTCTTATTACTATTGCTTTGAACTCTTTATCAGGTAAATTATTTATTTCTGTTTCATTAAGGGTTTTTTGCAGGGTTTTTTTTTTCCTTTTCTTTTGTTTGAAACATACTCCTCTGTCTTCTCACTTTGTTTAACTTTCTCTGTCTCTATGAAATTAGGTGAAACAGTTACTTGTCCCTGTCTTGAAGACATGTCCTGTGTAAGAGTGTCCCTATGCAGTCTGTGCGTGCCTAGTAGGTGGGAGAGCTGGATCTGAAGTCAGGAGTGGCTGTGTCTTCCCCTGGGATGTGCTGGCAGCTATCACCTTGGAATGAAGTGGAGATGGAGGGGCTAGAGCCAGAGCCAGGTGTGAGCTGCGGCTTCTCCTCTGCTCAATGGCAGTCACTGCCCTATTGGGGGTAGAGGCAGGGCCCAAGGGGATGGAGCATATGCCCTGGGGGAGCTGGGTTTCTCAAGGGTGTGAAGGCATTCTCTGCCTTTGTTGGGGGTTTGGCTAGGATCCAAGGGCTTGGTGTTGCACTTCATGCTGCTTTTGCTTTTTCCTCCATGTGCATGCCTTGGTTAGAGGTTTGGCTGGGGCTGGAGGGGTTGAAGCTGCACCATTGAGCTAGTTTTGTTCTCTCCCAAGTGTATGCATGCACTGGCAATGGTTGCCTCCAGCCTGGTCAGGGGCAGGGCTGGGGTCTGAGTTGGCTCAGTTTCCTCCAAGTGTGCACCCTCTTGTTGGCAACAGCAGCCTCCGCCATGGTGGAGAGCAGCACTAGAGCAAGAGGGGCCGGCGGGGGACCCCAGTGTGGGCTGAGGTGTGTGTGCTGGGGTGATCCTGGCAAGCCAGCTAGAGCCCCAGCCAGTTTGCACTCTGCTTCCTCAGCGCTGGGACTGAGAGTGAACAAGCATGTGTCTGCAGTCTTCATGAGTGGAATCTTAGTTTCCTACAGCCCTCTGGTAAGCCTCACTGGTTTTCAAAACAGCCAAGGGGGCTCGTCTTCCTGGTTTTGGACCCCAGACCTGGGGTTCCTAATATGTGGCTCGAACACCTCACTTCCCAGGGAGGATCCCTGAGCCTGTGACATCCCCCTCCTGCTAGGGGTGCAGGTTCTGCCCAAATCACTTCTCTTCCCCTCCTACCAGACTCTGTGAGGATCTTTCTTTACAGCTTTGGTTGTAGAAGAGCCATCCTGCTAATCTCCAGGTCAATTTCAGAGACAGTTTTTCTATATGTAGTTGACGTTTTAATGTGTTTATGAGAGGAGGTGATCTCAGCATCCTCCTACTCTGTCATCTTGATCCCACCTCAACTGTCACCATTTTCTAGGCAACAGAAAGGGGAGCAGACAGAGTAAGTATCTGTGAGATGACCCGGAAATGGCCTGACTCAGATTCTTTCCTATCCCATTGGCTTGAACACAGTTAGACAGCCTCACATGACTGTAAAACTGCCTGGGAGAATACAATAAGTACCCTACATGTGAACGAGTTTCATTCCAAAAGTGTGTTGGTAAGTCCAATTTGTTCGTAAGTCCAACAAAGTTAGCCTAGGTACTCAACTAACACAGTCGGCTATACAGTACTGTACTGTAATAGGTTTATAATACTTTTCACACAAATAATACATAAAAAACAAACAAACACAAAAAATAGAAAACATGTTTTAATCTTACAGTACAGTACCTTGAAAAGTACAGTAGTACAGCACAACAGCTGGCATACAGGGGCTGGCATCGAGTGAACAGGCAAGAAGAGTTACTGACTGGAGGAGGGAGAGGAGGTGGGAGATGGTAGAGCTGAAGGATTGTCAGCAATAGGAGACGGAGGGCAAGCTGCAATTTCACTCACGCCTGACGTTGATGGCACAGGTTCTGGTTCCTTGCTGGATTCAATTCTATCTACCCTCTTGAAAAAACGATCCAGTGATGTCTGGGTAGTACTGTACCAGCTATATCACTGCTGCTTTTATGCTTGCTTGGACATCCTGGGCTCGAAATAAAGATATTGTACTACTATATTCTATACAGTACTACACAGTAAAGTACACAGAAGCACAACCACTTGTAGAGGATGCACACGTGTGACAATGTACGCCAGACACGTGAACTAACTTATGTGATTGGACATGTGAACGCACGTTTGCATCTCTGAAAGTTCTAAACTTGAAGGTTTGTATGTAGGGAACTTACTGTAGTGTGTACTTTGCAGCTGTGAAGGGATCTGTGTACCCAGGTAAAGACTGGGGGACCCTATTACTAAACATAAAAAGGAGAGAAGGCTACTGGGAGACTGGCCGTCAATCTGCCCCTCCGTTCGTCCCTCCTCCCCTAGATTCCACATACTTTTTTCTTTCTATTAATACAACTCTCCCTCTCCCCACAAAAGACAAGTCAAATCTCATCCTGTTTCTTCATTCAGCTCACAGTTAGGATTTCTGGGTGATATTCTGTCTTCTCCATCAGATCTGGCTATGGCCCGCCTAGTCTGGCAGACATCAAACAGGAAGATAGCAAAACATGCAGATGCTGAGACCCTGGTGGCTCTGGACAGCTCACCTCCGGCTATTATGTGATAGAGGAATAAATGATCTTTTACTTTAACCCACTGTATTTTTCTCCTTCTGTCACAGCAGCTTAGTTTTTACCCAAACCAATAGAGGATCTATTACAAAATCACTTGAATTTCCTATATTTATTTCAGTTTTATACTTCCCAATGACTTCTCAAACAAGACTATGTATTTTAGCAACTTAAGATTCAGTGAAGTGGAATCTATTTTGCTTAATCTCAGTTATCTTGTTCAATGATCCCAGCAGACTCTATCATACAGAGCACAAAGAGAAGAGCAGATGGCCTGGAAAATGAATCAAAGGGAATTTGGCTCTCACTGTCACTGTCATTGCCACTTCTTTTGCTTTAAAATGAGAAAAATCATTACAGTTTTTGAAAACTTCCCTACAGACTCAGTGAAACCTGGGGATGTTCTGAGGTAAGGATTAGAGGGAAATCCTCTCATCCTTGCCCACTTCTTGTCCAATCCAGTGATGAGGTCACCTGAATATTGGGTGTGGAATAATTAGGTGAGGACTGTGTATGCCTCCGTTGACTTCTGCAGCTCCCACTCAACCCCTGACTCTCTAGGGACAGTTCAGACATGGGAAGTACATGATTTGTGTTGAAATAACTTTCTAGGCCCAAGATGCAGCCATCTCCACCCTGGGTGCCTCATTAGCAAACTGAAACTTAGGTGACTTTCATTTCCCTTTAGATGCTCTTCTTGACCAGAAACACAGTACATCCAGTCAGCAAATCCCCGAATACCAAGCCAACTGTGAGTTCTATAGTTATTTCCTTGTTTCCTGTTCTTTACCCTATAAAAAGCTCCTGTCTTCTGCCCCTGCAGTGGTCTGGATGCCTGGGGATGGAGACAGTCTGCTTCATGAAGTGTTAAGTAAAGTTTGTTTGTATCACCTGCCTTGTCTCCTTTAATCATTCTTAGCAAAAGTTATGTTTATTTTTTACAAGAGTTTGTGTTTCTTGTTTCTTTGAAAGCCCTCAAATGTCTATTTTAAAATTCAGAGATCAAAATGATACAGTGAAAATTCAGTTCATCAGATTGCCTGCCTAAGGAATAGTCTTGTAACTAGAGTTTGATAAAATAAAACAAGTTATTTTTCATTTCAAAAATTGTCACAGAAAAAATGTTTATAAATTTATTAGTGAAGCAGCATTTCCATACAGAATCTAGCTCCCATGACCCTCGCATTAAACCCACCTGGAGTGGCAAGGATGGAGGGAGCATCTATCCAGAGTCTAGTTAGAACGCACCAAGATTCCTCTCCACGAGCAAGAAAAATCCCAAGAGAAAAAGGCCATCAAGAGCATGGACCAAAGTCTGAGAAGAATACTGAATACTGTTCTCAGAATCTCCTTTAGTTCAATCTCCATGAACCCACACCTCAGTCCTACATCAAGGGAGTTGCAATAAAAATAGACGAAAAAGAAAAAAAAAAGATCTGGGAAATAAATATCAAGCAAGTGTTTGGGCTTCAAATATGAGATAGGGCCAGTAGCATAGACATTGGCACCCTTCCCACCGGGCAGTGGCACCTGCTGACTGGACATCAGTGGACGTTAGTGACAATGAGGGCTGCCTTAAGATTTCTAGAGGGCCTGAGACTCAAAAGATTATGATAATTCTCCCACATAGACATGAAATAATAATAACTCCGAACTGTTAAGTAAATGTAAGAAAATTTAAATAAATTATGATTTTGCTATGAAAACTAAATCAATGAATTTTTGAATAGCCAATGATTTACAAAAGTTTTCCTGATGCCTATATTTTGTTAGTGCTCTAAGCATGTGCTTGCCCGGCCCATTGGGTAAACCAGGCTGGCTTCAACAGCAGTCTCTCTGGAGGGAGAGGGCTGGACATTAGTACTCTTGGCACAGATACGATGTTGTTCAACACAAAGACCCATAAAACACAGAAGGCATCAGTGGAGACAGAGGCACAGCCAGGGCAAGCTGGGCAGGAGAGGAGAAGCCTGACAGGTACCTCAGGTGGTCAAGAGTACTAGTTTATCCAGCACACTTGGGAACCTGCCTGAGGTCTCCCAGAACTATTCGGGAGGAATTTGTGAGGAGTCTAGAGTTTCTGCAGAGCAGTTAAAAGAAGAGAGGAAAATGGGTTTATAACAATTGTGATTCTATTTTTTACCTCCAGGTTGATGGGATTTGGGTTGCATTCATATTTATATATACATATACACACACACATACACACACACACACACACGATATGTATGTGTGATAGAAGATAAAGTATATTGCAATAATTGAATCTTGGTGATACAAAGTCTTGAGGTACCATAATCAGACATCTTTGAGCATTGCTTGTATTACAAATTAGCACAGATGTATAAAAAGAATACGGAGACAATTAGCTTTAATGTGCAAAGTGCCATAACATGCCCTGAATGTTATTTTCTGTTATATTCAATTTTCTATCATCTCACTTTTGTTCTTATTGCTCAGGGCAGCCAACAATATTTCTGTTCATTGTTAATCACAATTTTAGGGCATGTGCTAAAATTTCAGTTCAATTCAACAATCATATATTGAGCACTTACCACGTGCCAGGTTCAAGGTGCCAGGATCCAGAGATGACGAACACATAAGTCTCTGTCTTCCTCAGCCTCACACTAAGAAGATACACCAAAAAAACATGATTAGAGACAGTGTGGTTAAATCTCATCACATATAAATGAGATAAATAGAAGTGCAGCAGTAAAGTAGCCGCACATGGAGAGAATACTTAATTTAGTTGGGGGATATGGAGTTTTGATGAGAAAATGTTTCTAAAAGGAGGTAGTAATTGATCTGTTCTGGAGGAAGAACAGAAGTCACCAGGCAGTTAAGTAGGAGCTGGGAACCACAGGGTTATAACAAAATCACAGAACGTTTGGCCTGGTGAGAAACTGAATGTGCTTTGGTGAAATTGAAGCGGAAGCTTCAATGTTTGGACATTTAGGGAGGTAAGCCTGGAAGAGTATCAGACATTTGAACTGATTCTGTAGGTCTGAGGAGCAAGCTAGGAAATGAAGGAAATGAATAGCATAATGGGATCTGCATGTGAGGAACTTCACCTGGTAGCTGTTTGGAAGGTACTAGGAATGGACTAAGATGCTAATCAACACATGGTAGAGTTTCGAGGAAGGCTTTGACACTGAGGTAAGAAGATAGGAAAGACGGGGCTTCCGGGAAGATGGCGGAAGAGTAAGACGCGGAGATCACCTTCCTCCCCAGAAATACATCTACACGTGGAAAAACTCCTACAGAACACCTACTGAACGCTGGCAGAAGACCTCAGACCTCCCAAAAGGCAAGAAAGTACCCACGTACCTGGGTAGGGCAAAAGAAAAAGAATAAACAGAGACAAAAGAATAGGGACGGGGCCTGCACCAGTGGGAGGGAGCCGTGAAGGAGGAAAGGTTTCCCACACGCTAGGAAGCCCCTTCGCAGGCGGAGACTGCGGGAGGCGGAGCGGGGAAGCTTCGGAGCTGAGGAGGAGACCGAAGCCACAGGGGTGCGGAGGGCGAAGCGGAGAGATTCCCGCACAGAGGATCAGGGCCGACCGGCACTCACCAGCCCGAGAGGCTTGTCTGCTCACCCGCCGGGGCGGGCGGGGCTGGCAGCTGAGGCTCGGGCTTCGGTCGGAGCGCAGGGAGAGGACTGGGGTTGGCGGCGTGAACACGGCCTGAAGAGGGCTAGTGCGCCACAGCTAGCCGGGAGGGAGCTCGGGGAAAAGTCTGCACCTGCTGAAGAGGCAAGAGACTTTTCCTTCCCTCTTTGTTTCCTAGTGCGAGAGGAGACGGGATTAAGAACGCTGCTTAAAGGAGCTCCAGAGACGGGCGCGAGGCGCGGCTAAAAGCGCGGACCCCAGAGATGGGCATGAGACGCTAAGGCTGCTGCTGCCGCCACCAAAAAGCCTGTGTGCGAGCACAGGTCACTGTCCACACCCCCCTTCCGGGAGCCTGTGCAGCCCGCCACTGCCAGGGTCCCGGGATCCAGGGACAACTTCCCTGGGAGAACGCAGGGCGCGCCTCACGCTGGTGCAACGTCACGCCGGCGCAACGTCACGCCGCCTCTGACGCCGCAGGCCCGCCCCGCATCCGGACCCCTCCCTCCCCCCGGCCTGAGTGAGCCAGAGTCCCGGAAGCAGCTGCTCCTTTAACCCCGCCCTGTCTGAGCGAAGAACAGACGCCCTCAGGCGACCTACACGCAGAGGCGGGGCCAAATCCAAAGCTGAGACCCGAGAGCTGTGAGAACAAAGAAGAGAAAGGGAAATCGCTCCCAGCAGCCTCAGAAGCAGCGGATTAAAGCTCCACCATCAACTTGATGTACCCTGCATGTGTGGAATACATGAATAGACACGAATCATCCCAAATTGAGGAGGTGCACTTTGAGAGCAAGATTTATGATTTTATCCCCTTTTCCTCTTTTTGTGAGTGTGTATGTGTATGCTTCTGTGTGAGATTTTGTCTGTATAGCTTTGCTTCCACCATTTGTCCCAGGGTTCTATCCGTCCGTTTTTGTTTTTTCTTAATAATTATTTTTTTATTTTAATAACTTTATTATATTTTATCTTACTTTATTTTACTTTATCTTCTTTCTTTTTTCCTTCCTTCCCCCCTTCCTTCCTTCCTACTTCCCTCCCTCCCTCCCCCCTTTCTTTCTTTCTTTCTTTCTACTTCTACTAATGCTTTCTTTCTACTTTTTCTCCCTTTTATTCTGAGCCGTGTGGATGAACGGCCCTTGGTGCTGCAGTCAGGAGTCAGTGCTGTGCCTCTGAGGTGGGAGAGCCAACTTCAGGACACTGGTCTACATGAGTCCTCCCAGCTCCACATAATATCAAATGGCGAAAATCTCCCAGAGATCTCCATCTCAACACCAGCACCCAGCTTCACTCAACGACCAGCAAGCTACAGTGCTGGATATCCTATGCCAAACAAATAGCAAGACAGGAACACAACCCCACCCATTAGCAGAGAGGCTGCCTGAAATCATAATAAGTCCACAGACACCCCAAAACACACCACCAGACGGGGACCTGCCCACCAGAAAGACAAGATCCAGCCTCATCCACCAGAACACAGGCACTAGTCCCCTCCACCAGGAAGCCTACACAACCCACTGAACCAACCTTAGCCACTGGGGACAGACACCAAAAACAACAGAACTACGAACTTGCAGCCTGCAAAAAGGAGACCCCAAACACAGTAAGATAAGCAAAATGAGAAGACAGAAAAACACATAGCAGATGAAGGAGCAAGGTAAAAACCCACCAGACCTAATAAATAAAGAGGAAATAGGCAGTCTACCTGAAAAAGAATTCAGAATAATGATAGTAAAGAGGATCCAAAATCTTGGAAATAGAATGGACAAAATGCAAGAAACATTTAACAAGGACCTAGAAGAACTAAAGATGAAACAAACAATGATGAACAACACAATAAATGAAATTAAAAATACTCTAGATGGGATCAATAGCAGAATAACTGAGGCAGAAGAACGGATAAGTGACCTGGAACATAAAATAGTGGAAATAGCTACTGCAGAGCAGAATAAAGAAAAAAGAATGAAAAGAACTGAGGACAGTCTCAGAGACCTCTGGGACAACATTAAAGCACCAACATTCGAATTATAGGGGTTTCAGAAGAAGAAGAGAAAAAGAAAGGGACTGAGAAAATATTTGAAGAGATTATAGTTGAAAACTTCCCTAATATGGGAAAGGAAATAGTTAATGAAGTCCAGGAAGCACAGAGAGTCCCATACAGCATAAATCCAAGGAGAAATATGCCAAGACACATATTAATCAAACTGTCAAAAATTAAATACAAAGAAAACATATTAAAAGCAGCAATGGAAAAACAACAAATAACACACAAGGGTATCCCCATAAAGTTAGCAGCTGATCTTTCAGCAGAAACTCTGCAAGCCAGAAGGGACTGGCAGGACATATTTAAAGTGATGAAGGAGAAAAACCTGCAACCAAGATTACTCTACCCAGCAAGGATCTCATTCAGATTTGATGGCGAAATTAAAACCTTTACAGACAAGCAAAAGCTGAGAGAGTTCAGCACCACCAAACCAGCTTTACAACAAGTGCTAAAGGAACTTCTCTAGGCAAGAAACACAAGAGAAGGAAAAGACCTACAATAACGAACCCAAAACAATTAAGAAAATGGGAATAGGAACATACATATCGATAATTACCTTAAATGTAAATGGACTAAATGCTCCCACCAAAAGACACAGATTGGCTGAATGGATGCAACAACAAGACCCATATATTTGCTGTCTACAAGAGACCCACTTCAGACCTAGAGACACATACAGACTGAAAGTAAGGGGATGGGAAAAGATATTTCATGCAAATGGAAACCAAAAGAAAGCTGGAGTAGCAATTCTCATATCAGACAAAATAGACTTTAAAATAAAGACTATTAGAAGAGACAAAGAAGGACACTACATAATGATCAAGGGATCGATCCAAGAAGAAGATATAACAATTGTAAATATTTATGCACCCAACATAGGAGCACCTCAATATATAAGGCAAATACTAACAGCCATAAAAGGGGAAATCGACAGTAACACACTCATAGTAGGGGACTTTAACACCCCACTTTCAGCAATGGACAGTTCATCCAAAATGAAAATAAATAAGGAAACACAAGCTTTAAATGATACATTAAACAAGATGGACTTAATTGATATTTATAGCACATTCCATCCAAAAACAACAGAATACACATTTTTCTCTAGTGCTCACGGAACATTCTCCAGGATAGATCATATCTTGGGTCACAAGTCAAGCCTTGGTAAATTTAAGAAAATTGAAATTATTTCAAGTATCTTTTCTGACCACAGTGCTATGAGACTAGATATCAATTACAGGAAAAGATCTGTAAAAAATACAAACACATGGAGGCTAAACAATACACTACTTAATAACGAAGTGATCACTGAAGAAATCAAAGAGAAAATCAAAAAATACCTAGGAACAAATGACAATGGAGACATGATGACCCAAAATCTATGGGATTCAGCAAAAGCAGTTCTAAGAGGGAAGTTTATAGCAATACAATCCTACCTTAAGAAACAGGAAACATCTCGAATAAACAACCTAAGCTTGCACCTAAAGCAATTAGAGAAAGAAGAACAAAAAACCCCAAAGTTAGCAGAAGGAAAGAAATCATAATGATCAGATCAGAAATAAAAATAAATGAAGGAAACAATAGCAAAGAGCAATAAAACTAAAAGCTGGTTCTTTGAGAAGATAAACAAAATTGATAAACCATTAGCCAGACTCATCAAGAAAAAAAGGGAGAAGACTCAAATCAATAGAATTAGAAATGAAAAGGAGAAGTAACAACTGACACTGCAGAAATACAAAAGATCATGAGAGATTACTACAAGCAACTCTATGCCAATAAAATGGACAACCTGGAAGAAACAGACAAATTCTTAGAAAAGCACAACCTGCCAAGACTGAATCAGGAAGAAATAGAAAATATGAACAGACCAATCACAAGCACTGAAATTGAAACTGTGATTAAAAATCTTCCAACAAACAAAAGCCCAGAATCAGATGGCTTCACAGGTGAATTCTATCAAACATTTAGAGAAGAGCTAACACCTACCCTTCTCAAACTCTTCCAAAATATAGCAGAGGGAGGAACACTCCCAAACTCATTCTACAAGGCCACCATCACCTTGATACCAAAACCAGACAAAGATGTCACAAAGAAAGAAAACTACAGGCCAATATCACTGATGAACATAGATGCAAAAATCCTCAACAAAATACTAGCAAACAGAATCCAACAGCACATTAAAAGAATCATACACCATGATCAAGTGGGGTTTATTCCAGGAATGCAAGGATTCTTCAATATATGCAAATGAATCAATGTGATACACCATATTAACAAATTGAAGAAGAAAAACCATATGATCATCTCAATAGATGCAGAGAAAGCTTTTGACAAAATTCAACACCCATTTATGATAAAAACCCTGCAGAAAGTAGGCATAGAGGGAACTTTCCACGACATAATAAAGGCCATCAATAAAGGCCACAGCCAACATCGTCCTCAATGGTGAAAAACTGAAAGCATTTCCACTAAGATCAGGAACAAGACAAGGTTGCCCACTCTCACCACTCTTATTCAACATAGTTTTGGAAGTTTTAGCCACAGCAATCAGAGAAGAAAAGAAATCCAAATTGGAAAAGAAGAAGTAAAGCTGTCACTGTTTGCAGGTGACATGATACTATACATAGAGAATCCTAAAGATGCTACCAGAAAACTACTAGAGCTAATCAATGAATTTGGTAAAGCAGCAGGATACAAAATTAATGCACAGAAATCTCTGGCATTCCTATACACTAATGATGAAAAATCTGAAAGTGAAATCAAGAAAACACTCCCATTTACCGTTGTAACAAAAAGAATAAAATATCTAGGAATAAACCTACCTAAGGAGACAAAAGACCTGTATGCAGAAAATTATAAGACACTGATGAAAGAAATTAAAGATGATACAAATAGATGAGAGATATACCATGTTCTTGGATTGGAAGAATCAACATTGTGAAAATGACTCTACTACCCAAAGCAATCTACAGATTCAATGCAATCCCTATCAAACTACCACTGGTATTTTTCACAGAACTAGGGCAACAAATTTCACAATTTGTATGGAAACACAAAAGACCCTGAATAGCCAAAGGAATCTTGAGAACGATAAACGGAGCTGGAGGAATCAGGCTCCCTGATTTCAGACTATACTACAAAGCTACAGTAATCAAGACAGTATGGTACTGGCACAAAAACAGAAAGATCAATGGAACAGGATAGAAACCCAGAGATAAACCCACACACATTTGGTCACCTTATCATTAATAAAGGAGGCAGGAAGGTACAGTGGAGAAAGGACAGCCTCTTCAATAAATGGTGCTGGGAAAACTGGACAGGTACATGTAAAAGTATGAGATTAGATCACTCCCTAACACCATACACAAAAATAAGCTCAAAATGGATTAAAGACCTAAATGTAAGGCCAGAAACTATCAAACTCTTAGAGGAAAACATAGGCAGAACACTCTATGACATAAATCACAGCAAGATCATTTCTGACCCACCTCCCAGAGAAATGGAAATAAAAACAAAAACAAACAAATGGGACCTAATGAAACTTCAAAGCTTTTGCACAGCAAAGGAAACCATAAACAAGACCAAAAGACAACCCTCAGAATGGGAGAAAATACTTGCAAATGAAGCAACTGACAAAGGATTAATCTCCAAAATTTATAAGCAGCTCATGCAGCTCAATAACAAAAAGACAAACAACCCAATCCAAAAATGGGCAGAAGACCTAAATAGACATTTCTCCAAAGAAGATATACAGACTGCCAACAAACACATGAAAGAATGCTCCACTTCATTAATCATTAGAGAAATACAAATCAAAAGTACAATGAGATATCATCTCACACCAGTCAGAATGGCCATCATTAAAAATTCTAGAAACAATAAATGCTGGAGAGGGTGTGGAGAAAAGGGAACCCTCTTGCACTGTTGGTGGGAATGTAAATTTATACAGCCACTGTGGAGAACTGTATGGAGGTTCCTTAAAAAACTACAAATAGAACTACCATATGACCCATCAATCCCACTACTGGGCATATACCCTGAGAAAAGCATAATTCAAAAAGGGTCCTGTACCAAAATGTTCATTGCAGCTCTATTTACAATAGCCCGGAGATGGAAACAACCTAAGTGTCCATCATCGGATGAATGGATAAAGAAGATGTGGCACATATATACAATGGAATATTACTCAGCCATAAAAAGAAACGAAATTGAGCTATTTGTAATGAGGTGGATAGACCTAGAGTCTGTCATACAGAGTGAAGTAAGTCAGAAAGAGAAAGACAAATACCGTATGCTAACACATATATACGGAATTTTAGAAAAAAAAAGTCACGAAGAACATAGGGGTAAGACAGGAATAAAGACACAGACCTACTAGAGAATGGACTTGAGGATATGGGGAGAGGGAAGGGTAAGCTGTGACAAAGGGAGAGAGAGGAATGGACATATATACACTACAAAACGTAAGGTAGATAGCTAGTGGGAAGCAGCCGCATAGCACAGGGAGATCAGCTCGGTGCTTTGTGCCTGCCTGGAGGGGTGGGATAGGGAGGGTGGGAGGGAGGGAGATGCAAGAGAGAAGAGATATGGGAACATATGTATATGTATAACTGATTCACTTTGTTATAAAGCAGAAACTAACACACCATTGTAAAGCAATCATACTCCAATAAAGATGCAAAAAAAAAAAATGAAGATAGGAAAGAGATCTTTCAGAGGTAATCTTTGGGGGAAAGGGGCAAATTAAGATAATGCTCATTTTTTTTAGTAACTGGTGGTTCCACTTCCTGAGGCAAGGAAAACTCAAAGAAAAAGAAGATTTGGATTTGTGTTCAAGGTGAATGCAGGGGTAGCTGTCATGGAATGTGGAATTGCCATGATGTGAGAGGCCCATGTTGAGGTGCCGTGAGGCTCTTACAAAGGGGTCTAAAGAGAAGAAGTCCAGGATGGAGAGAGTGATGTTATAACTGACCTTGTTGTATTTCACATAGATTATCTTACACGAAACACCTTATCATGCTTTTATAACCTGTAATGTAAGTAAGTTACATGTAAGCAAGGACCATGTAAATGGGTTCATGATAAAAGAGACAGTTTTATCTAACTCAAAAAGAAACATGTGCCCCAATGTTTATAGCAGCACTAGTTACAATAGCCAAGACATGGAAGCAACCTAAATGTCCATCGACAGAGGAACGGATAAAGCAGATGTGGTCCATATACAAAATGGAATACTACTCTGCCATAAAAAAGAATGAAGTAATGCCATTTGCAGAACATGGATGGACCTAGAGATTATCATATTAAGCGAAGTAAGTCAGACACAGAAAGACAAATACCATATGATATCACATGTGGAATCTAAAAAAATGATACAAATGAACTTATTTACAAAACAGAAATAGACTCACAGACACACAAAACAAAGTTATGGTTACCAAAGGGAATAGTAGTAGGAGGGGAAAGAGATAAATTAGGAGTTGGGGATTAATATATACACACTATTATATATAAAAGAGATAAAAAACAAGGACCTTCTGCATAGCACAAGGAACTATACTCAATATCTTATAATAACCCATAGTGGAAAACAATCTAAAAAAGAATATGTACATGTGCATATATGTGTATATACATATATATATATAAAACTGAATCACTTTGCTGTACACTTGAAAATAACACAATATTGTAAATTAACTATACTTCAATTTAAAAAAATGAGAAAAGTACAGACAAAAAGAGATAAAAAAAAAAAAGGAGTCAGTTTTAGAAGTTAAAAATGCAAAGGCAGGGCTTCCCTGGTGGCGCAGTGGTTGAGAGTCCGCCTGCCGATGCAGGGGACACGGGTTCGTGCCCCGGTCCGGGAGGATCCCACATGCCGTGGAGGGGCTGGGCCCGTGAGCCATGGCCGCTGAGCCTGCGCGTCCAGAGCCTGTGCTCCGCAAAGGGAGAGGCCACAACAGTGAGAGGCCCGCCTACCGCAAAAAAAAAAAAGCAAAGGCGATGGCTGAGAATGAATCCTCCAATATACGTATAAATATATATAATCCTCCATGTGTAAACACAATATTTTCTTTAAAAAATAGTTTGAATTTTTGTATGCATTTCTCACATTGTTGAAAGGCAGTGTGGGATTGAGGCTAAGGGCATATTTTCTGGAATGAACTGTGTGTTTAACTCCTAGTTCTGCCTCTCCTGAGCTGTGTGATCTTGAATACTTCACTTAAGCTCTCTGGGCTTCTGCAATCTCATATAGAATGAAGGTGATAACTTGGAGATAACACACCACACAGGATTTTTGTAAGAACTAAATGGGATATTACAGGGTATGACTTTTTTTTTTTTTTTTTTTGCGGTACGCGGGCCTGTCACTGTTGTGGCCTCTCCCGTTGTGGAGCACAGGCTCCGGACGCGCAGGCTCAGCGGCCATGGCTCACGGGCCCAGCCGCTCCGTGGCATGTGGGATCTTCCCGGACCGGGGCACGAACCCGTGTCCCCTGCATCGGCAGGCGGACTCTCAACCACTGCGCCACCAGGGAAGCCCTAGGGTATGACTTTTAAAGGAGAGCCTGGCATATGAGAGTGTTCAATAAGCATTGTCTATTATTATCTTAGATGAAAGTATTTGTTGTTATTCTTTCAACATAAATTTACCCAGAATGGTGAAGAATGGTCTCAAACTTCTATTTATATCTATATCAAACGAACTCAAAGTTGGTACATGACCTAAGTAGAAATTGTGCTCCTTTCAAAAGGGGTTGGATACAAGGTGAATACACAGGTCTTTCTTCAAAGGAAAATTAAAGCTCATTTAATATTTTTAAAAATATATGTAGTTTGGAGGAAATTTAACTGTTTGACATTGTTTACAATAATCAACCAGTTAATAGCTTCATCATAATAATGCAGATGCAATCCTAGTTTTAGTAAACCGACTGTGTAAAGGACAAAAGGGGGAAATTATAAAAGCTGGAAACTGAAACAAATGCAAGTAATAAGACATAACTGTAAAAAAACAGAGGGCTCTATCTTCTGGGGGGCTTTCCTGTGATGATTCTGAGGCACAGCAACCTAGCTTGGAGGGTCAGCTGCCCAAGCAGAGGAAAGGATGCAGGAAGAAACCTGCAGCATCAGACGGAAGGGAAATTTCAGGAAAAGAGAGGATTCAAAAATAAAGTATGTCAAATCAGAAGTTTCAAATCAAAAGCAGAGAAAGAGTACCCTTGCCCCTTCTCCCCCACCAAAAAAAAAATCCCATTTGTGTATCTTCTGTTAAAGGAAAGAAATAAGAGCTGTGCAGAGATGAAGAAGCTGTGTCACCCCCTGTTATGTGATGCTCAGTTCAGCTTCTGGACTGTAAAAAATGACCTAATTCTTTCTCTTAACTTTCTAGATATTTATACACCTTCTTCTGAATAGTCAACAATTCTTTCTTCAAGTTTATGTGTTAGATTATAATTTTCTTAATATAGACACTTTGTTGAATATTATGTATAACAAGTGCAACAAAGCAGCCTCTGACAGTTTTTCTTCCTTCATACATAGATAGTATGCATTTGGTAATTCATTCCTGAGGAAGCTTTACTAAAAATAGTATGAAAGATAAAAGTGACAAGTTACAATGTGGAGGATATGGAAGGGTGAAAACCTAAGAGGACACTAAAAGCATATTTCAATCTATTTAATATAGCTTCCTATATAAGACACAACAATTAGATACATCTTTTGCAGAAAACAGAAAAAAAAAATTCCACCATGTAGTACACTTAGCTCCCAGAAAACCACCCACAGTTCTCAATTTGGAAATTTATCCTTAGGGTTTTTTGCCAGAAATAATTTATCCTTTTCCATGGTCATGTTTTCAAAGAAATCTTTCTCTTTTTTTTCCCTCTACTTTAGAGGCAGTTTAATGCTTATGAGCCCTAGCCCTGACCTAGCCTATGTTCTGATGCATTTTTCCAATGGCAAAAGTCAAACTCGGCATTCACTATCTTTGGCCTCACAGAAAATTGGTCCAAGTGGATCCAGGAATGTTGGCTGAAGAAGACTTTGACACGGAGACAGCCTCTCTGCCAGGTGTATGCCCTCAGGATGACAGACACGGTCTAATTCAGATTCCAAACTTGCAGGAGAGACAAGAGATGAAGAAGAGCTGAGGTCACACATCCATCTCTGGTCCATCCAACTGTGGCCAGGCTTGGGGCTGGAGGGAGAACAGGGTCACATACTAAAAACACAGTAGCGTTCAGGGAAGCATGGCAGTGGGCTGAGGGGAAACTCCAGCATTATCCACTCCAGGTTCTAATCAGGGCTTATTCACCAACAGGATTAAAAGCAATCAGGGCAAGAAATTGTTTGGAAGAGCTATCCATGGGATATGATCTAAAAAAAAAAAAAAAAATGAGTAGTCGAGTTGATCTCCAGGCTGGAGGGTTTAGTATTGTGACAATGACAAAAGAGAAAACCCAAAGATATCTTGGCTACAACTAGAAAGCTTAATCTTTTTTTTTAAAAAAATCTTTATTGCAGTATAATTGCTTTACAATGTTGTGTTAGTATAACAAAGTTAATCAGCTATATGTATACATATAACCCGATATACCCTCTCTCTTGCAGTCTCCCTCCCACCCTCCCTATCCCACCCCTCTAGGTGCTCACAAAGCACGGAGCTGACCTCGCTGTGCTATGTGGCTGCTTCCCACTAGCTATCTATTTTACATTTGGTAGTGTGTATATGTCAGTGCTACTCTCTCACTTCGTCGCAGCTTAGCCTTCTCCCTCCCCGTGTCCTCAAGTCCATTCTCTATGTCTGTGTCCTTATTCCTGTCCTGCCCCTACGTTCATCAGAACCCTTTTTTTTTTTAGCTTCCATATATATGTGTTAGCATATGGTATTTGTTTTTCTCTTTCTGACTTACTTCACTCTGTATGAGAGTCTCTAGATCCATCCACGGCTCTACAAATGACCCAGTTTCGTTCCTTTTTATGGCTGAGTAATATTCCATCGTATATATGTACCACATCTTCTTTATCCATTCATCTGTCGACGGGCATTTAGGTTACTTCCATGTCCTGGCTATTGTAAATAGTGCTGCAATGAACATTGGGGTGCATGTGTCTTTTTGAATTATGGTTTTCCCTGGGTATATGCCCAGTAGTGGGATTGCTGGGTCATATAGTAATTCTATTTTTAGTTTTTTAAGGAACCTCCATACTGTTCTCCATAGTAGCTGTATCAATTTACATTCCCACCAACAGTGCAAGAGGGTTCCCTTTGCTCCACACCCTCACCAGCACTTGTTGTTTATAGATTTTCTGATGATGCCCTTTCTAACAGGTGTGAGATGATACCTCAGGTTGTCCATTTTTTTGGCATATAGTTGCTGGTATTCATCTCTCATGATCCTTTGTATTTCTGCAGTGTCAGTTGTTACTTCTTTTTCATTTCTCATTCTGTTGATTTGAGTCTTCTCCCTTTATTTTCTTGATGAGTCTGGCTACTGGTTTACCAATTTTGTTTATCTTCTCAAAGAACCAGCTTTTAGTTTTATTGATCTTTGCTATCGTTTCCTTCATTTCTTTTTCATTTATTTCTTATCTGATCTTTATGATTTCTTTCCTTCTGCTAACTTTCAGGGGTTTTTTGTTCTTCTTTCTCTGATTGCTTTAGCTGTAAGGTTAGGTTGTTCATTTGAGATGTTTCTTGTTTCTTGACTTAGGACTGTATTGCTATAAACTTCCCTCTTAGAACTGCTTTTGCTGAATCCCATAGGTTTTGGGTCATCGTGTTTTCATTGTCATTTGTTTCTAGGTATTTTTTTATTTCCTCCTTGATTTCTTCAGTGATCTCTTGCTTATTTAGTAGTGTATTGTTTAGCCTCCATGTGTCTATATTTTTTACAGATTTTTTTCCTATAATTGATATCTAGTCTCATAGCATTGTGGTAGGAAAAGATACTGATACAATTTCAGTTTTCTTATATTTACCAAGGCTTGATTTGTGACACAAGATATGATCTATCCTGGAGAATGTTCCATGAGCACTTGAGAAGAAAGTGTATTCTGTTGTTTTTGGATGGAATGTCCTATAAATATCAATTAAGTCCATCTTGTTTAATGTGTCATTTAAAGCTTGTGTTTCCTTATTTATTTTCATTTTTGTTGATCTGTCCATTGGTGAAAGTGTGGTGTTAAAGTCCCCTACTCTTATTGTGTTACTGTCAATTTCCCCTTTTATGGCTGTTAGCATTTGCCTTATGTATTGAGGTCCTCCTATGTTGGGTGCATAAATATTTACAATTGTTATATCTTCTTCTTGGATTGATCCCTTGATTATTATGTAGTGTCCTTCTTTGTCTCTCATAATAGTCTTTATTTTAAAGTCTATTTTGTCTGATATGAGAATTGCTACTCCAGCTTTCTTTTGATTTCCATTTGCACGGAATATGTTTTTCCATCCCCTCACTTTTAGTCTCTATGTGTCCCTAGGTCTGAAGTGGGTCTCTTGTAGACAGCAAACATATGGGCCTTGTTTTTTTATCCATTCAGCCAGTCTATGCCTTTTGGTTGGGACATTTATTCCATTTACATTTAAGGTAACTATTGATATGTGTGTTCCTATTACCATTTTCTTAATTGATCAGAACAATACAACAGATTAATACAACATTTCTAAAATATGTCTTCTGTGAGTGAGAAAACAGGCTTCGTGGCTAATATCCACACCTAGGAAAACCAAGGGAAGATTTGGTTTTACTAATTCAAATCCCCTTAGTGGAAAATAAACAATTCCTGAAAACCTACAAGAGCTAAATACACTTCAGAATAGAAATCCGAAGCACTGTACTTCTTTGTTTGTAAACCTGCTCTTTGGATCCATTGATGTAGGTATTAGAAAAATAACCTAATAACAGGCATTTGTATATGCCCTTTAAGAAGCAGTTTATGTTAAAGGTATGCAAAAAAATTTGTAGATCTCAATAAGGTCAAAGGGAGGTTAGTTTAAAAGGGTGAGGGGTTATATTTAATCCACTGAATGTGAATGCTTAGCCTTAGATTCAAAAGCTAGGATCAGTGAGAAGGAGAAAAATACTCCCTTCTGAATGGAAAAGAATGCATATAAATGATACACCCTGGGGCTGCATTCATTGAATGTCCTTTTTTAACTGTAGCTAATTTGGGTTGAATGTCTTACTCTACCAAATGATTCAGACAAAGCAGCAAAGACAAATGAAAGCCGTGGATAAGTATTTCCAAGTAGTCCCAGAAAAGAAAACTAGGGTAAGCCAGCCTCCTTAAAATTTTCATATTCAAGACTCCGTTGAGATTTCTGATAAGAGCTATGGACTCTCTTTCTTGAAAATTGTGCTGCACTAAAATATTTACATATGAGGGTCCAGGGGCTTCTGAATCCCTGGAGATACTTCTGTGGACTTTACCATTTCAAGACCAGCTTGAAACTTCTAGTCATCCATTATTTTCCATTCCCAGTGTCACCATACTAATTCAAGCCAATTTTATAACACTCCTGTTCTATGTTATTCTCTCCCCTGTGGAGTTCACACTTCCTGTTGAATATATCACTATCCAAAATAAAATTGCAAAGAGTTTTGCCTCAAGTGCAACCCCCTCAGTGTTTTGATCAGAGTTTACCTTATCTCCCTATAAATCCTACTGTTCTACCTGCTTTGTTTCTTGTATGTACCTAATAGAATTTTTTTCATCTCCATGTTTTTACTTTGAAAGTTATTTTTTGCTTTTAATGCCTTCATCTGTTTCTCAGCCTATCAAGCTTAAGATTCAACACAAACATCAAACAGTCTTTTAAAAATGTTGCCCTCATAGCTTTCCATATTCTGTTTATAGTCCCATGACATTTAGTTTATGTCCTTCATATGGTATTCGGTACTTATTTATTTATACTACAATCATTTATATATATATGATTTCTCTCCTTTTAAGATAGTCAATATTGGAAACTCAGATCAAGATGGTGGAGTAGGAGGCCATGGAACTCACCTCCCCTCCGCAACACATCAAAAATACATCTACATGTGGAACAATTCTCACTGAAAACTAACTGGAGACTGGCAGGAAGTCTTCTGTACAACCAAGGCTGTAAGCAAGACACACACATAATCATGTAGGAAGGGAAGAGAAGAGATCAGGTCAGGACCCATGCCTCTGGGAAGGGACTCAGAGGAAAAGGGAGATCACATGGGCAGAGAGCCTCCCTGGGGAGAGAGTGGTTCAAGCCACACATTGGGTGTCACAGCCCTGGGGTCTGACACAAGGAAGATGAACCCCCTTGGCTGGTGGGGCTAACAGGAGGGCTGTGGGAAGCCTGGACTCTGCACGTGAGGAGCACAGGCTTGCTTGCTTGCTGCTGAGGGAGGGCAAAGAGGGCAGGCTGAAACCACATGTGGGTGGCTGGCTGGTTTCCCACAACTGCCCCAGCGTGTGCCCCAGCCTGAGCTGAGGGAACGCTCCAGCCCTGCTCGCCCCGCATCACAGCGCCACACTGGAGCGAGGGCTGCCGAGGACAGAACCCCGCTGCAAGACAGAGGTGGCTCAAACCCAAGTGGAGGCTGAGCAGGGGGGTGACAGCCACTATTGGCGCTTACACAGGCGGCACATCCAGGGCAGACTGCCACACCTCACACCCCAGCCCTTGCCAAACACCCACACCAGTCCCTCGTGTTGCAGTACTGCTCCACTCTAGGGATGAGGCTGGGGGTCCTGGGAGAGGGGAGAACACACACCTAAAGAGAATGGGCCAGCTTGGACCTGAACCTCAGGGCTTCTGCTTCAACAACTTCGGACCCACCCTCACCCCTGATAGTGTGGTGATGAGCACTGAGCAGAGGAGAAGCCCTGCCTCACAGCTGGCTCCAGCCCCAACCTCTCCATCTCCAGCCTCACCTCCTACCAAGGTGATAGCTGTCAGCACACCCTGGGAAAAGCTGTGACTTGTGTTCACGTCAGATCCAGCTCTCCCACCAAAGCCACTGGGCACATGCAGTCTGTATAGGGATGCTCCTACAGAAGGACACCCATTTAAGACCACCATGGGAAACTGTTTTACCTAATTTCACAGAGACAGAGAAAGATACACAAAATGAGAAGACAGAGGAATTTGTCTCAATTGAAAGAGCAAGAGAAAACTAAAAAAAAAAAAAACTAATGAAATAAAAAGAAGCAGTTTATCAGATAAAGAATTCAAAGCATTAGCAATAAGAGTAATAACTAAATCAGGGAAAAGAATAGATGAATGTAGAATTTTAACAAAGAACTAGAAAATATAAAAGAGAACAAGTCAGAACTGAAGAATGTAATAACTGAAATGAAAAACACACTAGAAGCAATTAATAGCACACTAAGCAATACAGAGGAACACGTAAGTGGAAGATAGAATAATGGTGATACTCAATCAGAACAATAAAAAGAAAAACAAATTTAAAAATGAGAATAGTAAAAGTGACCCCTGGGGTAACATCAAGCATACCAACATTCACATTGGAGGAGGTCGCAGAAGAAGAGAGAGAGAAAGGGGTTGAAAATATATTTAATGAAATTATTGCTGCCGGTCAATGCTTTGGTTTTGGTATGTGTCTTCTATATCTTTTTTACCCACATTTACTTATTTAATAAAACTTTATTAATACTAATCTTGTGCTTGGTAGCAAAACATACATGGTACTTGCTATCATAGAACATACAGGTAAACAAGCAAAACACATACAATAAGCTAACAAAGAAATAAATAATCACAAAATGTAAAATTCTATGAAAGAAAGAAATAGCTTGGTCAAAAATTAACAGAAAGGGACCAATTTAGAATGACCAGGAAAAGCCTCCCCAGGTAAGAGACATTGAATAGAGAGCTGTGGGTGAGCAGGAAGCTGGTCTAACCACAGCCTGGGGAAGAACATTTCAGAAGGAAGGAACAGCATGAGCAGAAACCCTAAGATGAGAAAAAGAAAACCTTTGGAATGTTCTAGAAACTGATAGGGTTCATGTGAATAAAGCATAGTGAGAGAGAGGAGGAATTGCACCACATGTCCAGATGTAGTTGTAGAGAAGCAGGGGCTAAGTGTGAGCTTTTTACATAAAAATGCACACAAGCTCTTATGTGGAGAATAAATTGAAGGTGCCAGAGCAGCAAAGAATCAGGGAAACTCAGAAGGCTGGTGCTCGAACAAAGTGGTGGAGAGAGACAGTGGCAGAGATGAAGGTAAAGTGCAAGTTTTGAGATGACTTATGAATAACAGACCATAGGGACAGATTTGAAATGGGATGAGAAAAAGAGAAGAATGAGGGGTGATTTCTGAGCTTCTGGATGGTTAATGATTAAATTCCAGTCTTCTGGAGGGAAAGTGGATTTGAGGAATTAATAACTTATCTTCTGATTTCTCCAAAAGTCACTAGGAGATTCTGGGAAGCTTGTGGCTTGAAGATGACTCTGCTGAATCCCCCACTACTCCAGTTCAGCTACTAACTCAAACCCTGAGAAGGGCAGTGGCTGGAGCCTGTCTACAGGCCTGGCTGGAGAGTGAGAGCTGGGACCAAGCCCTGGTGGGTCCTGATGAGGGTGCTGGTGCAGGCTCCTCCCCTCTTAGTGGACAAGAACTGGAAGTTCTTGGAGGAGACCAAAATGCTGAGGAAAAGCTATGAACTCTGTCCAAAACAAGAGGAAGATTGTTTCTGAGACAACGTGTGGGTCCACCTGACCTCAGTAGGGAAAAGCAGAAAGTTGGCCAGAGTCCTGCTCTCCTCCAAGTCTGCATGAAGTGTGGGTGTTAGATACAGAAGCAGGGTGTCTGCTATAGCAATGAATTCTGCAACACACACACATGCAATTTTGAATTAATAATGTCATATTGTTACCAAACCAAACTTGGGTTCACTTGCCTGCATGCAGTAAAGCCAATCTACTGACACCAGGTTAGGGTGAAGGAAACTGCAGCATTTATTGTAGGGCAGCAAGCAAGGAGTCCAGGTAGCTAGTGCTTAAAAGGCCCCAGATCCCTGAAGGCTTTCAGGGAAAGGTTTTTAAAGAAAGGTTGAGGGAAGAGGATTGTGGGGTGTGTGAGCAGCTCATGGACATTCTTCTGATTGGTTGGTTGTCAGGTAATCAGGAGTCAACATCATTAACCTGGTTCCAACAGGTCTGGGTCTATGTGCTTGTGGGCAGCACACAGTTAATTTCTTCCACCTGGTGGGGGTTTCAGTATCTGCAAAACAGCTCAAAGGACATGGCTCAGAATATTATCTATAGTCCTGGAGGAAGAGCTAAAGGTCATTGACTTTGTTTAATGGTTAAACTACTATTATGTTGTTTTGCTTGACTGTTTTCCTCTCTTTCTGCATTTTCTCATTTCTCTGATTAACTTTACTCTTTGGAACTTGGGGAAGGCCCAGAAGGCTAAAGTTTTCCCACAGACAAGAGGCAGGGAGAGGACATGGGGGTGGGGTCTATTCCAGGAAGTCCCCATAGGGTCCTTCTGGGTTACAATATATTAAATAATGGTTCTTAACATAGAAAAGACACATAAGGGAAATACTGATAAAATCAAGACTATCTAGAATTACAAGTATAAAATCATCTCAGCTAAAATCTAGCATATTTAGAATTAAAGTATAAAACCACCTCAAAGAAACCTCGACAACTGCACTGTTAGGATCCCCATGTTACAGATACAGAAACTGAGGGGCAGAGAGTGTAAATCACTTGCCCAAAGTCATATGGCTATGAGGTGGTGGAGCTGAGTTTTGAACTCAGGCAAACAAATCTGCTTACGAATTGTTTACAGTGATAAGGATGCCCCCCAGTTTTTCACTTGTGGCCTGGTGGCCTTAGTGAGCAAAGGATTCAATCTTACTTCAATCAATCATCTATAAAGTATGGTGTGTGTCTTAGATGATTCTTATGGTCTTTTCCAACTCCAGCATTCCACAAGAAGCCCATATCAATGTCCTTAAATAAATGAACATTATGGATTTGACATAAAGATCATGATCCATTTAGGGTAGATTTAATAAAATTATAAATTTCTTAAATCAGGCTTTTTGCCTTCTCAATTAAGAACGAAATTTTAATCACACTCTAGAGCATTGAAAATGATTCTATCAACATTAACAATCTTTAAATGAACCAGTACATGTGTTTTGAATGAATAATATCAGGCAAAGTAAAAGAAGAACCCAATGTGGAGGTTTAGGTACCTAAATGGTACCAAAAATGGCCTGAATTAATGAAGAAAATATATTTGACATTTATTTAATTCACTTGTTTATGATGCCTCTATTGGAAATGAGCCTACATTGGATTCCAGATAGTGCTAAAAAATAACAATGTAACAGCAGAAGCAAAAGACCAACTGACACTAACATAAGAGCAATTGATTACGATATTAGTAGGTCATGAAATGATGTGTAATGAGTGTAGGTTAGCTAACTTCCTCAAGAGTTAGTTTTATTTTAACTTTTTATTTGGAAGTAATTATAGATTCATAGGAAGTTGCCTTTCACCAAGTTTTCTCCAATGGCTTATATAATTATTATACTATTTCAAAATTAGGAATTTGATGTTGGTAGAACATGTGTGTATAGTTCTACATCATAAAATTTCATTTTAAACCCTAGAAAAGAATGCCTTTACTTCTTCATAATTAAGATGCCTTTCCACCTATGCTGTTGGCTGAAGTTTTCACAGGATAAAGCTTGTTTTTGAATAATGGGCTTACTTCATGCCCTTGTTGTCATATTTCGCACCACTTAAGGTATTTCCAGCATTAGCTAAATTATATCCTCATCTGTCCAACAGACAGATTTTCTCCTATTTTTATACATAAAGTTGCTGCAAAGAAAAGAAGCATTTGAGAAGTCCACTAAAACATTTTTTCGGTGCTCTAAAGAATTTATTCAGACAGTATTCTTATATCGTGTATAATATTTATCAATGGTAAGTAACAACTATTTATAAGTTCTTAAACTCACTTCTGTGTGTCACAATACAATTAATTATGGTAACAGGCCAGGAAAATAGCAGAACTATTTGTGTCACATTTAGATGGCAGTGCTAATTTGACTTAGAAATTACTATATAATATTATAGCCTAAACAGTCATTGACATTAATTTCAGATTATGCTTCAAATTAAGAATAGAAAAATTAAATAGTTATAAAATAATAATTAGAAAACAGGTTAGCACGTCATTTAAGACATGTTTTTTCCAGTTTTACATATGAAACATTTTTTTAATGGTAAAATTAGTCCTGGAGAATGTTTCTATCGGAAGTCAGAACAGGTGTTTCAAATTCTATACACTATCAATTTAAAATTCCCTTTTCCTCCAGCTGCTCTGAGATCTTATCTGCTGCGAGATTGTTCGTAGCACTTTCCTCTGCCCCCCCTGCTCTTGTGAAAATTCATTTTATTGTAATTGTTGGAAAAAGCAATGCCTGAGTTCCCGTCAACACACAGAGAGGGTTACTGACCCTCAGCCCGCCTCCACAGCCTAGTGTGAAGGAAGAGCCCATGGCAGCCCTAAACCCAACCCAAACCCAACCCAGCCTCCGTTTACCCATCTCTAAAGTGTAAGTTATAAGTACAAGATCTTCCAAGATACTTTCTCTCTTTAATTCAATAATTCTGTGATGTCTCCAATTCAGGTGGCACATGCAAATTCAATTCCATAGCCAGCATTCCCTCGTGTAGGATATTATCAGCAGAAATGCAGTTTCATTTCTTTAAAAGGATACAGTTGATACTCTCGAGGCATCCACGGCAGCTTGGATGATGGGCCAGAGAATCTTTTTGGCTCTGACAGTCTGGCTTGGCCATGGCCTTGACTCTTGTACCCTGTAACCTTCGAGCTGTGCCAGGACACGAGCAGCAACAAATTGAGATTCCACTGCTCAATTGTCGAAAACCTAGGATAATGGTTGATTTGGAGCCAGCCTTTCTATTGAATCCCAGCCCACCTCTCACCAGCTGTGTCTCTAGGCAGAGATGTGGATCAGGAAGGAAGGAGGACCAGGGTAGGCCAACCCTGGACAAGCACAGAGGTGGTTTTACCCTCTGCCCCATTTCAAACACCTTCTGGACAGAGCTGCTCCTGGACCCAGCAGTGTGATTTCCAGACAGGCAGGGGTCAAAGACCTGAGAGTGGATCCTGCCCTTAAAAGATGAAGTCGAGGGTGGGTAGGAGGACCTCACAGCAGGAGGGCACAAGCTAGGAGTACAAATGAACATGAGAATCGTAGAGCTTCAGATTTGGGAAAAGGCTGTAACTAGAACTTAGTCCTTGACCTCCTGCTATCTCCTGACCAGCGGCAGTTAATATTCTGCTTCAATATCCCCAGTGGTAGGTAGTTCACCACCTAGCAATGTAAATGTTTACTTTTTGCCTACCTAATTCAATCCTTCCCAATTACGGACTGTCTTTAATTTTATTCTATTTCCTTGCACAGTTGTTTGAATGGGAAGTAAAAGGGAGAATGGAAGGAAAAACAATAGCAGCTCTTGCTGAATCTTGGCCTCGTAGTTTGACATCATCACAGTTTCACTGGTTTTATTTGCAGGAATAATTGCACCTCACAATCCTTAAATTGCTACGGATACGCAATTCTTGGTGAGCATTTCCTTTGGACTGTTTTTGAATTGTATCACTTTAGAGAAAGCTATTTTATATTTCTAAAAAATTTCACATTATTGTGACAAATTTTGAAAAAATTCCAGAACAAGTGGTTTCTTTTTTTTTTTTTGTATCTATTTCAAATACGTGGCTTGACGTTTTCCCCAAGGTCTTGCTTGAAGTGTGAAATTGTTCCTCCAGCTCTGGTAATGCTCCTTAAGTTTCTCATTAGCAAAAGATAGAAAGCATATTGTCTAGAAAAAAATTAACTTTAATAAAAATGGTCAGTCTTAAATGGAAGCAGACCACAATGTCTGTACCATATTCCAGATGGTTAATGGGAATGATTTTATTCTTTCCTCAACTTGGAGTCTTCTTTGCATTATTCTCTATTTCCTTAGATAAGTGCAGATTGTATTTGAAGACAATCAGAACTGTTAAAAGCTAAGCGACTGCATTTCAGAAGAATAATTTGTGTTTTCTGTCACCCAGTGCCATTGTATTCTGATATCTAATATGCAGTCAGCAAGGATGTGCATTCACCATTCAGCTCTTCAATCTTTGCCCTCCAGAGAGGAGAAGCATTACTCATTTCTCTCCCCATGCACTTCTGGAGCAGGGTTACAACAAGGTTGAAGGGTCTAACTCTTAAGGAATCATCCATCCAGGAAATTAAAGATATTTCAGGAGGCATTTTTATAAATACTAACCTACGCAGTGAAGATTAGCATAAAGTCATATAAAAAAGAGAGCCGACCAGTTAAACATGACTTTTTCTAATAAAAGTTTTTCATTTTAAGACACGAGAACAGGGCAGTGCAGGGTTTGAGAGGGAAGGCTCCAGAATCAGACAGTCCTGAGTTTGAATTCTGGTTTCACCGTTACTAACTATATGACCCTGAGCAAGTTCTTCATAGTTAAACCTAAGCCTATAATTTTATGCTTAAAGATAAAGCTAACGTGAGACGTCCACCCCATTGAATTCTGTGAGGAGTAAATGAGATAACACACAAGAACATCTCCTGTAGCACCTACCTACCACAGAGTAGTGCCTAGTAAGTACAAGCACTGTTACTATATTATTGCTTAATCCGGGTTCTAGAAATATTTATCATGTCTACTATATTCCAGATCCTGGGCCAGGTACTGAGGACACAGAATTTGAAGTTTGTTCTTTAGTTGTTTTCAAGATCTAGTAGAGACAAGCAAAAGGTAAACAAATGACAGGATAACGTGAGAAGTGCAGTGACGGAGGGACATGGGAACACAGCTGGGGGCGGGGGATGTCAACTGACAAGACAGCATGAAGTTTTTTTGTTTTTTTTTGTTTTTTTTTGCGGTACGTGGGCCTCTCACTGTTGTGGCCTCTCCCATTGTGGAGCACAGGCTCCGGGCGCGCAGGCTCAGCGGCCATGGCTCACGGGCCCAGCCGCTCAGCGGCATGTGGGATCCTCCTGGACCGAGGCACGAACCCGTGTCCCTTGCATCGGCAAGCGGGCTCTCAACCACTGCGCCACCAGGGAAGCCCAGCATGAAGCTTTTGACGGGTTTACAGATGAAAGTCTTTCCGTTGGTGCAGAAATGTCTCTGGTTCTTTATCACCCATGCTAGACTCTCCATGGATAAAATTTCTGGGAGTAAATTATATGCTTCTAAAATCTGCCATCATTACTTGAGGCTGTTAAGGATGCTGTCCGGGCACCATCCTAGCGACTGTCTTCAAGGTGCAGCCTCTGGAATCTTTAAGGTGTGGCCTCTGGAATCAGGCTCCTGGGATTAACTTCCGACTTCCCTGAGCCCTGGTTTGCCGTGTGCAAAATTCTCGATCTCTCTAAGTCTGTTTCTTCCCCTGTAGAGTGGGAGCGTAATGTTGCTTACTTTACGAAATTTTGTGAGGATTAAAGGAAATAATATATATAAGGCACTTGACAGATGCCAAGTGACAAGTGGATGTTGACTGCTGCACTTGGTTAAATAAGAGCTAAAAACTGCTCTCATTTCAGAAAAGTCATCATTTTCTGGTTGGTTTGTTAGGACCATGACCCATGAGTCAGAATTAAAAAGGGAGTAGTACATCTCTTGGCCAAAAGGAAAAATCTAGACATGATGGAAAGAACACCCCTATTTGTCTGTAATTTAGTTCTTTTCTATTTCCCTGGATGGTGAAGGGTGAAGGATCCTGGAAGTGTCAAATTAGATAAGGGCTGGTTTCCATTTACATTGCCGTGCTAAGCTCTATTTTCTGTGTGCGTGTTCATAATGTTCTCATTTAATGTGTAAATATGTTTTAGTCCTGACACTGTGTGCTCCTGGTTTTATGACCAAATCTGTTGCCATGCTGCCCATAGTTTTATTTTTTATATTTTAATAAAAATCCATTGTTTGATCCTTTTTATCAGACTCTTGTGAAAAGATTCATGTGAGAATCATCACCCAGTGGTAAATCACAGCCTTTTCCTAAATACCCAGGACAACAAAAAAGAAAGGAAAGGCCTTGGAAGGAAGATATGTTACCCACAGAAGTATTAATAATACACTCTGGACACAGGAAGTAGTGGGAGTATCATTCATACCAAGGTAAACATGCTGATTAAAATCTCCCTCACCGTGGCCTACAGGAGCCTCATTGTTACTTTCACCAGCAGCAATGCTGTACTGTCACTTTCTGATTTCTAGAGATTATTGTCTAAAATGTGTATTTTAGCTGAAAAAGCAGCTCCAGAATCCCCAACCACTCCCTACCACATGGCAATACAAAGGTAACCCAGTTGATGGGTGCTAATAATTATACATATATATAATATTTCACCAGTAAACCAGGCATAAGATTTATCCTTACCCCAAATTCTAATTATACTCAGATTTGACGGTATTTATGTGAGGTTTTTCTGCTTAAGCAGTCTTTTGAAAGCCATTTCAAAATTGAGAAACAGAACACACATACAGCATAATTGTTCATATAAGGTGTGATTGAAGAGCATAATGAATAATTATAAAGAGAACACCCAGAATGAGAACTGAAATAAGCTGCCCTCCAAGGAGTCCTCTGCCCCGCTGTGTGCCTCTGCCGGATCCCGTTCCTTTCCTGCCGTTTGAGGTAACAATTGCCCTGATTTGACAGTAACACTTTAGCTATAGTTTTCCCAAATATGTGTGCATCCCTAAAAATGAGGTTTAGTTTTGTGTTTTTTTGAAATTCATATGAGTGAAATCATACAAAAGGTATGATTTCTTGTCTAGTTTCATTTATTAAGTATTATCTGTGGAAGATTTGGGAAGGAAACAGGGTTTATTTAGTTTTGTTGCTAGAACATATCCTGATCTATGAATATATTATGATTATCCATTCTAATTGGACATTCGGATTGCTTCTAGTTTGGATAATTAAGGGCAATGATGCTACAGACAGTTTTTACATCAAATGTATTCTGTTCCACATGGGCAAGAGATTTTACAAGTTCTATCCTAGGGTTAAAATTGTAGGATGATCAGATATGCATTTTTTCAACTTTGCTAGCTAACCCCAAATTGTTTTCCAAAGTGGTTGTACCCACTTACACTCCCGCCAGCAGTGTAAGCAACTCATACCATTCCCATTTTGGCCAACTTTATGGGTGTGCGATGGTATTTTATTGTAGTTTTAATTCACCTTTTCCTGACTACTAATGATGTTAAACACTTTTTATATGTTTAGCAACAAACTGAATTCCCTTTTTGTGAATTTCAAATATTTTGTCAATTTTTCTAGAGTTTTTCCTTTTTCTTAACAGTATTTTAAATGAAATATGGATATCAGCACATTGTTGTCCCCCCAGCTTTATTGGGGTATAATTGAAAAATAAAATTGTAAGATATTTAAAGTATACAGGATGATGATTTGATACATGTATACATTGTGAAAGGATTCCCCATAGAATTAATTCACACATCCATCACCTCACATGTTTGCCTTTCTTCTTTTTTTCTTGTCAGAACATTGAAGTTCTCCTTTCTTAGTAAATTTCAGTTATTCGCCACAGTGTTATCAACTATAGTCGTTAGATCCTCAGACTTAATTCGCCTTAGAACTGGAAGTTTGTGCCCCGTTACTGACCTCTTCCTGAATTTCCTCATGTGAGAACTACACTGAAAGACCCCACTCCCTGCTCTGTAGAAACACTTCTGTCAACAACAACAATGATGATCCTGAATTGGGTACTCGTTTTATATACCCAAATATATACTCATTTAGTTAAAAATGTGGACGTCTCCATTGGTGTACTGTCTATGTGTTTTACTGATTTATTTCTGTACCAATATTGTCTTAACTGTTACATTTTGTGCTTAAGATGTTTTAAGTCATTATAATATAAAAACATATCTAGGGTATTACAGGCTAGTAAAAACCTGGATATCTTTCAGTCAAGTTTCATAATGATTAATGATCAAATTGATGATCAGAATTCCATGTAAGATGTTTAAATGTAGTTAAATTAAGAAGTCATTTTTAAAAGATGATTAATGATTCTTGATGATCTAAGTCTAGTTTGAGAAGATAATTTATAATAAAGAAGCAAATGGGAAAGCAGTGGGTCATAACCAGTGGAGCACATTAGAATAAATTGCAGCTTTCAAAATTCACATATGATTGCTTAGTCCCAAGGAAGTCTGGGATATAAGCCAGACACATGAATTTTAATTAAAAAATATGTGATTCCAATCATCTATCATGTTGATAATTACTCCAGAGTCAAAAAGTTGATTTCAAGTGCCAGGTCCACCATTTACTAGCTTTGTGACCTTAAATATGTTAACTTAAATTTCCAGTTTTTTCACCTATAAAATGAGGGACAGGTGTCCCCCTAAAACCTAAAAAGGCTTTTAAAGACTGGTAGGCATAAATACAACTTATTTCTCTTCCTCTTTTAATCTCGGTTTCCTGATCTGTAAAGTGGAGCTAATAATTATCTAGTGTGAAGAGTTGAAAATATCTAAATAAAGCAAACTATGTAGAAATGGTGTATGAACTGCAAAACATTATTTAAATATGAAGTATTTACACCTAAAAAGTTAACAGGTCAAGGAAGGGCTAGGGGACAAGGGGTAGTGGATTTACTTAATACAAGGTATGAATGCAAATTTTAAGGGATTTAGTGTCAGGCTTTAAGCAACACTGAAAATGGCCTTTCGTGCGTCTTCTGAGCATCAGCTTCTTTTGTGTGCGGCCGTTTGTCGGTTAATATAACAGCAGTGACAGCAGTGGGCAATGCTCCTTCTTTAGCCCTAATATCAAGACAGCCATACTACTGGGTCTCCCTGGTGCAACTCACCTACAGGCTATGCCCCTTGACCTCCACTTAGTTTACTTGGCTATTATAAAGAGACTTGGACAGCAAATTGGAATGAAATACCTTTGTCACATAAGTCAAGATAATTAGAAATAATAATAGCTGCATAGCCATAGAGAACCCCAAGATTACCCTAACTAGGAAAATTGCTTCTGTTCCCAAAACTGATTGTTTGAATAAAAAAGAATTTCCACTTAAAGCAAGGAACTTCCCTGGCCGTCCAGTCCAGTGGTTAAGACTCTTCCCTTCCACTGCAGAGGGTATGGGTTCGAAGGTTAAAAAAAAAAGAAAGAAGCAAATGAACGTGCCCTGAGTGTCACATGTACCTACCCCCTTTGAATTTCCAACTTATACCACAGACGCCCAGATAATATCACATCTTCCTCAATCAACCTAAATGTATTTAATCACCTCCTGATCCCATCAATGACTGGACTTGGAACCAACATATTCAAGAGAAGCAGGATTCTTGGATGTGTTAATTATTTTTCCAGTACTATGAACATCAGCTGACGCTTCATTTACATTTGTCTTTTGATTAATGTTAGCTCCTTTCTCTACTAAAATAATTCTTGTTCTTATTAAATGTTTAAAGATAACTTTTGTTTTGAATGCATAAATTTGTATAACATAGGAAAAGCAAAAGAATTCTGATAATTTTGTTGTATGCTCTATTACCTGGCCAAGTGAAGATCCTCCGTAATTCTTGTCACACAGTAGACAGACTCGTGCTGCTAATACTCTTACTCACGTCCAAGGCTTGATTCAGGTGCCTTCAAGAAACTTCCTTCAGTTTTGAGTTAAGTACCTCCCAGAAAACTGTGACTATACATCTGGGGTTATGCTCACCATCTGCTACATGTTAAAAAGATGCATTTCTGTGTAGGTTTCCCATGGAACTTAATGCCTGTCAAGAGGGAGGACTGTCTTGTTTTACTGCCAGCATCTTCCACAGAACTTGGCTGGTACCATTTGGGCTACTCATTAAGTGTTAGTTGAATGGAACTGAATGGCTACTACCTTTTGCTGACATCCATTCTTCTACTTCTCAGATAAACTGATAGTGAGATGAGCATATTCTGCTAAACAAAGGTTGAATAAAAATTCTTCACTTTATAGTCTGCTGTTTCTTCCTCACCCAGTCTCCAGCCAAGACTACTGTGTCGAAATGTTCAGACAAAGCTAGCTGGAAAGGGAATATGATGTCCAAACTACAGGAAGCATGAAAAATAAACAAAAGAAGTGTTAGATGACTTAGAAACCGGGAGCAATTGAAATATTTCCAAAGTGCCAACTCTGTGATTCCCTCAAAAGGAAAATGTGTGAATAAAGCTCTTAACTGAACCCTAGTATACAGCTTCTAGCATTTTAGCTTACTTTATTTTCCTCCTATTTTTCTTATTTGGGTGACTTTTTTCTAATACACTCTAGTAATACTGAGGTTTTTAGAATCTTAATCATGGCTATTTAATTATAAATTCTAACTTTATTTGAAATGTGATTTTTAAAGTTTTAACACATTATTTAATTATATTCAGGTGCAATTTCCCCTAATGAAACACTTAAATGGGAAGATGATATTTCCTTGAAAGAATTTGCACTTTTTTTTCAAAATTGTCTTGTGTTCTTTTTTTTAAAATTTATTTTATTGAAGTTTAGTTGATTTACAATGTTGTGTTAGTTTCTGGTGCATATAGCAAAGTGAATCAGTTGTACATATATATATATATTCCTCTTCATATTCTTTTCCATTCTGGTTTATTACGGGGTATTGAATATATTTTCCTGTGCTGTACAGTAGGACCGTATTGTTTATCCATTCCATATATAATAGTTCACATCTGCTAATCCCACACTCCCAGTCCATCCCTCCCCCACCTCCCACCCCACTTGGCAACCACAAGTCTTTTCTCTATGTCTGTGAGTCTGTTTCTGTTTTGTAGATAAGTTCATTTGTGTCATATTTTAGATTCCACATATAAGTGATATCATATGGTATTTGTCTTTCTCTTTCTGAATTGTCTTTTGTTCTTATTTAGCATTAAATATAGGCTAACCATAATATCTTGAGATTGAAAAAAATAAGACTTATTGCATGCAGGTGCTTAAGCTCAAAGTCAAGTATACAACTTTAAAGACTACCATTTGGCTTTGAGTGGGAAGTATAGTAATTCAGTGTTTAGGTAGGCATGCTGTGGAGTCGCCCAGATGTAGGATTAAATTTGCCTTTTGCAAATTGCTGTGACTTTGGGGGAATGTTCTATAGTCTCTGTGAGCTGCAGCTTTCTCATCTGTAAAATAATAACATTAGCCAACTTATACCTTATTGTGAGGCACTAAATGCTCAATCGGTAACTGTTGGTGTAGCCTCTATGAAACAATTAGTCAATTGATAACCCCTTTACTCCATTCAGAATGAGATGGTTTTATTACATTTGTTATTTGTTGTCATTTTGCATCAGTACTTTCTAACCGAATGTTTTCAAATTCCAAGCCTTTGATTGGAAGACAGATCACAGTCTTCCTTTTAATACTCACTGCAGGTGTCCTCGATTTCCCTGAGCCATACCACAAGCCCTGGCCTCTATGACCCTATGCTTAGTATAACCCACATCAATTCTGAATTCCATTTTGTGTATAGTCTGTTAGTTTGGTCCATTTGCTTTCCTCTCCACAACCTCATTCATACCCAAATATATTTCTAAATATTTTGTTCTGTTCCAAGTTGCAAAATATCCTTTATATGACCTTTAAAAATATTGTCTATTTTGAAAACTAGGTGCATTTTCCTCATCAGCTCCCCCACACCCTCCTGCAGTCTACCTCAGCCTTATGTTGGCATCTTCCCCGGTCTGCTCATGTACGGCACAGCCGTCTCTCTTACTTTGCTAAACCATGTCTCTATTTTACATGATACCTCCTCTTAAAGGATTTGTTATCAGTAGAATATTGTATAGCAAACAGTCCCTAACTAGGTCTCCCCTTTCTATTAACTCATTCCTAGATTTAATTAAATGGGATCACATAATTTTGGCACTTATATCTATCTTAGATATTATTTAGTCTAATCTCCTCATTTTGCAAATGAGAGCACTGAGGCCCAGAGAGATCGGTGCACAGAAAGTATTGCCTGTCTTTTCTTTCAATTAAATTAAATTTCATTTAAAATTACCCCTTGAAAGCAAAGATTACATTTTATGCATATCCCATGTGTCTATAGAATCTAAGTTGCTTTGGTGCTAATAAAACAATTCAACACTATAAAAGATTTTGATGTAATTTTCATGCCTAATTACCAAAACAGTGTGCCTATAACAGGTGATGCTTGTTTCAATGGATAATGGTAACAGCAGAAGCTTACCTGGAACTGTTCCTGAGCCATATTTCTATGGTTGTCCCCTGCCCTCTGTTAGGCCTTTGGATAAACTCTATGCCCATAAACGGCAGTGTGTTATGTGATAGAACAGAGTTCATGTGCTTTGAAGCTGGGCATATCTGAATCAGAATTTACCACTTGCTACCTCATGGCCTTGATTAAGTCATAGAACCTCTATGAGCCTTAATGGGAACAATAATACAAACCTGAAGTGGGAATTAGAGATGAATTATAATAAGCACCCAACAGATAAGTGTTCCATACCTGGAAGCTATTATTATTAAAGTTTATTTGACATTACCTAGGGGGAATGCATGCAAAGGATAGATACAGCAGTCTTCAAAACAGTCTTCCAAAAGGAAGGAAGAGAGAAAACAAAACTGATGGAACTAGAGAAAATGTCTGATATGGATGCTCACTCATTTCATTAATTTTTTTAAAAGCCGTAAAATATTAAGGCTCAAGATGAATACATATATACATACATAAAGGAGTGGGGACCACAACAACCTGTAAAATATAGTTTAGAAATAAAAACAGAAACAAGAAAAATAAGTCAGTCACACCTTTTTTTTTTTCCCTTGTTATTTGGGAAAAGCACAATATTTTGCTTGATTCCTTTTACTACTCACTTTTCAACCAGTCATATGGATTATATGGACCATAGGCAAAATAAGTAAACTGTATTACGTTTTTTTTTTTTTTTTTTTTTTTGCGGTACGCGGGCCTCTCACTGTTGTGGCCTCTCCCGTTGTGGAGCACAGGCTCCGGATGCGCAGGCTCAGCGGCCATGGCTCACGGGCCCAGCCCCTCCACGGCATGTGGGATCCTCCCGGACCGGGGCACGAACCCGTGTCCCCTGCATCGGCAGGCGGACTCTCAACCACTGTGCCACTAGGGAAGCCCAAAGTATGTGATAATTTTGATTGGAAATAATAGCAATGAAAATAAACCCATTGTAGAATTATATGTTTAAAAATATATATGTATTCACATCCATACAATGTGTTGCATGTACACACACACAAATACATTAATAAAGGAATCATTAAATGAAAGAAATTTGAGAAATCTTACTCATTTGCCCTAGAAAGCTATGCTCTCCTTCTCATAGGCTCCAACTCTTAAGTCTGACATGTTGTTTGATGGCCCACAGGGATAAGTAGACAAAGAAAATAGGGAGACGATGAAAGAATTCATGCTCACTGAGAAACTACATTCCAGAAGAATCCCTGATTGCTGAGAAAGCAATCCCAGCTGTGAGGAAAGACCTAGTAGTGCCCAGGAACTCTCTGAACAAGGCTAGAGTTATCCCTGGAACTTCAGCTTAACTTGGCCTCTTTCCACCACTTTCACTGTTGTGGAGGAATACTTGGTCAAAATACACATTTCCTTGGCTGTCAAATTTTGAAGATATAGTATGATGTGCATGTGTATATCCCTGGAAATTTGTGGATGAGAATATCCAGTTAACAGTAAAGAAATAAAGGTGGTATGAATAATCAAATACTATTTCAAGTGGAATTAACTGAAAAGGGAATTCTTGTAACCATCATGGCCATTTTCCCTCCACTCTTCCACTTCAGTCTTTTCTGCAGCTGAAATCAGAATGAAGGTGAATGGTATTACGTCCTAATAATGTCCCTTGTAAGGAAAGAAAGAGAAATGATCTCCTAAAACTCTATCATAAGTTCAGCACACTGATGGGCTTGGTGTCACTGGCCAGACCTTGGTTTTGTTCCTGCTGCACCTGCTACGCAGGGAGGGGCTCAAATTTTTCAACTTGAGCTTTGGTTGTCTCTTCTGTAATGTGGTCACATCAGTCATGCATCCTCCCAGGTACTTAAGCCCTTGACATAGTACTTGCACAGGTAAGTGTTTTAAAATGCTGGCTATTATCTTCTTCTAAATTTGTATAAGCTACATTATAATTATGCTCTTGTACTAAGCCAACAATTGAGTTTTATTCTAAAGAAAACCCAATGGTTTGTTTGTATTTATTTATTTTTTAAGTAAATTTATTTATTTTTGGCTGTGTTGTGTCTTCATTGCTGCGCGCGGGCTTTCTCTAGTTGCGGTGAGCGGGGACTACTCTTCCTTGTGGTGCGTGGGCTTCTCATTGCGGTGGCTTCTCTTGTTGTGGAACACGGGCTCTAGGCACGCGGGCTCAGTAGTTGTGGCTCGCGGGCTCTAGAGCGCAGGCTCAGTAGTTGTGCAGGGGCTTAGCTGCTCTGCGCCGTGTGGGATCTTCCCTGACCAGGGATCGAACCCGTGTTCCCTGCATTGGCAGGTGGATTCTTAACCACTGTGCCACCAGGGAAGTCCTGGTTTGTTTGTATTTAACATGCATGTTTATTTCTTCTTGAATCACAGTGGATCTGTGGTCGACCCTAGACTTTACCACTAGTTCATCGACGTCTTTGGATAAAAGAGAAGAATTTGGTATTCAGGTCATTATTTCTGAAAAGCTAAGGAATCAGCAGCCTACATGGCTAAATGAAGATTTTAGAAATGGTATCTCAGCAAATGTGCTATCAAGAATGCACCTGCATTTTCAGGCTGTTCTCAAGCAGCAGTTTGTTTCCATAGCACCTAAGTAGAGAAAGACAAAATCTCCCATTCATCCCCCAAAGCAGAAAACACCAGGTAGTTCCAAATTCCAGGTTTTGGTAAGGAAAGATGATGATATTTTCCAATACACATTAAAGGTTGGTTTTAGAATTTTTTTTTCCTTTGTTAACTAAAAGTCATTCTTAGGCTATAATTTGAACTCATATTAACATTCAATGCAAAAGACTAATACTTGTCTTACAAGACAAATCGTGCAAGTTTCTAAAATCTAAAATGTCATTTTGCTTAGTTTAGAAAGTGACATAATAAAAGAGAAAACACCTCCTTGCTAAAGATGAACCTAGGAGGAGGAGTCCAAGAAAATTTCAGAATGTAAAGTCAGTACGATCAATAATGAGAGGGAAGGATTTGTGTCATTATTTATTCATTCAATTGTTTAAAAAAATTTTTTTTAAAAAAAAACCTTCTAGGTACTTGGCACTTTGCTAAATGCACTGAGACACAGAATCATGTAAAACAGTCTCTGCCTTCATGAAGCTTCAGGAAGCCAAGGAGAGAGGCTGGACCATCAAGGGTTATACCACAGGGTAGAAAATGCTTCATCATCAAGCAGACAGAGGATGCTGCAGAACTTCATGGGAGGGAAGACAAGGGGCTAAAAAAGGAAAAAAAAAAAAAAAGAAGCTAAAGAGAGTCACAAAAGAGACTATTCAGAAAAAGCAGAAACAATTTTAATAAAGAAAATGTCTGCCCTTCTAAAATCAAACACATTTAATACTATGTCTGTATAATACATCAAAGATATGTCTTGCTCTTTAAAATATCTTCCCTCCCAATGATTCTGAGGCTCAATCATGATTACAGTGTACATGAAATGAAGTATATTAACATGACACAACCCCCCAGTACATAGTGCATGATTGGTAAGATTCCACAGGCACACAGTTCACACAGGTTAAGATGAGCTACATGAGGTGTCCTCAGTTTTCCTATATTTACCCCTGCTACCCAGGGTGGACATTCTTTCAGCACTGTACCTTGGTGTCCTTTGAAAGATGGACATTGAAAGTTAAAAATGAGTTAGTATATAGGCACTGGTGTATAGAAAATACACTTTGTGGTTATATATATTGTAAGCTGGAGATAAATGCCTTTGAATTACGTGTGTATTTATGCTAGGAAGCCTGACAAACACTGAACAGTCTGTGAACAATGGAAAGCCTCTTGACCATCAATTCAAATAAATATAATCCAACCATATGCAGCAATACTAATTTACTTGTTAAACGAACTGCTCTGAAATCATTTGGTTGTCAGGTACCAAAATAGTTTTAAAGTTAGGGAACTGCTGTCCCACTTAATCCTTGTGGGTGGCCCAATTCCCCAAGATATTCACAGCTAAGAAGTATTTTTAAATGTATTTTTTATCTTACGTGATAATCAATTAGGAGCAAATGAAATCCTGTCTTAAACTTTCAAAAAAATGCAAATCACTTTTGAATGACTTCAGACTAGGCATAGAGGACACAGACTCTCTTTTAGCTCACACCCTGAATGCTGCTTTTGCATGCCATCACCTCTGTAACAGGCTGAAGCTTGACGCCTAGCCTTACACAGGAATGCCCAATCTACTGACGATCTCATCGAACAAGGATGCCCCAATCAAGCGAGAGCATCAGGTGTAGTGCTTCTGAAGTCAATGAACAGTAATACTTTAAAGAAATTTCCTTCTAATAAATACAATACAAAAGCCTTTCTATTCTATGCATAAGTTTACAAAAAAGCACTTCAAAGATGTCTGGTCAAAACCATCGCCAGAAGATTCCAAAGCCCACACATTTTGTTCCAAATATAATTATGACAGCTACTACAAAAGCAGTAAAAAGCAAGACAAAAATCTTGATCTTTCTTCAATGATTTCAACCCTATTCCTTGGGAGAACAGGGAATTAAAGTCTTTGCGGGTTGTGCTTGGTTTTAAGCAGATGTCACCTGGGACCAAATGCTATGGCAGGTTCAGATTTTTTCATTATCATCACTGTGGATCTTTTTAAGCATGACTGGGCTTGGTTGCTTCAGAGACGTCTTAGAAACATCCGTGTGAATGGTGGACATGGCGATGGTCTCGTAGTCGTCATCCTGAGACCGAAAATCACAAAAGTTAAAGAAGAACTGCAGGTCTCTCTGGAAGTTTTTGTTCAGGAAGCCATAAAATATGGGGTTGACACAGGTGGAGATCATGGCTGTGAGGTGGCAGAGCAGGAATAACAGATTATGGTTGCACGTAGCAATGATCTGATGATTCCAGTCGAACACGGTGTTGAAGATGGTGAGCGGCAGCCAGCAGACCGCAAACGCCACCACGATGGACAGCAGCATGATGTTGATTCTTTTGGTTTCGCTGGACCTGTACTTACTGTCTCTCATCTTGTCCATCATGTTGTTTCTTCTTTTTAAGCGTATATATATCTACAGGAGGGAAAAAATAAAGAGTTCAAATAGAATCACTCATTGAATGAGGACTCTTGGAGAAAGAAGGTAAAAATGGAAATGGTGGCGGGGGGTGGGGGGGTGGGAGTTTTCTTACCTTGAAGTAGCAAATAAATATAAAACAGAGTGGGCCAAAATACTGCAGCACCAAGAGAAGAGTGGTGTAAGACAACCGGTGAGAGTCTGATGGAAATTTATCAAAGCAGACGTACTTGTCCTTGAACGCATCAAGGGTCACATTCTGGAACGGTTCATCCGTCAATACTTGGTAGATCAGGAAGGGCAGAGAAGAAGCCACAGCAAGGACCCAGATGACAGCAATGCCTACGTAAGCATGTCTATTACTTGGTCTCCAGCCCCGTGGATTGATGATCAGCTGATGCCGTTCCACGGCAATGAGGACCAGAGAGAAGATAGACACAGTGATGGAAACACACTGCACAAAAGGGTTCAACTTGCACATTGCCTCACCAAAAACCCAGTGGTCCATCAACGTGTAGACAAACGTGAAGGGGAGACACATGATAGCAACAAGCAAGTCTGAGAAGGAAAGGTTCACAATCAGGATGTTGGTGACATTTCTCAACTCCTTCTGTTTCAAGATGATGATGATCAAGGCCAGGTTTCCAGAGACCCCAAGAATGATCACAGCTCCATAGGCAAGAGCTAACGTGAATATCATGGCCAAGGGCAGATGACAATCATCATTTTCGAAAGCCAAAAACTGGGAATTCTTCTCTGAAAAATTATAATAGATTGAATGATTTTCTACCTGGGAAAATAACGTTGAATTCATTTTGACTGGTTTGGCTATTACAGATGACTTTAGACAAATGGACAATATGTTTCCTCAAAGCAGGTCAAAGACTCAACTTATTTTTATTCTCCATATTGGAATCCATTTCTCAAAATTATTCTGAATTCTTCATTCCCTTGAACTGAACAACCTGTAAAGAGAAAATGACCAATTGCATTACTAATTCTATTGACGGCAGTCAAAATGAATTCTGATTCACAGTACTGTTTAAAGGGAAGACACTGAAATAAACAAAATGTATTCTATATATACATCTTCTTTTAAATAGTAGAAACAGTGCAAACAATTTGAAAAAACAACTTTAGTAATACTTTTAACTTGATGTTGCTTTCACATTGAGTTTCAGCAAAATGCAGTGGTCTGTACATTAGTAAGGTGTGTACAAATCTCATGCCCAAAGTCTTACATAAACGACCATCAGCACATTCCTAAACACTGTAGGAATATGAAGGTATAAAAAAAAAAGGACAGATTAAAACATATGAAAAAGATATGACACCAACAAAGGAAAACAAACAAAAAATTTACCTAATTCTTCCTCTTACTATAAAAAAGGAAGAATTTATCAAGTTGTAGTAATAGCCCCACCAACACTGAACTGCTCTTTAAGGAGATGATCGATACAGTGAAACATCAAGAAACTTTGTCCTGTGAAGGACTGCTGACGGAAGAGAAGATGTTTAATCCAGAAAAGACTCACTAGGAAGGGTACAAACATCTTCTCACATTGGAATGGGTAGCATGTGGTCCCTGGCTTGTGGCTCAGAATCTTATGTCCTCTCAAGTTAGAAGTAGGACCAAGGGAAGTGGATTACATTAAAAATATTTCACGTCATTATGAGGAACAAAAGTTTAATCAAATGGAATGAACTGTCTGTAAACCAGCAAGTTCTCCACAAGCAACAGTTTGTAAGTACTACTCGAAAGGCTCGGGGAAGTTCTCACATTGTGTAGGAGATTCAACTGGGTAACTCTGAAGCTCTTTCTGCCTTTAAGATTCTATAATATTATTAACATGTCAGAAGCTTTCAAAGGATTTCTAAGGTTTTCTTCATGGAAATATCCTCCCTCCCCACTAGACTGTATACAGATACAATGCAGGGATCTAAATTTTAGTCGTACTTTTGATCTTTCACAGCATTTTGTGATAGGAATACTCTTTTCTTACCAACAAAACAAATCACAGACAACAGTCCTGTAGAGCTTAAAAGCTCCTTAAAAAAAAAAATCTCTGATTTCCTTTACATTATTAAGTAAATATATGAGATGGGGTTTCTTATGTTAATTAACAGGCCATTGTGCTTGCGTTAAGAAACAGAATTGCACTTCTTTCTTCTGTGAGAACAATAAAGAAAATCATGCAGAATTACTTCCATTGAAAAGGAGACAAGAACTTTAATGAACAAAATATGCTCTTGCCTTTTAAGTGATGCCACTATTGAACCTTTCCTTTTTGCTTTTGCTTTCTAGAATATGGGTACTTTTGCTTTCTAGAATATGGGGTGTTTTTATTATAAAACTACAACTTATAAAACTGAAGAATAAAAAGAAAGGTTGCTACCACTTAGTGAGAATGAAAGCATCTGGACTAGGAAAGGTATCAAGTGTGAACGTTATAGAAACGTTCTCCCCTCTTCTTGTCAACAGCCTGGAAAGACTCCTGAACCTCCCTGGTAACACACTTTTCTCTCAAGAATACCAAAGAGAGAGAATATCTGTGTCTCTCAGTGTCTGAGAACAAACCTGCAGCAAGCAAGCGCTAATCTAAAAATTCTTTGGAAATTTCGCACTAAAGAATTCAAGAAAATTTCGCATCATACGTCCTAGTCAGGTTGCTGGCAAGATAGTGAACGTCACTGCACAGGTATCTGAGTTTTTCTTCATTAGTAGAACTAGCATGACAGGAAAATGCATCCTCTAACGCCCTACCCACGGCTCCCCCTCTGCACACAGTGCCAGGTGAGACACACAAGGTAGGGACCACTGAGCCTCCTGGACCTGACACTTGAGGACCGCTACTCTGCCTTACACTCCCGGTCTAACAACCCCACGGGGCATGTTCTGTACCAGGCGGGCAGGTCCCTTCACAGTCACCAAGTGCCCTGGCCTGTTTTAGCTTCTGCATCTTCGCCTCTGCAACGCCTCATCACGCATCCAAATTCTACCCATCTTTCAAAGCACCATTTAGTCCCTTAGATCCTTCATTGGCTCTTCACAACTGTAATATTGTCTCTTGAAGGTAGGTACTACGTATATTTCATACTACTTTGCGAATATTAGATTTAGAATAAAAGTGTGTTGATGACACAGTAGGTGCACAGATGGAATAACAGGTTCTTGTGTGATTGCTATTAACATCAATAGCTGAATTCTATTGTCGACTGATAAAAACCCACAATCTAAAAGCTGAGAGTTATTTTTATTCGGCGGACTCGCTGAGGACTCAAGCCCGGGAGGCAGCCTCTCAGATGCTCTGAGGGACGGCTCAGAAGAGGTCAGGGCGCAGCCAGGATATACAGGAGTTTTTGCAAGAAAAGGCAGGTAGCTGGAACTTCAAAAGATTGCTGTTAACTAAAGCAAACCAGACATCTCAAGTTAATGAATTTAGCACTTTTCTATGTATGGGAAGATACAAGAGTCTGGGCTCCACTGAAATATTATCTGGAGCCAGTATCCTGTTCTCTCCTATCCAGAATCCCCTCAGGTGCACCGTCCAGGGTGACTGCAGGGGCTGATGGCTTGATGCCCACAACATCCTTTGTTTACTGATACGGCAGGCGGCAGGGGACATTCTTGTCCACACTATCATAGTCCTTTGACATGCCAAATGGATGTTAATTATAAGAGCCATTTTACTAGGTCAGGGACATGGTGTGTGGGGAGGGGAATGTTCCACTTTGTGCAAAAAAAAAAAAAAAGGAATTGTTTCTGAAAGAGAATTCATTCATCCAATAAATGTTTATTGAACACTATTTTGTGTCAGGCAGGGTTTTAGTGGAGACAACAGTGAGGTTCCCATTGAGTTTCTAGTCTTGTGTGCAGAAGCAGACAAGAAAAAAGAAATCAGTAAAAGAGACAGGACACAAGACGGTAGTAAGTGCCATGGAGAAAAATAAAGCAAGGAAGGGGACCTGGGATTGTTGGGGAGGGGGAGGGCGGGAAGGCCTCTGACTGCCGGAGAAGATGGCGTGTGAGTTAAGACCCGACAGTGAGGAAGGAAGCCAGGCAGATGCCTCAGGGATGCGTCCCCTGTGGAAATAGCAAACATGAAATCTTTACGACTGGAGTGTGCTTCGTGTGCTGAACAGAGGAGAAGCGAAATAAATGAGGGAGAGACTATAGGGAAGTAGCGGGGAGGGTAAGCAGGGGAGAAACAGACGCTGCAGGGCCTTACTCCGTGGGACAGTCTTCGACTTTTTCTCTGAGAAAGACAAGGACTCCCTGGAGAGTCTTTGGTAAAGGCATGAAGTTCTATGACTTGTTTTAAAATTATTGCTCTAGCTGTTGTTTGCAAGGACTTAAGACAGGAGAGAGAAGTAGGGAGATTCATTTAGAGGCTAGTGGAATAATCCAGGTGAGAGATAATGGAGGCACAGACCAAGGTGTTTGCAGTGAAAAGGAAGAAAGAAAGTTTATATCTACCAACTGACTTTGACAAAATTCACTGCATATGGGACTTAACGCAAACACTTATTAAATTATTACAATGTATGGGCTGCAAAGTTTTCTTGCAGATGAATTTAGGTTAAATATACTGAAACTCTACTCTGACCCCTTTGAAATTATATTTGCTAGACATATCCTGTGAGAAATAGCAGTTTTCTTACTAAGTAGAAGTTAACTTAGCTATACAGAAAATGCAAACTTCACAGTTTTTTAATGTATTTGAAATCAGACTCCTTTGCTAAGTGCATGTCATTCCAGTTGGGTAAAACAGTTCTGCATTGGATAAAATGTGTATTTCCAGCCTACCTTAGTATAATCTCAAGGATGAATAATTGTCAGAAAATAATATTGAGAAAGAATTTACATACATCATCTTTGACAAGGAAAATGATTTGATATTTACTATTCCAATATATATTTCTAAAGTAAGGTATGCCACTACAGGCACTGCAAAAATGAAAGGTTGTTGCATCTCACTATAGCTGCCATGTGCTTTTAGAGACAAAACAGAGACACTACATACATCCAGTTGGCAAATTAGCCCCCTGCCAAAGGGAAATTTGCCTCTCCGTTCCAATTTGAATGCTGGCCTTTACTGCCTGCTGTTCTTAGAGCTGTTACTGCCTGAGAATACAGCTCTCTGGTCATAACGTGCTGCAGATAAATTTTGTCATATACTCAGAACCGGCTGCTTAACTCCCTTGTTTTTGGAAAAGAAATCAGCCTTGCTACATGCATCCTCCCAAAGTTACTGCTAGTTTATTCACATGAGTTACATAATTCTCTGTTCCTTTCCCTTCCAGGAGGGCTTGCTCAACTGACAGCTGCCTTAAAACAATAAGGAAAGACTAATAAAGCAGTAGTCACCGACCGAAAAGCGCTCAGCCTTTGGTCATGGGTGAGGAACCCGGCCGACAGCTTTCTGCTCTCACCGGGGAAGCAGCCTGCAGTCCAGGGACTGACAGCCGCTGTTGCTGGGACTCCCCTTCAGGCAGAGCCAGGCAAGCTCCGTGCTCCCCGGCCCCCGCCTGTGTGCCACCCGACAAGTTATGCTTTCCCATAGGGTCCTGGTGGGCACGGCAAATCTGAGAACTCTTTAAAAAAAAAAAAAGGAATGTCAAGACACACTTGCTCACTCTCCCCTCCCCTCCCCTAGGTTTTTCCTGAGTTACCAAACTCAGGAAATGGGATGTGTTAAATCAAAATTCCTGTCGGCACGCTTATGCGCCCACCTTTTTCATACCGTGTAACTAGATGACTTGCCCCAAACTGTCCTCATTCCTAATACTCCCTCCCTCCCCGCCCCCCCCATACACACACATTTGCCACCCATTTGTCAGATGTCTCTACCCATGATGATGAGACTGGCAGAGCAGAAAACATCTACAACAACCAGAACCAAACGAGCATTGCCCAAACTTAGTTGACTCTGGCCCAGCATCAGTCCTTAGAACATTCGCCTCTCTCCAATCTACCTGGAGACCACCGGGCCACTCTTAGGCCACTTCCCTCTCCAGTCCATCCGCAATCTCCTACCCAGCCGCGCTCCACCACCACCGGTGTAAAGGAGCTGAAGAGCTGGACGATGGAAACTCGTAAGTAGGGGACAGTATGATGTCTCCTGGGGACGCAGAGCCAGGCTGGAGAGGCCAGCACCGGGGGGCAGGGCTCGACGCAGCCCGCGCGCGGGGCGCCCACCGGGGCCCCGGGTCGCTCCCCGCGCACAAGTGCGGCGCGCAGGGCGAAGGCCGACCCGCGAGCCCTCCTCCCCCGGCCGTCCCAGCCGCGCGTTCCTCCGCAAAAGCTCAGCGCGGCCACGCCGCAGAGGCTCGGGAAAGATGCCAAAGGTAGCGAAGGAGGGAGGACGACGTCTCACCAGAGCCAGAGGAGGGGGACTCGGACCCCGTAGGGAACCCCCGTAGAGAGGCGTCGGCCCCGCACCGCAGGCGGTGCCGGGTGGCCGGTGGTTTGGAGCACCTCGCGACCCGCCCGCGCGGGGACCGAACCGAAGGCTGCCTGCGCCCCCGCCGCTCCCCAGAGCTCGTTTCGGGACTCGCGTGCCCTTTCTTCCTCTCTCATCCTTCACCCCATCGGTGACAGATTCCTCTAAAGTCAGTCCTTTCAAAGGTGTACTCTTGGAACTTACCCTCTCTGCCGGATCCGTCTTTTAGCCCGATGATTAAAGCGGGAAGGGCGGTCGTGGAAGAGAGCGCAGCGGGAAGGAAAGCTCGCGGGTGTTTCTCCGGCTCAAAGCCTAAAGGTTGGTGGGGAGGGGAAGAGCCGCCCTTGAAGCGGAGCTCCACCTCGTCTCGGCCACGTGACAACCCCCGGGCGGCGCCGCAGACCCCCGCACCCCTCCCCGGGAATTCGGGGGGCAGCGCGGGAGCCGCGCGCGCTGTCGGACCGCGCGCCCGGGGCGGTGGTGCGCGCTCTGCGCTCGGCGGGGCCAGGAGGGAGGCGCTGCGCCGGGCTGAGGTCGCGCCCGCGCGCCGTCGCTGGCTGTCGGTGCCACCTCGCGGCGGAGGCTGAGCCGGCGGTGCGGGCAGCGGCGCGAAACCCAGCTCCGGGGAAGGGGACGCGAAGCCCACCGCGACTGCGCCGCTCGTGCGTGCCTAGCCTCTCCTGTGACGTCCGGAGGTTTCTCACGCCGGAGCCAGAAGTTTTTCCTTTTTGGCAATGAACAAAGAGAAGACCTTAAAGAAGCAAAAGTAGCGAATCTCCGATAAGATGGAAGGGGCTTTTTTTTTTAAGTCCTTCTTTATCTCCGCTAGAAAAATGCGTTGAGGCAGATTTGTTCCCGGCACCGAGCTGCTCCTTTCAGGGAAGCACGAGGAGAGGAACATTTTCTTGCGGGTCAGGAAGAGTCAGTGCCGTTTCCTCGGTACTTAATCTACTACCGTACAGAACAATATGAAGCAATAAAAGAACAGAATGTACACAGAGCACGTTGACGGTGCAAAGCCATCCTGGTGCCTGATGGTTCAAGCTAATTGCTGATACACTGCCCTCAGGTGTTTTACATACTTCTACTCTACTTCGAAAAGCCAAAGTTGTGTAACACACACACACACACACACACACACAGAGTGATTACTGATGTAGATGAATACAGCTTCTTCCAAATCAAACTTTCAAGTAATAAAGAGTCTTCCTAATAAAGATACAGGACACTGCCTACGAGATGCATACAAGTTTCATTATATAACAACCATGATCGCAATCTGTCTTCAAACTAAAAGCAGAACAAAATTCTGAGACAAATGGAATTACTTGAACTTCGTTGAAAAATGTTTTATTTTTCTAGTTATTCGACTGAATAAATACTATTTAAAGCTCAGTAGAAACTCTAACTCATTCATTTATATAAATTATGATGTACACAATCTCTGTTGTCCCCCCCCACCGGGAAAGGTTTCTAAAATATTTGTAATTAGGTATATTTTTATAAAGTTGGAAAGGGATTATGACCAAGAATCGATATATCACAGTCAGGTAATAAATGCACTCTAACAAAATATATGAGCATATATTTTTTAAAAGCCCACTAGTGATTAAGGAATAGTAAAATGGCACGTATATTTTCTTTCTTTTTCTTTTTTTAACCAAGGATGAAAATATAAAACATAATTTAGGAATTTCAGTTATTTAAAGAGCAATAACTCATTTAGGTTTCTATTCACTCTCTGTTTATCCCTTAAGTCACATTCTGTTCATAGAAGCAAATTTACCCCAAGGTCTTCATCATCTAATTGGCTCTTTTTAGTCCGCTGCAAGAATTACAAATGAAATAATTTAATTCTCTGAAAAGAATACATTTTTAGGTAAATGTTTTTGCTATATCAGCAAATATTTTGGACTTAAGAATATAATTTGGACTCATTAAAAGACACTTTCCTTTCTGTGTTTTCCAAAAATACTAATAAAAGCATGTCTGCAAGAATACCTGAATTACTGTGGCCATTGTATTTTGTCATCTTATTAATTTTTATAAAGTACCCCCCAAGTCCAATTTACAAAGCTGTATTCTTTTTTTTTAAAATTAATTAATTTATTTTTGGCTGCGTTGGGTCTTCGTTGCTGTGCGTGGCCTTTCTCTAGTTGCGGCGAGCGGGGGCTACTTTTCCTTGTGGTGCGCGGGCTTCTCATTGTGGTGGCTTCTCTCGTTGAGGAGCACGGGCTCTAGGCGCACGGGCTTCAGTAGCTGTGGCACACGGGCTCAGTAGTTGTGGCTCCCGGACTCTAGAACGCAGGCTCAGTAGTTGTGGTGCACGAGCTTAGTGCTCCGCGGCATGTGGGATCTTCCCGGACCAGGGATCGAACCCCTGTCCCCTGCATTGGCAGATAGATTCTTAACCACTGTACCACCAGGGAAGTCCCTAAAGCTGTATTCCTGAGACATTAATAACAAATACCAGTCTTTGAAAGATCATTGCTCTCAAAGACTTTTTTTCTATGTCAAATTTTGTGATATAAAGGGAAGTTTTGATATGCTGAACAAAAACAGCGAATTTATACAATTCTCTAGGACTATCATTTATTAAGACTCTTTCCAATGTGTAAACTAGAAAACTTAAGCATAGTATAATAACCAAATACAACATAAGATCCTTGTATAATGTAATCTAATGGAAGATTTGAAATAAACAAAGTAACATGAGTTGCTCAGAAAATATGTGTTAAAGAATAATCTGAATTCCTCAGAAGATGTGTTTAAAAGAATATGTGTGTTAAAGATCTTTTTTTTTTCTACTCTTAAGTGAACAGTCAGTTGCATACTTTCCTATTTGGGATTCAAGCTAGATAAAACCTCACCTTTGCTGGAGAGAGAGAATTTTTTTGCATCTTGTGTATTTCCTTCTGAAATTTCACAGCAGCCAGAGAATTAAACTAAAGACTTATTCTCATGTTCTGATGGGCAATAGGTTTGTTCTGTCATTTAACAAAGGAATAGGATCTACTCCTTAAATCTCTGTAGATCTTAGTTTTATCATATAAAAAATGGAATAACTTTATGGTCTGGCCCTTTAAATTCCATGATTCAATAATTGGCTAGATAAAATTATTTATCACTATATTTACTGCTGGAATTTATCCGCTGTAATTAACTTACTGGTCTCCTGATGAATTTCTGCTGCAAGGGCTAAAGTTCCTGAAATGCTGTTAGGCCTTGATTCATGAAAATTATCATAAATTATCATTCAGAAAAACCCTGATGGTCACTAACACATGTGAAAACTAAAATGTAGCTGATATTGATTAGGAGGAAATTCCATCAAGGTAGAACTTACTACGAAGTATGTTATTCTAGGAATTAATGAAGTGCCAATTTTTCCCTCTTTCAGTGACTTACCCGTGGCATTTCTTTGAATCTATGATGCCATAGAATGTAAGCTGCAATGTTATTTTATGGACCACCAACAAAGAGAAAATCCTTCCAGTAAAGCAATGACATACAGTCAATTGTAAATGAATCTTAAAGTTAGAGAATTTAAATGTTTTTAAAAGCCCTCATCTTAGGACCAATAAAATACAGTAGGTAAAGAGCTTTGACTAAATTGGTTAGTACAATTAAAAAGTCAATACGATCACTTTATTCAACTGTCTTTTTGAGAGAATTAACTTAGCAGAAAAAAGTGACAATTAATTTAGTTAAAATGTTAGTATACAAGTATATAGACAATTCAATTATCTTCCTTGTGTAGAAGACACCAAATACTATTTATGGATTCGCTCTTGATTTAAAATGGGAATGCACTTCAAGAAAGTTCTCATTTGGTTACATAGGCTACAAATTTAGAGCTTTTGTTATACAACTCTGTCAGAATAGATTCCATACGACCAGGATCTTAAAATTACTTAGTAAATATTCAAACATTTTCCTGCAGATTTCATCCTGTTTGACACCCTTTAGACATTCAACAAATGTGTAATGTTATGTATTTATTGCATGGTATAATGGAAAGACCTTTGCTATTATTACTTTTGACTATAATTATTATCACTCCCTTCTTAGGTGTAGGCATAGCTAGCTGGTGAGAAGGGCAAGTATGAATGCAACCACTGACCTTCCTTCATCCATGACAAACATCCTGCCCACCTCCACCCACCTCCACCCCAGCCCTGAAATCTCAGGGTTGACATTAGACCCCCTCTCAACATCAGCAGATCAGACTTGGCCCCATGATGTAAAGCTATTTCCCATCCTGAGATGGGACAATATTTCCCAAAGACAGGAGAAAGATTCCTTATGTACACCTAAATAATATGACAGATGGGCACAGAGGTGGTGAGAAGTGTTGCCGGGTATCACTTTGCTTAGGTAACTATCCCTTATTCATCCCTTTATTTAAGGTCTAGCTGTTGCTTTTCTTTCCCCAGATACATATAAATCTAGAGAGAGGTTATATAGCCAAATATGGTCTGTGGTATAACCCGATCCTTCTCATCCTAAGAGACTGCTTAGCTGCCACTCTCTGCTAGTATAGTATGTTGGTGGAAATTACTCAAATGTGCAGGTTATTGCAACTACAAATTCAAAACCTCAGTTGAGCCTTCAATGTCACTCAGAAATTCTCAGGCTTGGATGACTCCCAATTCCTTTCCTCTTAGAAGATATTTCAAATAGCCACCCCTCTCCCCAGCCTCCCACCTCATACCCTCAGACTCAGTGGACTCCTCCTTCCTTCTGAAGGGAGTAAAAGCCATAGGGTATTTTTTTTTTTTTACTGAAGTATAGTTGATTTACAATATTATGTTAGTTTCAGGTATACAGCAAAGTGGTTCAGAGATATATATATACGTTTTCAGAATACTTTCCCTTACAGGTTATTACAAAATGTTGAGCATCATTCCCTGTGCTATATAGTAGGTCCTTGTTGATTATCTGTTTTATCTATTTTATATACAGTAGTATGCATGTGTTAACCCCAAACTCCTAATTTATCCCTTACCCCCTTTCCCCTTTGGGAAATTTGTTTTCTATGTCTGTGGGCCAATTTCTGTTGTGTAAACAAGTTCAGTTGTATCATTCTTTTTTTTAGATTCCACAGATAAGTGATATCATATGATATTTGTCTTTCTCTGTGTGGCTTACTTCACTTAGTGTGATAATCTCTAGGTCCATCTGCATTGCAAAAATAGAGCTACCATATGATCCTGCAATCCCACTCCTGGGCATATAACCAGAGAAAACCATAATTTCAAAAGATACATGCATCCCAATGTGATAGCAGCACTATTTACAATAACCAAGGCATGGAAGCAACCTAAATGTTCACAGACAGATATAAGGATAAAGAAGATGTGGTACATATATGCAGTGGAATACTACTCAGCCATAAAAAAGAATGAAAGAATGCCATTAGCCATAGGGTATTTATTCCCTTTCATGTCCCTCAGTTTGGCAATGGATCTTCCAGCCCAGCTGACCCAGTCTCCAGGCACTGAGTTGCACCAGCCCACTGAGTTTTCCCAGCTGATGCCTCAAATGTCATGTGACAGAGACAAGCCATCGTCGTCGTGCTCTCCTGAGGTGCTGACCCACTCAATCCATGAGCATAGAGTCCGTGAGTTTTTGGTTTTCCATTAAGTTCTGGGAAGTTTTTTACACAACGATAACATAACAAAAATACCTGTTTATTTGACAATTCCTTTTTCTTGGTTCAACACTGAAAACAAAAACAGCAAGACAAAATTGCTCACTCTTCCTCACTGTAACTCCCTCACCCTTGTCACAGCTTCTCTAGCTGCCTTCTCTGTCCTGGTCGCTCCTCCAAGAATAAGGCACATTCCCTGTCCTCTCATTGCTTCTCATATGGCCCACTGGAACCTGCTTCTGCTGGGGAAAGCAATGACTAAACCAGTGGATATAATTCAGACTTTAATTCTTCACGTTGCATTTGACTCTCTTGACCATCCTCTCCTGGAACCTTCTTTTCCTTTGACCTCACTAACTACATTTCAGATGGTTTTCTTTCCTTACTAGCTGTTTCTGTCTTCTTCCCAAGGATCTGCTGTCTCCATCTCCTCCCTAGGTGATTTGCTTCCTAGGATACTGTTATAATCAATCGGCCAGAGGTGGCCCCTGTGTATTAGCCTCAAATGGTCCCCATATTGTTTACTTCTTCACAGCTGGCAGGACACAAATGCCAGACTGCATCAACCTCAAATTCTCACAAATCTAATTGCTTTATATGCAGTCCAAATAAATATATTTTTAGTTATTTAGAGCCTACCTGCTTTATACACTCTGAGAAACTGCGCCAAACATCTGCTAACCATGGATAAGACAAATCCTGTAGCCATAAAAGACGCTGCCCTTCAGAGCTCTCTGATCCAAGTCTCCCCACCTTGCCACTGAGTGGTGTCCCCTAGACACTAAGACTCCCTCTGTTTTCTCCTCCCCGGGGATTCCCTTGTCCCATCCCCCTTCTGAATGGTAGCTCATACTACTGTCTCTGGAAGGTCTCTTTCTGGGAGAAACTTCCCTGTCATGCAAGCCTGTCCAGGACCACCCAAATAAAACTTGTGTGTCCTGCCTTTCATTATCCTGTCTCTTCCCTGATCAGCCCTGAAATTCCCAAGTTTACCAGAGACCTCATTCTTAATCTTCTCCCTTTTTTCACTTTCAAACATAATCATACCCTCTGCCATCACTGACACGCTTGTACATTTGTAACCTTAAATCTCCATGTAGAGTGCGGACCTCTCCTAGGTTTCCTTGGCAAATGTGCTTCACAGCTGGTGGACCCAATACAAACCAGTGTCGTCATCTCTACCCCTCAAGCCGGAACCTGAGAATCATCCCAGTATTTCCCTCTCTCACACTCTAAAATTCAACTGGTCTCAAATTCATTGGGTCAGTTGGGAATCGGTCACACATTCCCACTGAATTCACAGCATAATATCTCTCAAATGTGTTCTTTTATATCCATCAAGCTCTAGCTAATTCTCTACTCAATGGTCTCTCTGCCACCAACTGCTGTCACGGTCATCCAGTGATGTCACCGCCCAGCTTAAATCATCTAGATGCTCTCCAGATCCTTCAGGAAAAGTGCAAACAATGTCCTTGTGAACCAACCTTTTCAGTAGCATCCTCTACCCATTTCCACATGGACTTCAATCAAACTGAACTACCTGCAGGTCTCTGAATATCACTCTCTATCACCTTCATGTTTCCCCCCACTTCTTACTTGCCCATCCCCTCTGTCTGCTGGTTTAACTTTCACCAGTTCTTCAAACTTCAGTTCAAGTATCTTCTCAACTACAAAGCCCTCTCTAATGTCTATCTCTCCATCTCCCCAGATCACCCCACAGGCTGAGTTTGTATTTATATTCCTATTTTTATTCCTACTGGTCTCTGAGTTTATTTCTAACACAGAATACTATATTGCAGTCAGTTATGTACTTGCACAGCTACACTGGGATCTCTGGAAGGCAGTGATTATTTTTTTTCACCTCTTAAAGCTTAGAGCCTAGAATAATATCTGGCATATCATAAGATACTGAAAACAGTTTTGTTGAGGGATTGAAGAACAAGAAATAGGATAAGACTATATAAATTATAAACATCACAAATCAAGCCCATTTGTTCATCTCAAACATTAAAAAATATCTTTAGCACTTGTAGCTATGATGGATTATTGTTATACATATGCATAACACAGGTATATATTTATACATATTACTATTATACTTCTCTTGATTCTTATATTTTTGGATTTTCTTATGTGTTGAATTCTGCTTTCCCCATTCAGTGTAAGCTTGAGTAATGGACTTCACTGCCTATGAAAATGCATGTAATGTCTAGTAGAGAATATGTCTCATATATTTTTCTACCTGCTGAATAACATACTTTTAAAACGTGAATTACCTATGAGCATAAGAGTAAGAATATGGTAACAGATGCAGTTTTAAGGAGCATATTATTCAACCATATCCGCTTTTGATTCTGAACTTATGCTTTCAACAGTTCTCTAAACATCCTTTTTAAAGACTATTAAAAACAAACTGACATACCAAAAATAAATAAACTGTTTCCGTTTCATTTCCACTTAAATATAGCAAAGCTATATTTAGCTTTATAACTAGATTTAATTTTTTAACCTTGAAAAATTAGCTAAGAAATGGAAATTTATCTTAAGATGATATTGAGGTGGTATTTATCAACTACACTTTTTGTGTGGAGTTTTAACCTACAGAAGGGAAGAATATATGACCTATGTATGAAATTGTATGATAGAATATTGTGTCTCCAAAGGAATCCATGTTCTCTTCCTTTATATATTTTGTAATAAAAATTTAAAATAATGTAATTAGATATAGAATGATTTGCTTTAAGACACCCACAACTTTTAAAAAGAATGAATTAAATATCATTATATAGTTACTACTAGCTTCAGGGAAAAGAATGTACACTAATAGTGGGAAACTTTATCAACAATATTTCTTTCTTCTTTTTTCCCCCCTAATATGGAGGGGAAACAAACAATGTTTGTCACCATCAAATTTTTCTGAAGATCCAAAAAAGTTATTTTTCTACCCATATATCTGTAATATGTGCTTGTTAATGGCATAAAGTCATAGGTTTTCAGAGCTAAAAGGGGGCTCCAGATCTGCTAGTCAAAATATTTTGTTTTACAGACAAAGAAAGTAAGGACTAAAAAGATCAAGTGCTTTGTCTAAAGACACACCATTAATTTGGGATAAAACCTGGCTGCAATCCAGGTGTTTTGACAAACGACCATTATACAAATACGTATGTGATTATATAACTATATACGTGGGTATCACACATAAGTGTGTATATATTTTCAATGTGAAAAATTACTTTAGAAAAAGAACTGGAATCAGTCACTGCTTTATAGTGAATGCTTTAATCATTAGGGCATCAAAGAGAAAGATAAAGTTTTGCTTAAGTACCACAGTATTGGTCAGAAGAAGGCAATGAAATGTTTGTAGTTGTCCCTTAGCACTTCAAAATTATGATTGAATTCCCTGGAAAAAATGACTCTATGCACGCAAATACTTTAGGTTAACTTATTTTCAAAAAATATCTTCTGTTACTTAAAAAATTTCTTGTATTTCACAATTATAAGTTAGTTCCTTGTTTTAAGTCCCGAATATTGATTATATAACAAATTACTATGATTCCAAAGAAATCAATGCAGCAATGAGTATCATAAAAATATTTGTAACACACAGAGATGGCCCTTTCCATACCTTTTAAGAATTAAAGATTTAAATTTATATGGTAGAAACAACGGACAAAGAAATGTTTACTCTTCGTGAATATAACAAAAATCTTCAGAGGAAAAGAATGCAACAACTAAAATAATATTTTCTTTAGTTTATTCACTCCCACTATAACTAATATTCGAGATCACATATCATTTGAGATTACATCAAAGCACTTTAGTAGCTGGCCTCCACAAATGGTAGCTGTTATTAAAATGCAGCAATAACTTTGATAAAAACAACAGACATTCCTCAGAGAAATGTTACCCCAGGCATTGTCTGGAGAGTGATTTATTATTCAATAATTTGTCTTAGGAGTTACCTAGCGATTTTAAGTTTTACCTTTATAGATATGCTTCCTTCCAAAACTGATAAAGAACTACGAGAACTGGAAAATAGCCAGTTTAATTTTGTAACACACATAAAACCCAACTTAATTTCCCAAATGAGCATTGTGCAAATAGTGAGAGGGAAAAATACATAGAGCAGAGGTGGACGTTACTATTTTTGTTCCCGTGGTGGTACTTCCTCTGTTTGAATGTCACTCCATCAACTAGAAACGAAATTATTATGTTCTATAAAGAGTGATGATGAGTCTTGAATCCCTCCTGGGAAATTTGAAGATAAAAGCACAGTTATCTTCATATTTTCTTCTTTATGTAGCATATTGTTGGAATTTTTCAACTTGACAATTTTTTCAAAAAAAAAAAAAATCCTAACAATGTGTTCACTCCATGTATAGCAAGCGTGTATTTAAAGAAGAAATCCAGACTGCCCTTTTGAGGCTTGCGTGGTTGTGTGTGTGGTGAGAAGAGAAATGGGGTTAACCAAAATCTTCATCTCAAAAACATGCTGGCCTTTTACTTTTACTCTAATAATGATAGTTACTTCAAACCTAAATGCATATCATCGAAAGAAAAAACCCAAATTGGCGGAAAAGAAAAAAATACAATTCATCTTGTATTTTTAATATACAAAAGCTTGTAGCCTAGCCTAGTTGTATTTGTTTTTGGAAGCTAGTGTTAGGGCTCAGGGTGGGCCACCCCAAAATATGCCATTGGTTACTTCGAATTAAAGCTACTTAAGAAATAGGGGCTTCCCTGGTGGCACCGTGGTTGAGAAGCTGCCTGCCGATGCAGGGGACACGGGTTCGTGCTTTGGTCTGGGAAGATCCCACATGCCGCGGAGAGGCTGGGCCCGTGAGCCATGGCCACTGAGCCTGCGCGTCCAGAGCCCGTGCTCCGCAACGGGAGAGGCCACAACAGTGAGAGGCCCGCGTACCGCAAAAAAGAAAAAAAAAAAACGACCAGTGCAATAGGGACACTCTGACCCTCCGTTCTGTCTCTCTGAAGGCAGCAAAGAAATATCCCATGTGAAAGGGGCTGTCCGTGCATCTGGAGGTGGAAGGACACCTTCACTACCAGAGATCCGGAATTTGGCCGAGAAGTCTGTATAAACAAAGCGTGTTACTTCTTTACTACCCCAAGCCCAAACTCTGTTGAGATTCCTTACTAATTAAGCACCCAAAGCCTAAATTCCCTTGTCCTGTCAATTCCTCACAAATTTATTGTTTCTTTGTCTAAAAACTGTAAAAGCTGCTTGCTTTGGCCACTTCTTAGGTCTCATTTCTATCAGACCTCCATGCATATGAGTTAAAATGTGTTTATTTTTCTCCTGTTAATCTGTCCTGTGTCCATTTTATTATTAGTCCAGCCACAAGAACTCCGGGAGGGGACAGGGGGAAATTTCCCCCTCCCAAGCAATAGTCACAATGGGGTTCATTTGGAAGTTTTTTAAAGCCAATATGTCCTAGAAGTAGGCGTGTATTGTAACTGTACAGGGTATGGGAGGGTAGAAATTTACGTGGTAGGTGTGGTGCTTTACTGTACAGATGCTGGAGTTAAGAAAGTCTAAGAACCAAGCTTTCTTTTTCTCCCCAGGCACTGCTTCTTGACACTTCCATCTTTCCCTTCACCCACTGCAGAATCCCAAAATGCCTATTGTGCTAAAACAGCAATGAATGAAATAGGAAGTTTATATACTTGGGTATTTAAAGCTCTTGGATGACTCTGGCTGATACAACAACAATCTATACAGGTCCCCAGAGTATCAAATACTAAAATTCAGCAGAAAAGGGCCACAGGAATTTTTTTCTCTGGCTTCTGGGGTAACAGCTAGCATTTACTGCCCCCAGAAATTAGATTTACAAGTAGTATCACTCCCAAGGGATACAGTCCTCTGTAGTTTAGAGAGGGCTAGTCTCACAGGATTGCACTCATCACCATACACACGATGCTGTGACTGTCACATAGCCGTCTTTAGTTTTAAAGTGTACAATAAACACACCCCTTCTCAGCCTCGGCTATAAGCCAATCTACTGACACTGGGCTGTGGTGAAGGAAACTGCAGCGTTTACTGCCGGCGTCAAGTAAGGGGAACAGGCAGCTCATGCTCAGAAGGCCCCAACTCCCCGATGGCTTTCGGGGAAGGGGTTTCAACGCAGTGTGAAGGAGGGGGCGGCAGGGTGTATGCTCAGCTCATGCACAGTTCTTGGATTGGTTAGCATCAAGGTGAGGTTTCAAGCATCATCAACCTTCTGGTTTCAACCGGTCTAGGGTCTAAGGGCTTGTGCTCAGCAGTTTTCATCTGGGGATCTGCTTCCTGTAAAAACAACTGAGGAATGTGTGCGGAGCCTTTATCTGTATCTTTCAGGAAACTGGGAGTTCGGTGATTTTGCTGTGGCTGGTTTATGGTCTAAATTGTCACCAGTTTCTCCACCCAACAGCTGTTCTTTGTTTCTGCATGTTCACGTTCCCAATCATTAACTCTGGAGCAGCCTTTAGAGATTCAAGGGAGGCTCCAGAGACTAAAGCAAAAGCCTTTTACTTCAAAAGACAGGGACCCAGGGGCTTGTACACGGTTTCATCCCAATCTCTCTTGCCTCTTCTCTCTTCTTTTTTCTCTCTCCCTGCCTCCCTCTATCGCGCGCGCGCGCGCACGCAAACACACACACACACACACACACACACACACACACTCACACACACAGAAAAGCATTAAGCACCTGACAACTAATAACTAAAAATAAGGCAAACCTGCGCGATACAGATTTGGACGCCCTGGGGATGGAAATCACGTTGAGCAGAAAAGGAGGACAAGTTCTCTTTGCTTGGGACTTTCTTAACCTATGACAACTCTTTTCATCCCAGCCTTCTTTAGCTGCCACGCGCAGCCTGGGAAGCGTGGGCTCGCTCCAGCCTCCCGGGCCCCGGGCCCCACGCCCACGCCTGGTCTCCGCGGCTCCCGCAGAACCCCGTGCCTACTGAGCCCGAGCGCCTCCGCCACCCCGCGTCCCAGCGTCCCCGCAGGTCAGGCGGCCCCCCGCCGCCCTCCGGAAGGTGCGAGAAAGACCAGCGCGCTGCTTTGGTTTGGTTTTTATTATTATTTTTCGAACAAAGAGAAAACCTGGGCCTTGCGGCTTTCCCCGGGCGCCCACGCCGGCCGCGGACCCCGACTTCCCTGCGCGGCCTCGGCGGGCCCGGCCCGGGAGACGGGGTGCTGGGGGCTGCCGCCTCTCCCCGGCCCACGCGAAGGTAGGGGGCGCCCTGGGCGGGCTCGGGGAGCAGTCGTGTGCCCGGGCGCCCCCTGCCCCC
>NW_021703777.1:5503684-5657886 GCF_005190385.1 Monodon monoceros
TGGGCGGGCTCGGGGAGCAGTCGTGTGCCCGGGCGCCCCCTGCCCCCGTCCCCGCCGCCACCGGGCGCAGGAGCGGCCGCGATCCCGGGAGCCGGGGTGCCCCGAGGTACGGGAAGGGCCGGGGCTGGAAGCGGGGGTCCGGGCGACTTCGGGGCGCGGAGGGAGAGCGGAGGGACCCGGCGGGGCTCCCTGCAGCGCAGGAGCTCGCCGGGTGGGCGCGCGGAGCTGAGCCGGAGGAGAGTGTCGGGGGTCCCGCCGGAGCCGGGGCGGGGAGGACGCAGCCTCCGGGGAGGGCGAGCCCGCGGCGGCCCGGCGGCGTCCGGGGCTGGGGTCCCGGGGCGTCGAGCACCTGTCCCGCCGCCCGCTGATGCCCGGGACCCCGAGGCAGCGCGCCCCGGTCTGCGCTCCGGGGACACATCCCTGCGCCTCGACTTCCGACTCCGGGAATTCATCCCCGAGCTTGCGGACCTTTCGGTTACCTTTTAAAGGGACCGAACGACCGCGTTGGATCGAAGCCCAGAGACTTTATGACAGACCGTGGAAATTGCCTAAGGCGCTCTCAGCGGAATTTGCAGCCCGAATGAAATTTTAAATTTCAGATTTCTCAAGGGAAGAGAAACTAGTGTTAGAAATGGGAAGAGAGGGTGGCTGTGCCTGCGTGTTTATCAGCTGAGCGGAGCAGTATTTCTGGCTTTAAAAATAAATCGTGGAAATATTTTAGAACGTGGAATCTCGCCATTGTTCCAGGATCACAGCAAAGTAGGCAATAGTTGATATGTTATCATTGCTGGAGGGGAAAATAATTACATGGATTTTATTCTTTTGTGTGATTGGCATCTTTTTTGAGATGAAAGATGTGCATTTACATAAGGCAGGTAAAGAGCCTAACAAAGGGACCTTACTTAAATGTATACGCGCAATCCTTCATTGTCCTCTGAGTTCATGCAGTTCTTTTTTAAGAACTATCTATTCAACATACTTAAAGTCTATTCACGAGATTTCATTTCTGTTGGTGTCACATACAGATCAATTTTTATAAACAATTACAATATAGCAAAGTTACAATGTCTTTACAAGACATTGCTTTTTAAAAAACAGTCACCACAGTTTAACCAGGAATTTTTTTTTTTTCACTTTTACTCTGAGGATTAAAGTTTGGTGTTTCAGCCTAGGAATTCTGAGGGTAGAGGGGTTAAAACTAGATATAAAAGAGAAAAACGAAATCTCGTAATTAGGCACCACAAAGGTTTCACACAGTCAATATCAGATTTCTTCTAAAATAATATTTCATTTTAAAAACATTCTCTATTTCATAATTTCTCTAGTGAGCTGAGCTGAAGTTCACATTTAACATTATTTTTTATTATATATAAAATATTTATGTTGCATAAAATTGTACAACATTCATTATGACACTTGTTGCAAAACAGATCATTATTAAAGAGATTTTACATTTCCATTATAGGCTTACTTATTGAACTTTTCAGGAAAAAAGGACGCGAAGGCCTAAGTTGAAGGAAAGAAATCCTGCTTTTTCTCCTTTTCTTAAACTTCTGTTGTCATTTCAGCAATCTTCACAGCATTTCTACCATCTCAAGATGGATCTTCTTGAGAAGATTCCATCTCAAGAAACCACTAAGTTCATCCATAAGAAGCAACTCCGCACCCGTTAAAATTTTATCATGAGATTGCAGCAGTTCAGTCCCATCTTCAGGCTCCATGTCTAATTCTAGTTCTCTTGCTGTTTCCACCACATCTGCAGTTCCTTCCTCCTCTGAAGTCTTGACCCCTCAAAGTCATCCATGAGGGTAGAAATCAACTTCTTTCAAACCTGTGGTCATGCTGATATGTTGACCTGTTCTCATGAATCACAAATATTCTTAATGGCATCTAGAATGGTGAATCCTTTCCAGAAGTTTTTCAATTGACTTTGCCCAAATCCTTCAGAAGAATCGCTGTCTATGGCAGCTCAAGCCTTACAAAAATGTGTTTCTTAAATATTAAGACTTGAAAGTCAAAATTACTCCTTGATCTATGGGCTGCAGAATGGATGTTGTGTTAGCGGGCAAGAAAACAACATTAATCTCTTACATCTTCATCAGAGTTTGTGGTTGACCAGGTGCACTGTCAACGAGCAGTACTATTTTGAAAAGGAATCCATTTTTCTGAGCAGTAGGTCTCAACAGTGAGCTTAAAATATTCAATAAACCCTATTGTCAATAGATGTGCTATTATCCAGGCTTTGTTGTTCTATATATAGAGCACAGGTAGAGTAGATTGAGCATAATTCTTAAAGGCCCTAGGATTTTCGGAATAGTAAATGAGCTTTGGCTCAACGTAAAGTCACTGGCTGCGTTAGCCCCTAACAAGAAGGTCAGCCTGTCCTTTGAAGCTTTGAAGCCAGGTATCAACTTCTCCTCTCTAGCTATGAAAGTCCTAGATGGCATCTTCCAATATAAGACTGTTTAGTCTACATTGAAAATCCGTTCTTTTGTGTATCCACCTTCAGAAATACCTTAGCTAGAGTTTCTGGGTAACTTAATGTAGCTTGTATATCAGCCCTTGCTGCTTCACCTTGCACTTTTCTGTTATGGAAACGGCTTCTTTCCTTAAATCTCATGAACCTCTGCTAGCGTCAGACTTTTCTTCTACAGCTTCCTCACCTCTCTCAGCCTTCACAGAATTGAAGAGAGTTGGGCTCTGGCTCTGGATGAGGCTTTGGCTTAAGGGAATGTTGTCACTAGTTTGATCTTTGATCCAGACCACTAAAACTTCCTCCGTATCAGCAATAAGGCTGTTGCTCTTTCTTATCATGTATTCACTGGAGTAGCACTTTTAATTTCCTTCAAGAACTGTTCCTTTGCATTCACAACTTGGCTAACTGTTTGGTGCAAGAGGCTTAGCTTTCAACCTATCTCGGCTTCTGACGTGCCTTGCTTACTGAGCTAAATCATTTCTAGCTTTTGATTTAAAGTGAGAGATGTGAAACTCTTCCTTTCATTTGAACACTTAGGAGGCCATTGTAGGATTAACAACTGGCCTGACTGCAATATTGTTTGTCTCGAGGCGGGGGGAACAGGGAGGCTCAAGGAGAGGGAGAGAGATGGGGGCATGGCCAGTCAGTGGAGCAGTCAGAACACACACAACGTTTACGGGTTAAGCTGTCATCTTACGTGGGGAAGTTTGTGGTGCCCCAAACTATTACAATAGTACATCAGAGATCACTGATCACATATCAACATAACAAATAAAATAATCATGAAAAATTTGAAATATCGAGAGAATTACTGAAGTGTGACACAGAGACATGAAGTGAGCAAATGCCGTTAGAAAAATGGTGCTGATATACTTGCTCTACACAGGATTGCCCCAAACCTTCAATTGGTAAAAAACACAGTAAGTGAAATAAAGTGAAGAACTATAAAATGAGGCCTGCTTGTAATTTAAAATTGTAAAGTGGTAAATCATCACAATTGTTTATGTAGGTACTCTTCATTTCATTTTGGGACCATCTGAAACCTTGTCTACTTTCAGTGGTTCTAGTATATGTATATATGTACAGACATACACACATACACACATATATATATATATAACCATATATATACATATATAGTTATACTTTACCCTGAATTTGCCCATATTCCCAGGATGATTAATTTCTGTTATTTTAAAGCTAGAAAAATTAAACTACTTTTCTAAAATTATTAAGTAACATATTTACTTAGCATCCACTATGTGCAACATACTCTATTAAGCATCATTAAAATTATGAACATAATTAAAACATTTTTCCTTCTCTCCATTAGAGTCCAGCAGAGAGAACTGACCATGCATTGGAGGCACTCTTAGTTTTAGACTCAAAACCACATTCTTTCTATTACCAATTGTGCTGCATATCCTCTTACTTCAAATTGGGAACAGTGGGCATTTCTGGTGGCGAAGTGGTTGAGAGTCCACCTGCCGATGCAGGGGACACAGGTTCGTGCCCCGGCCCTGGAAGATCCCACATGCCGCGGAGCAACTAGGCCCGTGAGCCGTGGCCGCTGAGCCTGCACGTCTGGAGCCTGTGCTCCGCAGCCGGAGAGGCCATAACAGTGAGAGGCCCGCGTACCGCAAAAACAAAAACAAAACAAAAAATAAACAAATTGGGAACAGTAATATTTTACTCTCGGGAATGTCATCCGATAGTTGCATGTCCCAAGAAAGCACAAAACCATTATAGAATCGACTGCCCAGTTTCTATGTTATCCTTGCCTTGGTCGTAGGGGAGGCAATCAGTAACTACTGATGTATAACAAAAAAGGATTGTTTCCAAAAAGTGAGTCCAGAGAAGAATAAGATATATATATGTATACAAGGATCATGGTAACAAACAGCTTGTACAGATTATGAGTGTAAAGAGGGTTATGAACAAGCGAGATGGAGCCAGGGGGTCATCGGATCTCAGGAAATGAGGCAAGAAAGCCAGTCTGGGCTTCCCTGATTAGGAGCTCACCGAGCTGTCCAGGGGAGCAGCAGGAAGGCCATTGACTGGGAATATGATGAGTGGGATGAATCAGTAACCCTGGTGAGTCAGTTTGGTACCAGTTATCTTTTTCAACTTGAGGCAACATCAATGTAAATTGTTGGTTAGAGCCTAAGAATAAATTAATAAGATCCTGAGCTTTTGAATTCATTTATCTTTAAAGGAATGTATTGATAATTAGCTTTCAGAAATTCAATCAATATAAAATCAGTTATAGAAGTTTTAAATTTTCTTATAGCACAAAAATGCTTATGTCATCCTATTTGAAAATTGCTATATATAAACTTAAAGTTATTTATGATGAATGTGTGTACACAGTAACATTTTCTACTTGGAAATTTATTGGACGAGGACCTATACTTCCCTTATATATTGAAGATAATAAGGTTTACTATTAATTTAAATATATATGTATTTTTATAGTTTTAAGTATAATTACCCAACTATAGATCTAGAAACAGGTTGATAAACCTACACTGATATGTAGTGAAAATGCCTTTTTAAGCTATATATATATATATATCAGGATCTCTATAACAAGCTATACTCATCAGAATTAACAAACTGTTGCTGTCCTGAGTATGCTGTAGGATATTCTTGTTTAAAAAAATGGAAGTGCTGGGCTTCCCTGGTGGCGCAGTGGTTGAGAGTCTGCCTGCCGATGCAGGGGACACAGGTTCGTGCCTCGGTTCGGGAAGATCCCACATGCCGCGGAGCGGCTGGGCCCATGAACCATGGCCGCTGGGCCTGCGCGTCCGGAGCCTGTGCTCCGCCTCAACGGGAGAGGCCACAACAGTGAGAGGCCCGCGTACCGAAAACAAAAAAAAACTGGAAGTGCTTGCTTTTTTTAAAGGGGAGAAAGCATTCCTTTTGCCTCTTCTTGATATATTATAGGCAGTTGTGTACTTCATTAGGCAATACTGTCAAATCTCTAATATATACCAGTAACTAAGTAATATCAGCAGAGTCAAGAGAGTGGACTGAGGGGATGCAGAGTTCATGTCTCCACACAACTAGGGCACCTACCAGGCCCTGGTGGGGGACCACAGACACCTAAGGGGACGGGAGGAACCCCCGAGCGACTGGGTAGGATGAGGTGGGGAGGGAGGGGGGAGGAGAACTTGAGGCAGGATGGGACCGGCACCCTTGAGGGGCAGCTGGGGGAGGGGAGGGGTTCCCACGCCCAGAGGGGAACGGGGGAGACCCTCGGGAGGGCAGAAGATCGGAAGGGCATGCGGCCAGTTCCCCCTGCCCACTTGGGCCCCAGGGAGCTTGCTGAGGTCCCGAGCCTGATCTGCCCACTGGGACCCCTCGAGCCGCGTGGGTCCTGTGGGAGTGGGAGGGAGCGGGGAGGAAAAGTAAAGGCCGGATGGACAGGACTGGTGCCCCTGAGGGGCGACTAGGGGCGGGACGGGGTTCCCACGCCCAGAAGGGCCCACCCACAGTCAGGGGATGAACGGGGATGGGGGAGACCCTTGGAAGAGCGGAGGAACAGAAGGGAGTGCGGCCAGTGCTTCCCCTGCCCACCTGGGCCCCGGAAAGCCTGCTGAGGTCCCGGGACTAAACCTCTGCCCTCTGAGGCTCACTCCCGCCACACTGAGCCTAAGCCCCCCCCCCCCCCGCCCAGTGCCTTACCTCGGAACTCCGCAATCCAAGGCACACCTTTCCCAGCAGCCCAGGTCCTGAGCCTGGGCACTGATCTCTGCCTAATCCCCGCCCCTGCCTAAGCTCCACCCCACACAGCCCAAGCCATTTTTTTTTTTTTTAGGTTGTGGTTCTGTTTTACCTTGTTGTTAATTTGCTTATATTTTTATTTTTTCTGATAAGTTTTTTATTTTTCTAATTTTATTTTACTCTTTATAATTTGTTACTGTTCTGCTCCTTTGGGCTTGTTCCCCCACTTTTTTTTTCTGTTGTGGTTCTGTTTTACCTTGGTGTAGTTGTTTCACTTATATTTTTATTTTTCCTAATATATTTTTTATTTTCCTAATTTTATTTTATTTTTTATTCTTCGTTATTGTACTGCTTCTTTTTTTTTTTTTTTTTTTTTTGCTGTGCTGCACGACTTGTGGTAGCTTGGTTCCCAGGCCGAGGATAGGGCCTGAATTCCTGTGATGGGAGCACTGAGTTCAAACTGCTGGACTAACAGAGAACCTCAGATCCCAGGGAATATTAATCAGACTGAGGTCTCCCAGAGGTCCTCATATCAGCACCAACCGGGCTCTGCCCAACTGCTTGCAAATTATAGTGCTGCATGCTTCAGGCCAAACAACCAATAAGACAGGTATACAGCCCTACCCATCAAAAAAAAAAAAAAAAATGAAACGACAAAAAAATATGTTACAGACAAAGGAGCAAGGTAAAAACCTACAAGAAAAAATAAATGAAGAGAAAATAGGCAACCTACCTGAAAAAGAATTCGGAGTAATGATAGTAAAAATGATACAAAATCTTGGAAATAGAATGGAGGCACGCATTGAGAAAATACAAGAAATGTTTAACAATGACCTAGAAGAACTAAAGAACAAACAAAAAGTGATGAACAACACAATAACTGAAGTGAAAAATACACTAGAAGGAATCAATAGTAGAATAACTGAGGGAGAAGAGCAAATAAGTGAGCTGGAATGTAGAATGGTGGAAATAACTGCAGAGGAGCAGAATAAAGAAAAAAGAATGGAAAGAATTGAGGACAGTCTCAGAGACCTCTGGGACAACATTAAATGCACCAACATTCAAATTATAAGGGTCCCAGAAGAAGAAGAGAAAGAGAAAGGGTCTGAGAAAATATTTGAAGAGATTATAGTCGAAACTTCCCTAACATGGGAAAGGAAATCGCCACCCAAGTCCAGGAAGTGCAGAGAGTCCCATACAGGATAAACCCTAGAAGAAACACACCAAGACACATATTAATCAAACTAACAAAATTTAAATTCAAAGAAAATATATAAAAAACACCAAGGGAAAAGCAACAAATAACATACAAGGGAATCCCCATAAGGTTATCAGCTGATTTTTCAGCAAAAACTCTTCAGGCCAGAAGGGAGTGGCAGGATATATTTAAAGTGATGAAAGGGGAAAATCTACAACCAAGATTACTCTACCAGCATGCATCTCATTCAGATTTGATGGAGAAATCAAAAGCTTTACAGACAAACAAAAGCTAGGAGAATTCAGCACCACCAAACCAGCTTTTTAACAAATGCTAAAGGAATTTCTCTAGGTGGGAAACACAAAAGAAGAAAAAGACCCACAAAAACAAACACAAATCAATTAAGAAAACGGTAATAGGGACATACATATCAATAATCATCTTCAATGTAGAACGTTTAATGCTCCAACCAAAAGACATAGACTGGCTGAAAGGGTACAAAAACAAGACCCATATATATGCTGTCTACAAAAGACCCACTTCAGACCTAAGGACACATACAGACTGAAAGTGAGGGGATGGTAAAAAATATTCCATGCAAATGGAAATGACAATAAAGCTGGAGTAGTAATACTCATATCAGATAAAATAGACTTTAAGATAAAGACTGTTACAAGAGATAAGGAAAAACGCAAAATTAGTAGAAGGAAAGAAATCATAAAGATCAGAGCAGAAATAAATGAAATAGAAATGAAGAGACAATAGCAAAGATCAACAAAACTAAAAGTTGGTTCTTCAAGAAGATAACCATAATTGATAAAATTTTAGCCAGAATCATCAAGAAAAAAAAAGAGAGAAGTCAAATCAATAAAATTAGAAATGAAAAAAGAGAAGTTACAACTGACACCACAGAAATACAAAGGGTCATAAGAGCTACTACAACAACTACATGCCAATAAAGTGGACAGTCTGGAAGAAATGGACAAATTCTTGGAAAGGTACAACTTTCCAAGACTGAACCAGGAAGAATTAGAAAATACAAACAGACTGATCATAAGTAATGAAAGTGAAACTGTAATTAAAAAACAACAAACAAAAGTCAAGGACCAGATGGCTTCACAGGCAAATTCTATCAAACATTTAGAGAAGAGATAACACCTAACCTACTCAAACTCTTTCAAAAAATTGCAGAGGGAGGAAGACTCTCAAACTCGTTCTACAAGGCCACCATCACCCTGATACCAAAACCAGACAAAGATATCACAAAAAAAAGAAAATTACAGGCCAATATCACTGATGAACATAGATGCAAACTTCCTCAACAAGATACTAGCAAACAAATTCCAACACCACATTAAAAGGATCATACATCATGATCAAGTGGGATTTATCCCAGGGATGCAAGGATTCTTCAATATATAGAAATCAATCAATGTGATACACCACATAAACAAAGAAAAAAAACCATATGTTCATCTCAATAGATGCAGAAAAAGCTTTTGACAAAAATCAACAAACATTTATGATAAAAACTCTCCAGAAAGTGGGCATAGAGGGAACCTACCTCAACATAATAAAAGCCATAAATGACAAACCCACAGCAAACATCATTCTCAACGATGAAAAACTGAAAGTATTTCCTCTAAGGTAAGGAACAAGTCAAGAATTTCCACTCTTGCCACTATTATTCAACATACTTTTGGAAGTCTTAGCCACAGCAATCAGAGAAGAAAAAGAAATAAAAGGAATACAAATTGGAAAAGAAGAAGTAAAACTGTCACTATTTGCTGATGACATAATACTATACATAGAAGATCCTAAAGATGTCACCAGAAAACTACTAGAACTAATCAATGAATTTGGTAAGGTTGCAGGAATACAAAATTAATGCACAGAAATCTCTTGCATTCCTATACACTAACAGTGAAAGATCAAAAAGAGAAATTAAGGAAACACTCCCATTTACCACTGCAGCAAAAAGAATAAAATATCTGGGAATAAACCTACTTAAGGAAGCAAAAGACCTGTACTCAGAAAACTATAAAACACTGATGACACAAATCAAAGATGACACTAACAGATGGAGATAGATACCATGCTCCTGGATGGAAGAATCAATATTGTGAAAACGACTATACTACCCAAAGCAATCTACAGGTTCAGTGCAATCCCTATCAAATTACCAGTGGCATTTTTCACAGAATTAGAACAAAAAATTTTACAATCTGTGTGGAAACACAAAAGACCCCGAATAGGCAAAACAGTGTTGAGAAAGAAAAACGGAGCTGGAAGAATCAGGCTCCCCGGCTTCAGGCTATACTGCAAAGCTACAGTAATCAAGACAATATGGTACTGGCACAAAAACAGAAATATAGATCAATGGTACAGGATAGAAAGCCCAGAGATAAACCCACACGCCTATGGTCACCTAATCTATGACAAAGAAGGCAAGAATATACAACGGAGAAAAGACAGCCTCTTTAATAAATGGTGCTGTAAGTCAGTAAGTCAGAAAGAGAAAAACAAATATTGTGTCTTAACGCATATATGTGGAATCTTGAAAAATAGTACAGATGAACCTATTTGCAGGGCAGGAATCGAAACACAGAGGTAGAGAACAGACATGTGGACACAGAGGGGGAAGGGGAGAGTGGGATGAATTGGGAGATTAGGTTTGACATAAATACACTTCCATGTGTAAACTAGATAGCTAGTGGGAACCTGCTGTATAGCACAGGGAGCTCAGCTCGGTGCTCTGTGATGACCTGGTTGGGTGGGATGGGGGGGGTGGGAGGGAGGTCCAAGAGGGAGGGGATATATGTATACATATAGCTGATTCACTTCACTGTACAGCAGAAAGTAACACAACATTGTAAAGCAATTATACTCCAATTAAAAAAAAGTAAAATCATTGTGGTATTAATATTACATTATTAATTTCCTTGAGGTGAAAAAACTTATTATGGGATGTTATATTAGTATCACTTCCACATTTAACTTTATGCCGTGTTATCTTCCTTAAAAAATATGAATTTATTTAATCTTTTTAATGCTGAAATCTACTTTCAATTTTTAAATTAAAAAATAAACAGGTAAATTTTGTTTTTAAAAACACCAGTAGCCAGCTGCTTAGTGGTTTAATTCATGATAATCTGCACCTCTCAGAGGACTGAGAATTAGTCGTGAAATGATTTTGCCATCCAGAATTGTGTTCACATAGTCAACAGTACCATGTGATAAACATTTATTGAGTGCCTACTCTATACATGTAGGTCATGGAATAGTGTTTCTACACTTGAGAAGCTCAAATCTGAAGATTATATGAACTGGATATATTTAGGATATTAGCTTTTTGTTTGAATTTCTCATTTCCCCATAAATATTTATTTTTGTTTGAATTTTTCATTTTCCCACATATATTTATTTAACACTTTCCATGGTGAAGTTACTGTGCCATGTTTTATGGTAGATACCACAGTGAGTAAAACACAGTTTCTCTTTTCCATTGCTTATACATAAATAAGGTATACTGGTTTTTATTATAATTGCAGTGCAAAGCAAATTGTGTCATGTAGCATCAGACAGCTATAAACAGAAATACATGGGGGTTCCAAAAGGAGATCACATCCAGTTGAACAGATGAAGGAACACTTTAGGGCAGGTGACTTTTAAGTTTGACCTTGATTGATGTAAGAGAGGAAGGAATGTTTAAGGTAAGATTATATGACTACAACATGTATCAGGTACCTTGACTGGAGAACAATATTAATTAGCTATTATAATCTTGAAGTTCTTATCCACATTTGTCTTTTCTGTCCCTTACATTATTTATACATAAATTAAAAAAAAAAAGTTCTGCTATTTTAACACGAGTCGACACACCATAGAAATGATGATAGATTTACACTTACTGTAATTGTTATTGGTTGACGTTTATTCTGTACTTGTTGCCAGTTAAAGACTTCCCTAAACTTTTTAGTAAATGAATAAGGTAATGGGAACAAATGGTATAATGTTTCCTTCTCAATGGATTAATTTATAGTAGTCATGGAATTGTTTTTCGAGTTGCTAACTAATGTCTTTTTATTCCAAGCAGGAGAATAATATGGCTTCAGAGCTCAAGGATTATTATAACAAGACACTTCCTGCAGAGAACAATACTGCTGCCGCTCGGAATTCTGATTTCCCAGTCTGGGATGACTATAAGAGCAGTGTCGATGACTTGCAGTATTTTCTGATTGGACTCTATACCTTTGTAAGTCTTCTTGGTTTTATGGGGAATCTACTTATTTTAATGGCTCTCATGAGGAAGCGAAATCAGAAGACGACGGTCAACTTCCTCATTGGCAATCTGGCCTTCTCCGATATCTTGGTCGTGCTGTTTTGCTCGCCTTTCACACTGACCTCTGTCTTGCTGGATCAGTGGATGTTTGGCAGGGTCATGTGTCATATTATGCCTTTCCTTCAATGTGTGACAGTGCTGGTTTCCACTTTAATTTTAATATCAATCGCCATCGTCAGGTATCATATGATAAAGCATCCTGTATCTAATCATTTAACAGCAAACCATGGCTATTTCCTGATCGCTACTGTCTGGACACTAGGCTTTGCAATGTGTTCTCCCCTCCCAGTGTTTCACAGCCTTGTGGAACTTCAGGAGACATTTGGTTCAGCGTTGCTCAGCAGCAGGTATTTATGTGTCGAGTCATGGCCATCCGATGCATACCGAATTGCTTTCACTATCTCTTTATTGCTCGTTCAGTATATTCTGCCCTTAGTTTGTCTAACTGTAAGTCATACCAGTGTCTGCAGGAGTATAAGCTGCGGATTGTCCAACCAAGAAAACCAACTAGAAGAAAATGAGATGATCAACTTAACTCTCCATCCTTCCAAAAAGAGTGGGCCTCAGGTGAGGGTCTCCAGCAGCCGGAAATGGAGTTACTCATTCATCAGAAAGTACAGAAGGAGGTACAGCAAGAAGACGGCATGCGTGCTGCCTGCTCCGGCGAGACCTCCTCCAGAGAACCGCTCAAGAAGGCTTCCAGAACACTCGGGCTCTGGGAAAAGTCAGCCCCCTTCATCCCGTAAGCTTATACCAGGGGTCCCCACTTGCTTTGAGGTGAAACCGGAAGAAAACTCAGATGTTCATGAGATGAGAGTAAACTGTTCTATCATGAGATTAAAAAAAAGATCTCGAAGTGTGTTCTACAGACTGACCATCTTGATACTAGTGTTTGCAGTGAGCTGGATGCCTCTGCACCTTTTCCATGTGGTGACTGATTTTAACGATAGCCTGATTTCAAACAGGCATTTCAAGTTGGTGTATTGCATCTGTCACTTGCTAGGCATGATGTCCTGCTGTCTTAATCCAATTCTATATGGATTTCTTAATAATGGGATCAAAGCCGACTTAAGGTCCCTTATACGCTGTCTTCATATGTCATAATTCTCAATGTTTTCCAAGGAAAGTACAAGTATGGGGATCATCTAAAATATATTCACAGTGACTGTATATGTATAATCAACAAATTTTGTTAACTTACAGAATTTAATTTATGTGTAAGAAGTCTGGATTTGGATATCAGTTCCTAATATATGGAAGATAATTTTAACATGTTATAATATGATAAATTCATTTAGTTGTATAAAGTCATTGTCAATCCAATCTGTAATTTCATTTTAAAGAGTAGTTATGTTACCTTCCATTTCAGCTTGTCCTGTAAACCAATGAATTGTAAGTTCTTGTTTAAAATAAAAGTTATATTTAACCATCTCAGTATTTTTTGTTCAAAATTATAAGCAAAAACATTTCTCCTAAGACATTTAATTTCAGGTATGAGGAACATCTAATAATCTTCATTTTTACTTCACAGATTTCTTAATAGTTAGTTTCTGACAATACAGAAAACTTTAATATGACCAGCAAACCATAACTAAGTGACAGATATATGCCTAAGTCATAAATTAAATGTCAACATTGGGTACAGTTTTAGAACCTCTAAAGGAAAATTTTTATATCCTATTATTGATGATTGGTCAAATTGTCAATTTATTCCCCACTATCCTAGTAATACACAGTTAATTTATCAAATAAAAATAGATTTTAAATCTTTTCTAGACTTATACCATGACATTAAGCTATCAAACAAAGATTGTTTCATATACATCTTTTATATTCTAAAATTTGAAATATAAATGGTATCTATATTTCCAAGTATTAAATAATTGTAAAGAATACTTGAAGTGTCTACAGGGGGAAAAAAAGTTTAGTTAATTTTTTTGGCCAAGATGTAGAATGATTAATATACTTTATGCCATTTCAGTACTGAGGTCTCATATGCTATCTTACTAGATTGAGGTCAGTCTTTTCAACTGGAGCTTTTTGTTTGTTTTAGCCAGTTTTTTTTATAGAACTAGGTCCCTGAAAATAATGAATGTTTTCACATGAGGCTCAGATGTGCAAAATAATAATGCTGTCTTCAGTTCCTTTCTCTGATTTAACTGTCTCCTATATGGATTCCTGTTCATAAGGGAAAACAACTGAGCAAAACAAGAAACCGTTTAAGTTTTCAAATAGTAGGTAACTCTGGTTGTTGTTTAGTCAATTGAAAGTCCAGACTCTCTACGGGGGCTTTTTTTCGGGCCTCTCCTGCTTCCCTAGGCAAGGCCTACACATAGGGGAAGCAGAAGATGGCGCTGGTCCCCACGTGTCCTCTGCTGACTCCTGCCCAGCTCCAGGTGAGAGGTAACTGTCTTGCCTGGTCTCTCTGTTCCATCAGCTTCTCCGTGTGTTGTAGAATGTATGGTCTGTTCTCAGCAGGGTCCAGGCCTGAGGGTCCAGCCCTGGCATTCTCCACCCCTGCTGATGTAAACTCACTGGCTGTGAGGTCCCTCTGAATCTCCACCACGTTTTCCAGTTTGTCCTGAGCCTGGGCTGTCTGCTCTGTGGGGTCTTGTCCCTGCCAAGGCCGGGGACACTTCAGGAACTTTATCACCAAGAACTCTTCAGAAAGGTATTGTCGACTATAAAGATATTCACAACCTGAGAGTTGAGAGTTCTGTTTTATTCGACGGGAAGTTTTAGGACTTCAAGCCCGGGAGGCAGCCTCTCAAGTAACCCTGAGAGAATTGCTCTCAGGAGGCGGTGGGCAAAGAGCGAGGATATAGAGAAGGTTTGCAGCAAAGGGCAAAGGGAGCATAAAAATATTCTTGTTAATTAAAGAAAACCAGAAATCTCAAGTTAAGGAATTTAGCACTTTTCTATATATGGGAACGTGCAAGAGTCTGTGCTCACGGAAATCATTCCTTTGAGATGCACCTCAGCTCTCTGGGGCCGTATCCTGTGTTTTCACATCCTGAGTTTCCTTGGGGCTCACAGTGGCTGCAGTCTGATGGCTGCTACATGGCAGGTATTCTTTCCTTGTGAGTTCCCTCAGGGCTCACTGTAGGAAGTGGCTGCAATCACTGACGACTGTGACATCTTTTGTTTATTGATATGGCAGGAAGTATTCCACATCATTCCAGTATGAATGCTTACTGCTCACGTAGCTCACCTAGAACTGAGGCAGCGTGGCTTCCCCAGGCCTTCTCTGCCCAAATGCTACAAGCCACCCCGTCCACAGTGTTGTTCACCTCATGTTGCTGCCAAAGCATCTGCTTTCCAGTTCCTTTTTAGATTTTCAAACATGAAACTAGGTAAAGCCACCACTGCTTTTAGCTTCCCTCTAATCTGCCTGGGGTTATATGAGTGTCCTCCCCAAGTTTTGACAGGAGAGCAGGAAAAAAAAGTGAAGAAACTTTGGTTCACTTTTGCTTTTCTCTTTCTTTCCTTCTTCTTATTCTAAGGGCTTCTGCTGCTTTCTGCCTACTAAGAATGTCCCTTGCTAATAAAATCTTTATTTTTCTCTGCACTACGGCTTACGGTAAAACTGTGTTCAGAATATCAAGGTTTGTTTTTGGAAAAGGAAGCTTTTGTGATTTAAAAACCCTTTTCCCCTTTAAATGCTTGGATTTAAGACTATTGTCTCACCCCAGACCCCAAACAAAAAAGTCTAAGTTGAAGAATGACTTCTTATTTAAAAGAAATTTAAAATTTTTCACTAGGGCAGTCGACTTCAAGGTTTAACTTTAGTGGCCAAAGGGGGAAAACCCACCGACAAGGGCAAATATAAACACATAAAGAGGTATTTTATCCTGTTAGAGTAACTTACATTAGCAAATGTACAATAAGTATCAAACTCCACAGATTTTATGGTTGCTGATAAATGAGTTTAGTTAAACTGGATAAACTAATTTGGGGCTCTTAAACTACTGAACTGAAAGGTAGCCATTTATCTTCCCTAACCAGAAATGACTGAATGTTCTTAATAATTAAGAAGAATAATTAATAATTAATTAATAACTAAGTAAGTAAGTAGAGAAGTTTAAATGGATTGGTGAATAGAAGTCATTAAGAGGGGGATTAATTGTTTTAGAAGGTTATTATGAATAATAATTTCTTCCATGGATACAGTTGCTCCAAACAGCACAGGTTTGAACTAAGCAGATCCACTTATATGTGGACTTTTTCAGTAAATATATTGCAAAAATTTTTGGAGATCCACTTATATGTAGATGTTTTTCAATAAATATATTGGAAAAAATTTTGTGACAATTTGAATAAAGTCGCAGATGAACTGCACACCCTAGATAGAAATAGCAAAAAAAGAAAAGAAAAAATTAAGAAAAAGGTGTCATGAATGCATAAAATATATGTAGATACTAGTCTATTTTATCATTTGCTACCATAAAATACACACAAATCTATTAGAAAGAGTTAAAATTTATCAAAACCTCTGCACACAAACACAGAGTGTACATGGTACTATTCATAGTCGAGAGAAATGTAAACGAAGGTAAAGATGCAGTTTTAAATCATAACTGCATAAAATTAACCATAGTGCATATGTAGCAATTTTGCAGCCACCATCCTCTTAACCATGTGACACTCATTATCTCCATGTGAGCAGTTCTTTTGTCCGGTAAATTGCATATCACAGTAAAAAGTGATCAATCACACTTCTCGCATGTTTTTCATCTTGCTTAGTGCAATAGCATAAACCATGAATAACCGTAAACCTCGTAAACCCATAAGAAGTACCACTAGTGTTAATGGAAGTGCTCCCAAGAGGCAGAGAAAAGTCATGACACCATAAGAAAAAGTTGAATTACTTGATATGTACCATAGATTGAGGTCTGCAGCTGTGGTTGCCCACCATTTCAAGATAAATGAATCCAGTTTAAGGACCTTTTAAAAAAAGAAAAGGAAATTCATGAGGCTGTTGCTACAGCTATGTCAACAGGCACACAAAACTTGCACTTTTTGTGAAGTATCTTTTTATCTCATGTTAAAATTATAGCTTTTTTGTGTAAAGATTGTAAGATTGCTGTAAGAAAGGCACACCTGCGCTTCCCTGGTGGCGCAGTGGTTGGGAGTCCGCCTGCCAATGCAGGGGACACGGGTTCGAGCCGTGGTCTGGGAAGATCCCGCATGCCATGGAACAACCAAGCCCGTGCGCCAGAACGACTGAGCCTGTGCTCTGGAGCCCGCGAGCCACAACTATTGAGCCCACGTGCCACAACTGCTGAGGCCCGCACGCCTGGAGCCCGTGCCCTGCGGCAGGAGAGGCCACTGCTGTGAGAGGCCCATGCACCACAGCAAAGAGTAGCCCCTACTCGCCACAACTAGAGAAAGCCTACGGGCAGCACCGAAGACCCAACGCAGCCAAAAATAAAAAATAACAATAAATAAATAAATAAAAAGAAAGGCACAACTATAGACTAACATGAAGTCATTGTATGAAAAGTTAAAGCCAAAGGAAGGTGAAGCATCTAAAACTGGAGAAGTTAATGCCAGGAAAGGATGGCTTGATAATTTTAGAAAGAGGTTTGGCTTTAAAAATGTCAAGATAACAGAAGAAACTTCTGCTGACCAAGAGGCAGCAGATGAGTTCCAAGACATCATTAAGAAAATCACTGAGGAGAAAGAGTATCTGCCTAAACAGGTTTTTAATGCAGATAACAGTGTCCTAATCTGGAAAAAAAAAAATGCCATAAAGGATATTCATTACTAAGGAAGAGAAGTGAGCACGAGGATTTGAGGCAGAAAGGGATAGGCTAAGTCTATTGTTTTGTGCAAATGCATTCAGGTTTATGATCAAGACGCCCCTTATCTATAAAGCTGCTAACTCCCGAGCCTTGAAGGGAAAAGACAAACATCGGTTACCCCTCTTTAGGTTGGATGACAAGAAGGCCTGGACAATTAAAACAGTTTTTCTGGATTGGTTCCATTGATGCTTTGTCTCTGAAGTCAGGAAGTACTTTGTGAGTAAGAGACTGCCTTTTAAAGTTCTTTTTGATATCGGACAATGTCCCTGCCCACCCAGAGTTCCATGGGTTCAACACTGAAGTGTTCTACTTGCCCTCAAACACAGAATCTTTAGTTCAGGCCCTAGATCAGGGGGTGATAAGGACCTTTAAGCCTCATTACACATGATCCTCTATGGAAAGGATTTTTAATGCTATAGAAGAGAACCGTGATAGAACATTGTGGAAGTCTGGGAGGCTCACACCATGGAAGATGCCGTTGTTGTTACAGTAAAAACTGAAAGTCCTTGAGCCTGAAACAATGAACTCCTGCTGGAGAAAACTATATCCAGATGTTGTGCATGACTTCACAGGATTTACGACAGAGCCAAGCAAGGAGATCATGAGAGAGACTGTGGATATGGCAAAAAAAAAAAAAAAAAAAAAAAGATAAGGGGGAGGGGTTTCAAGATACGGATCTTGGAGAAATTCACGAGCTAATAGCCACCACACAAGGGGAATTAACAGAGATGACTGGACAGAGATGAGAGCTTGCAAACCACTGCCAGACTATGAGGAAGAAGATTTGGAAGAAGCGGTGCCAGGAAACAAGTCGACGTCAGACGATCTGTCAGAAGAGTTCTGATTATTTTAGACTGCTTTGGGCTTCTTTTATGACACGGACCCTTCTATGAAACTAAAGCAAACAGTGGAAGAAGGATTGGAATTTGTATGGAAATGTATTTAGAGAAATGAAAAAGAAAAATGTCAGATGTAAATTATGATGTATTTCTGTAAAGTTCAGCAAGTGTGGCTGCCTTTCCTCCTACCTCCTCTGCCATCCCTGAGACAGCAAAACACTCCCTCCTCCCCTTCCTCCTTCTCATTAGCCTGCTCATCAGGACGATGACGAGGATGAAGACTTTTATGATGATCCTTTTTTTTTTTTTTTTTTTGCGGTACGTGGGCCTCTCACTGTTGTGGCCTCTCCCGTTGCGGAGCACAGGCCCTGGACGCGCAGGCTCAGCGGCCATGGCTCACGGGCCCAGCCGCTCCGCGGCATGTGGGATCTTCCCGGACCGGGGCACGAACCCGCGTCCCCTGCATCGGCAGGCGGACTCTCAACCACTGCGCCACGAGGGAAGCCCGATGATCCACTTCTTTTTACCGAGTGCTAAATAATCATCATGCCGTACAGTTAGTAAACTGACATCTCATATATGTGTGCGTGTCTTTATGTGAAAATCTAGTAACCATATGGCAAGAACTGTGAGACATGTCTGTGTCACCACCGTCATCATTGCCTGAGTACTCATCGCGTAGAACATCTTATGCAAGACTTGTACTGAAGTGTATAACCTATCCTTACAGAGGCATAAGGTGAGTGATATTTAATATAAAATTAATCATGTGTAGCTTTCTTACCGTTTTATAACTTTGCTTTCAAAGAATTACATGACTATACAATACGCCTCTCTCATAATTGGAAAAGCTGCATCTCTGCCTGTCGTCACAGATAAGTGGCTTTTTAAAAAAATGTAACATAGTCTCCAATATATATTATAAATATGGCTACTACTGTATGCTATACATTTTTATAAGATTCATTCATTAGTGTGTAGGCTACACTAATGGCTACCATGAAGCAATCGATTACGCTAGGCGACCACAAAGCAATCCTATTGCTGCTTCTTCATTACCAGCGCATGAATCCTCATACCTGTAAATAAATAGGAATTTCTTTTTCACATCACCTTTTCATTTTTGATGTCTAGTGTTAGTAGTATGTACAACATCTACACTGTTTTGTATCACATAAGACAATATTGACGTAGGTATTGACAGATTGTTCATCTTGTAAAAAGACAATGTAAACTTATAGTGTCAATAAATACAGTATAGCACTGTAGTTGGATTGATATTTTCTCTTATGATTTTCTTAATAACATTTTCTTTTCCCTAGCTTACTTCATTTGAAGAAGACTGTATATAATACATATAACATACAAAATATGTGTTAATTGACTGTTTTATGTTATTCGTAAGGCTTCTAGTCAGCTGCAGGCTATTAATAATTAACTTTTAGGGGAGTCAAAAGTTACATGCAGATTTTTGACTACGTGGTCGTTGGCACTGCTAGTCCCTACATTGTTCAAGGGTCAGCTGTGTGTGTACGTATGGAGAGAGAGACAGAGAGAGAGAGAGAGAGAGAGAGAGGGAGGGAGAGAGAGAGGCATAAAGCATGCATATGTGTATATACATATATAGACATTAAGCATGTGCATGTGTGTATGTGTGTGTAGAGAGAGAGGGACATTAAGCATTTCCCCTTTTCCTAATACCATATATGTGTATATATACTGTATACACACACATATATATATACTGTACACACATATATATATATATATATATACTGTGTAGTATACTTTGACAGTAAGTGTATATATTGATATAGATGCTTTAAAAGGCTATAAAGGGCTGTAAAATGGTGATGTAAAAATCTTCTCTTTTATATGTCTGTTAAGTACATTAATGAAAAGATACTCTCCTTTATGCATTCTTTGGTTAACCAATGGTACCGTTTTCTCAGGGAACACAGGATGAATGTTTGATACTATCTATTTACTGATTGTCAAAAAGTGATCAATTCATGGATTTAAACACATTTGATGGGTTTTGATTCATTGGCTTTACTATTATTGAAAAAGATCAAATAGTTTCATCTTCGGCAGGTGGAAGCCTCTTCAAGTTGGCTCTGGGTCATTTTTTTTTTTTTTTTGGTCTAGAATTTATAATTGTTATCTGTGGGAAGGTCAGGTCCAGTAGAAGCTATTTATACACATCGGACGTGGGACTCCATTACGTGCATTCTAAATCATACATGATAAAGAGAAGACTTGAAAAAATTCGAGTTCTCAGCCATGGGATTTCAAATCTCTCTCCCTTTCTCTCAGTAGTTTACTAAGGGGTTGAATGTCAAGAGCTAGGCAGTAAAATATTGGACCTAGATAACCTTGAATGCTTTTACCAACTTTCTTGTACTCCATTTAATTTGCTCATAAGTCAGGCTTATGAGCAAACTGAATGGAGATACAGTTCAATGTAAATTAGACACATTCTCAAAGAGTTAAAATCCAGAACTTTATGATAGTGGATATTCAGGAAACAGCTTAGGAAGTAACTTTTTCACATGGTGTGGTGGCCACAGTCCTCACTACTCTCAAATTTACTATAGGAGTGTTTTTGAGGGTAGTGATTTAAAGAAATCTGTTTCTCTACTCACAGAAGACTTTCACACCAAATGTGTGGGGTTTTCTTGCACACCAGCAAGCAATTCTCCACCTCTTGGGACACAAGTTGGGCACCCTACAGTTTAATTCAATTCTGACACTAACTACCTAGAGTCAGTGCAGATCCCGCAGGCAAAGGCTTAGTCCCTCAAATTCCCTGCAGATTTAACAATGAATTTTCATGAGATGGTATGGGTTGATTCCAACCCACCTCTGAAACTTATTTTATGATGTAACTGGAAATAAGAATTCACTTCTGAGTTGAGGGTATTTACAGTAACTACAAAGGTTGAGGGTTGGCTGCCTAAATCCTTTCCATTCTCCCACATCCCAAAAGAAGAGAATTCACTCATTTAATTGTTCACTGCTCAGGTATTTCTCAGTGAAAAGGGTTACCTCAAAAGTGGGAATGTAGGCTCTGCAGCCTCTTGCTGCTATGTGGCAAGTTGACCTTGGTCTTTAAATAGAGTCCCAAAATGGCAAGTCCAGAGATGAAGACAGAAAAGTTGGCAAGTGGGAATGTCCCTGTGGCAGAATTCCAATTTCATATCATTTGGAAACAATCTTCACAGTCTGTATAGTTAAGGTTGAGGCACCTTCCTGGTTTCATCCTAGAACGAGTCCAGCATTACCACAGTGTATTAATATCGCTGAACATGATTTGCTAAGACTTCATTAGACTTGTCAAGCCTATGTTATGCTAGTTCCATTTTATTTTTGTTTCAATAAATATCATGTTTGGCAAAAAATTGTGAAACAAATATTTAATTTATCAATATTTTATAATAATATAAACTATATTATTAATATATTAATTAATTAATTAGTTGTAATACTTTTCATAATTTTTTATAATGTGCTACCTTAGGTTGTATAAAACCTTACATCCATCTAGACCCAGAACCCTTGAAGGGGTTGCTTTTTTGCCCTTGAAGGAGTTAATTTTCTACAAACTTTCATATTTTTTCTGGTTTTAGACTATTCAGATTTTCTCTCGATCACATTTTTTAAAAAAGATATCTAGTTTAAAAAATATTCAAACGAATTTATATATTTTTTTCTTACAGTTAAAACTTTTTTTTCTGAGTCTGGTTACACTATCTCCTTACCTAATGTTGTACAGACACCTTATCTAGTTTATTGTACATCAAACATTCCACAGGATTTTCCATCTTAAAAGACCAAACTCTTGGTTTTGTTTGTTTCCATTGACTTATTTGTTGCTGAAGTCTAGTATTCATATATAAATCATGGGTGTACAGTTCAATTAATTTTCACAAAAGGAGTACATCCATAGGATCACCACTCAGATCAAGTGAGAGTAGCTTTCTGGCACCCAGAAGCTTACCTTATCCTAGTTACAACACCTGCCGTCTCCTCCAAGGTAATCACTCTTCCGACTCCTATTACTGTAGATTACTTTTACTGATTTTTGAACTTTGCAAAATGAAATCATATAGTTTCTCTTTTGTGTCTACTTTTTTGTTCGCATTATACATGTGAGATTCATTCATCTCACTGTGTGTATTAGGAGTTTATTTTCAATGTTGTTGTATCTCATTGGTTGACTATAGGGCAATTTATTTATTCATTCTAGAACTGATGGATATTCGGCTTGTTTCCAGTTTGGACAATTCCAAATAGCACTGCTAGGAATATTTTTGCACCTGAATGTATCTTACACATTTTGATTGAGTATATACTCAGGAATAGAATTGCTGGATCTTAGGCTGTACACATGATCAGCTTTGGTTGATACTGCTAAAGAGTTTTCCAAAGTGATTGTACAGGTGTACCTTCCCACCAGCCCTGCAGTGTCTGGGAGTTCTATTTGCTCCAGATCATTGCCTGCACTGGGTATTGTCAGACTTTTCATTTTTATGTTTTTATTTTAAATTTTAGCCATTCCTGAAAGTGTCTAGTGTTATTACATTGTAGTTTTAATCTGCAGTTCTTTGATTATTAGTAGAGTAACACATTTTTCATGTTTGTCAGTTATTTGGATATTCTTTTTTGTGAAAAGCCTGTCCAGGTTTTTTCCATTTCTACATTGGGTGGTCTGTCTTTATTTATTGAGTTATTGCTCTTTATACATTCTTCCTATGAATATATACCTTCCTTGTTTTCTCATTTTGTGGTTTGTCTTTTCACGCTTTTATTTAATAGAAGTTCTTAATTTAGTTAATTTGAATTGATCAATCTTCTCCTTTATGGCAAGTTGCTTTTATGGTATGATTGAGAAATTTTGCCTTAAGGTCACAAAGATCTCATATGTTTTCATCTAAAAGCTTTATTGATTTACCTTTCACATGTACAACCACAATTCACCTGGAATTATTTTTGAGTATGGCCTGAGATTTATTTTTCCCCATATGGATTTTCCATTGACCCAACACTATTGAAAAGACCATACTTTCCCCATAGATTTGATAAGAGTTGATGTTTTGTGAGTAAGTTCTTCAGATTTGTTCTTCACCTTGATTAGTCTTTGCCCTTTGTATTTCTATAATAAATTTTAGAACTTCCACACCAGAATACAATAATAAAGTGATATATTTTATTATGTTATTATGAATAATGAGTAGGATTGCAATAGATCTATAAATCAGTTTAGTGGAATTATCATCATTACAATATTAAATTTTCAAATTCATATTTACTTAAGTAGTCTAAATTCTCTCAGCTACATGTTGTAGTTCTCAGTATAGAAGTTTTGCACGATTTCCTTTAGATTTATTCCTAAGTATTTGGTGTTTTTGAAAGTTATTTTCAGTGTTAATTATAAAATTGTAAACATTTCATTTTTGAACTGTTTATTGCTGGTATATAAAGATATTGTTTTTATACTGATTTTCTAACCAGTCAATGTACTAATTTTGCTTATAAATTCTAATGATTTATATGTGGATTATTTTGGATTTTCTAGAGATACCATCATGTTGTCTGCAAATACTGACAGTTTTATTTCTTCCTTTCCCATCCTCATACATTTTGTTTATTGTCCTTGACACATGACACTAGCTTGTCCTCCAGTGTAATGTTAATAGATTTGACAATTGCAAGCATCCTTGTCTTTTTGCCAATCTCAGGGGGAAAGTATTCATATTTATTTTCTATGCACACAACCAAACCTATCTTTGGTATGCAAAACCTAAAATTAGGTAAATAAATGACTTGTCACGTCACCCCTGTAACACTACATACAGTGTCTAAGTTATCATTCCAACAAAATACAATATATGTCTTATTCACTTCACCTGAATTTATGAGGTGAAATTTGAGAGGTGGGTATTTTAAACATAATCAGACAGAGGTTTTAATGATTAGTGGCAACTAAACAGGGCAGGATTAAAAAGATAGTGCCAGCATTTGGCAATTTGTTTTCTCTTTGTATGTCAGTGCAGCTTAGTGATTTCACAATTAATATGACATATTAGTTTTAGAGATTTACCAAACAGTTATTTTAACTATGTTACTAGATATGTTATACCTAAAGAAGGATGCAGTCACCATAATTTTTTTTTCCCCTAGGTTGTTTAGCAGTCAAGTTTGGTGGAAAGGACATAGACTATGGACCAACACAGGTCTGGTTCAGTATCTCACAAGAGTCATTCAACTAATGTGTAAACTTGCCCTGAGGACCCCATTTTTCTGAAACTCAGTATCCTGATCTATTAAATAGGGATAAAAGCAATAATATAGGTAAGTGTGAGCAGTAATCAAGATAACATAATAAAGCATCTAGTAATATGCTTGCTACAATGAGTAGGACCTAAATAAAAATTATGTTATTAATGACAAAGGCAATAATAAAATATGTCTGAATTACACAGTATAACATGATGACGAAAACCAGGCTCAGGCTGTGTGTTCACATGGATATGCATTTAAATTTCAGCTGCACCAATGACAAACTGTGTAAATACACAAAATACGTTCACACCTCTGGTGAGTTACTTACATTGTTAGCACCTCTGAAAGTAAGTTTCTGCATCTGTAAAGTAGAAAATGATACTCACCTTACAGAATTAAAATGAAAATTAAAGGAGATTGTGTATAGAAGAAACTTAGAAGAGTTTCTGTACATAAGAAGCCTGCAATCTATGGTAGCTATTGTCTTATCGCTGCTGTTAAGCGTTGTAAAGATTAAATATGTGAGGGTATGGAAAGTTCTGGATAGGGTGCCTGGGCTAGGAAATGATAACACTATTGCGGTCACCTCCACCACGATCTCCACCTCTACTCTTACAGAAAACTGACTCTGCAATTCCAAACTTCTAAAGGTCAGAATTGAATAAATGAGCACAATGCATGGAGGATGTGTATAGGACAAACGAATTCCAGAAAATGTCTGCAGTCTCTGTACACTCACCTTGATCCTGTGGATTAACTTCTTATTGATAAACTTATATTCTCAAAATGCATTCTGTGGTTGTAGTTGTTACTTTTAAGTCCATATATAGAAACAAGGTCTCATGTGCTTGTCATCACAAAAATACCACTTGGAGTTTTCTACAAAAAGCTGTTCAAAACTGGCTACACGGGTGTCCTCACCAGAACCCAGCAAGGCTATGAATTTTACTGTTCAGAAATATGGAAACCCTGGATTTTCTCCTCTTCATCATCTTTAACCTGCTGGTAATCAGACTGTCCTGACCCTAGTAAGCTTCCCTGCTTCTCATTTAATGATCTGGGACCTTCCTTTCCTGAGGACTAGACACACATGAATGAATTTTACCTGTTAGGACACATTGAATCATTTCTCTAAGAAACTGCTGGGTTCACTATCTGGGCAAGCCACAGAAGATTTCTTCCTCTTTCATGCTGTGAAGCTAAAAGCAGTCTTTTTCACCAGTAAGTTAGAAGAGAACCTACTCTTAAGGGTGACTGAAGGAGAGTGCAAGGACCCTTAAAATAAATAATATACCTCAGAGGATAGAGAAATGGACAGGGAGGTTGGGAGACATAGTTTATTTTTCCAGTCGTACCTAACCATCTGGGTAATCTGACCCAACTTTCTCAACGGAGATATGTCATATTATGTTCTTGCAGTATAATGGCATTAATCAGAAATCTGAAACAAGGGAAAGAGATTAAGATGAACTATAGGGATATTAACACTTGTTGAAATTAAACTGAATTTTAACGTTTGTTGCTCTAGTTAATTGTGACAACAACTTAATGAGATGTTATCCTCATTTTATTTATTTTTTATTGAAGTATAGTTAATTTACAATGTTGTGTTAGTTTCTGCTGTATAGCAAAGTGATCCAGTTATATATATACATTCTTTTTTATATACTTTTCCATTATGGTTTATCACAGGTTATTGAATATAGTTCCCTGCACTATACAGTAGGACCTTGTTGTTTATCTATTGCATATATAATAGCTTATTATATATAAGCACATTCCAACCTCTCATTCCAACCTCTCACTCCACCACTCCCCCATCCCCCTCCCCCTTGGCAACCACAAGTCTGTTCTCTATATCTGTGAGTCTGTTTCTTGTTCATGGATAGGTTCATTTGTGTCATATTTTAGATTCCACATATAAGTGATATCATATGGTATTTGTCTTTTCTCTTTCTGACTTACTTCACTTAGTATGATAATCTCTAGGTCCATCCATGTTGCTGTAAATGGCATTATTTCATTCTTTTTTATGGCTGAGTAGTATTCCATTTTATATATGTACCACATCTTCTTTATCCATTCATCTGTCATCAGACACTTAGGTTATTTCCGCGCCTTGGCTATTGTGACTAGTGCTGCTATGAACATAGGGGTGCATGTATCGTTTTGAATTATAGTTTTGTCTGGATATATGCCCAGGAGTGGAATTGCTGGATCATATGATAATTCTATTTTTAGTTTTTTGAGTAACTTCCATACAATTTTCCATAAAGGCTGCACCAACTTACATACCCACCAAAAATGTAGGAGGGTTCCCTTTTTTCTACACCCTCTCCAGCATTTATTGTTTGTGGATTTTTTTGATCATGGCCATTCTGACTGGTGTGAGGTGACACCTCATCATAGTTTTGATTTACATTTCTTTAATAATTAGAAATGTTGAGCATCTTTTCATGTGCCCATTGGCCATCTGTATTTCTTCTTTGGAGCTATTTAGGTGTTCTGCCCATTTTTTGATGTAACACAACTTAATGAGATGTTATCCTCATTTTAGAGATGAAGAAGCTGAGACTTAGAAGACTAAATTGCTTACACATGTCAACAGCTGGCTAATAGCAGAGATGGGATTTGAGACTCAGCAATCTAAGTTCAACGCCCCTGCTCTCTCTTGGTTGCATCCTATGTTTACTTTTTAAGAAAAACCTGGTACCTCCTTGTCCTAAATAAAACAACTGAGTTGATCCCCATCTAACTTACTATTGCATATATAAGGGGGTAATTAATCTCCATAAGGATTATGGGCAGGTTGCAAATTATTCACCCCACGGGCAGGGAGAACATGCTGGAAGAGGTACAGCACCCAGACGACAGGGGCGCAGCTCAAGCTCCATGTTGTAAGGGCTGCAGTTCTGCTGGTTTGCTGATTCCTAAGCACGAGCATCTTGACCTCTATTCTCATTTGGAGCCTACACCTTCTTCATTCTGGAAGCCTTCCCTATTTTGGAGTCTGACACTAACAACCTAAAAACTTCATTGAGATGAGCTGGGTACCAGACTGTAAGCTTACAGCCCATAGCTCTGATTTTATTTGATGCTCACAGAGAGATGATGACCCTTCTTACATGACAGTCTGTGATAGAAGTTTATTGCCTTGTAGTCCAGGTAAGACCACTAGGATACATCTATTGCAGGTAGCTTTTTCTTTATGAGGATGGTATTTAAAAATCTTTTTGTTACTTGAAATATAAAGTCCCTGGTATTGGATAGAGAGAAGTGTGGAATACTGTTCAGTCAACATTTATCCCAGTTGTTTGTATCTAGGTGATAAGATTTGGTGTGAAGATTTTACTCTCTTCTCTTGTCTTTCTGTACTACTCTAATTCTTCATAATGAGCGTGTGTTGTTTACATAACCAATTGAAGGTAAATCCTACCATAATAGTATAAATGGGGTCCACAAAATTCAGTTTCTTAAAATGTATGTCATGTTAGTGAAATGGTAAGTAAAAAAACCCCACTATTTTTCAGTTGGATTGCCTGGTCATAAATGTGCAAAGTAAAGACAGTAAAACCTTTAGTGACCCCAAATGACCTCACCTTGAATTGAGAAAGTCCCACCCCAAATAACCACAAGGCAGTCACTTCCAAGCAACCCCATATGCCAGCCTATCCCCATTTGAGCATGGATGTGGGGTAAGAATGTGCTCTAAACGACAGTCCCGTGATATCCAAATCTGCGTCACAGCAAAACGCTACTGAAGCGTTGTGCTGTATTTACTTCCCTAAAATAACAACTTTTAGATGACAGAGGGTAAATGATGTATTAATTCAATTTAGAGTGTCTTTGTTAACTCATATTGTATGCCCTAATCTCTAACTGAAGTAATATTCTGTGTTTGCCTGGTTTTGTTTGTGATGCAGAATCTATACAACAAAGAGAGCTAAGGGATAATTAAGAAGTAAGTCTAACAGGTTAAGTTGACCTCAGAGGGAGAAGAACGAGAGACAGAAAACTGTGCATGTGGGTTTAGGTGAACATTGGGGGGTTAACCTCTGAAAGTCTCCAGACTACATTATGTATGAAATGAATGAGGCTAGAAAGGTATTGTTGGTTACAAATTAATTGCCATTAGTGCTCTAAGTTACTCGAGTTAAGTGTTCGTTTTCCTTTTTCTTACCCTTGGATTTCTGGACTGTGCCTCTTTGCGCTTCACTGAGGAAAGACTGAGATATGTGGACTCAGGCTTATATTTGATTTAAAATTCAACAACAATAAAAAGCACTTCTCTGGTATTAGCAATAAACCTTGTTTAAAAGAGAAATAGTGACACAGTTAGGAGTATCAAACTAGGAAATACCTCTACTCTGGTTTCTTTCAGATCCTTTATCTTATTTGTTCATCTGTTTTGCTAAAATTCCATGATGACTGCAATTCTTCATCAGGAGAGTTAATTCCTTCATTAGAATTTTTGGCTAATTCCAGAGGCTCTGAAATTTCTCTCTTCATCTCTTAGAGTAGAGAAGATGTATAAGCTACCCCTCTGTAACTCTAATTGTTGTTTATAATTTGCTGCTGCAATGATCAGTTCAGGACTGAGAAAGCCGTTCAGGTTTAAAGAAAAGGGCAGAAAATGTTGAGACCAGTGACACTAGGGATTACCGACCAGGACTACAAAAGCATGATGTCATCAAGACATGATGGCTGGTCCTTGCATCAGGACAGAGATGCCAGAGGATGGCTTCCCAGATGGTTTTCATAAAAAACTGAAATAAATAAATAAATAATTTACTTATCAGTCTTTTTTTAAATTAATTAATTAATTATATTTTTGGCTGCGTTGTGTCTTTGTTGCTGTATGCTGGCTTTCTCTAGTTGCGGCGAGCGGGGGCTTCTCACTGTGGTGGCTTCTTCTGTTGCAGAGCACGGGCTTTAGGCACGTGGGCTTTAGTAGTTGTGGCACACGGGCTTAGCTGCTCCATGGCATGTGGGATCTTCCCACACCAGGGCTCGAACCTGTGTCCCCTGCATTGGCAGGCAGATTCTTAACCACTGTGCCACCAGGGAAGCCCCTTATTGGTCTTTTTAAAAGAAGTACTCTTAATGCTGTGTTTCTCTAGAATTATCAACTTTTCTCTCCAATTAATTTCCAAGTACAGATGGCCATGTGGAAATTTTTGACTGAAAATCTACATTTTCATGTTTGGGAATTGTCATATTTTTGTTTTTTTTAAATTACTTTTTATTGGAGTATAGCTGCTTTACAATGTTGTATTAGTTTCTACTGTACAGCAAAGTGAATCAGCTATACATATACATATATCCCCTCTTTTTTAGACTTCCTTCCCATTCATGTCACCACAGTGCATTAAGTAGAGTTCCCTGTGCTATACAGTATGTTCACGTTGTTTTTAGTAAAAAACAGCAAAGTTATTTTAATAGATGGTTCTTTCTTTAAGAAAAGTAGAAGTACAGATATATTTAATTTTTTATTCTTCTATTTTTTTATTCTTTTATTTTTTTTAAATAAAAACTTGACTTGGAGAATACGCAGTTTTCATTAAAAATAAAAATAAATTTCACAGTTCCTTTACTATTGTTATCAGTTGATTTTCACGGCAGTGAACTTCATTTTAATGTTTCAGAATAAATATCACATCACCCTTATTACATTATTTTATTATTTTTCTTTTGAGGCAAATGCATAGGGTTTTGAAAGTGCATACACACAAATGAGTAATATGTCTAACATTTCAATTAAATATATAATGGCTGAAAATTAAGAATCTATTCAAAAGTTCAAGAGGACATAAATCACTTGCTTATCACAAGACCTCTTATTCACTGTAGGTGTTTTTATCTATTTGGGAAAAGAGAGCATCAGCTGCGCTCCATTAGAGTTTTCTTGTTTCTCTTGCACATTTCATTTCAAATTCCTCTTGTGCTTTTACTCTTCTAAAAAGAGTCTTGCTGGCTTTAGTTCACTTTTTAAAGAAAGAGGTCACATATCACCCTAGCAACCTGGTTTGAGGGAAGGGATGTATCTTAAAACATAATAAAGCAAAGCCAGCACCTGGAAGATTTATTATTGCTAGCCACTTCTTCTTAACTTGTCATGTTGTCCTGGTGAAAAGTGAAGAATGCCAGGTCCTGAAGAAAGGTGCTAGAAGTGTTTCCCAAAAGCACTACATGCAACAGCAAGATCAGCTAATTATTCTCAGAAGAGTACAAGTAGCTACTAGCATAGCATAAACTATCATTTTATTTAAAAATTTGAGTAACTGTCAAATGACATCAGGATGAATATAAGTAGGCACAGCCTGAGAACTTATAAAACTATGGATGTGACCTAGAAAGAAGTTACAAATTGAATGATGCTCGTGCAGTCTCAGAGTGCACACATTGTCTCTTTATTAAAGAAAACAAGAGCTCACATAAGGTGGCTATACATAGACATACTCACAAATAATACAGACATCCAATGCTAGTGCATCCTCAGAGTACACACATTGTCTCTTTATTAAAGAAAACAAGAGCTCACATAAGGTGGCTACATATAGACATACTTACAAATAACACTGACATCCGTTCTCCTCTCTCCTGGACTTCATTTTGTGGTACTGTGTCCCAGACATGTGTGAGTTTTCCCATCAGCCAAGGGTTTCCAATCATGGATTAATACTTTTGTTTTTCTTTTTTTTCTTTACCTTTCTTCTGCAATTTCCAGATCAAGGTTAGAGCCAAAAACGTTTACACACTTCTGCACCAAACATGGAACAAAAAATTAGAAAGACTAAAAAGAGCTATTGATTAAAAAGTAGAAACATTCCTCAGCATTGTATATTATTCCCATTGATAGCCATATTATTGCAAAGCTGGCAGGCACCTGCTCTCTGGCAGCCCTCTGTAAAATCATCCCAAAGTGATAATTGTCCAATTTTCCCCACACTAAGGAAAAGACTATGTTATAGCAGAATCTCCGCTGAATTCCAACAGCAAATTACTTTTGGCCTAAAGCTAAATGGACTCTTAACCACCATCTTATCTGAATAGTTTCACTAATGATGGAGTAGATTAGAAAAGAGGACTCTCATAGTTTGGTTTATTAAGAGTAAAATTATAGAGTGAGTGCTCATGTCCTTTGCTTCCAGGGTGATGTCATTGTGATTTTCATGATGTTACAGGGTAGGAATGTTAGGAGAAAAAGATTTTCACAAGAATCCAAGAACACAATAAACTCGTAAAAATATGCATGGCCTGTGTTCTCTGCAATCTGAAGACAAGTTTCATGTCCTAAGGCTTAGATTCACTGCCCACCTTCCTTCCAACCCAACTGTTTCATCTACCATATGGTGGCGCCTTTCCTGTGTCTAATCCTAGGAATCCCTAAAAGGTAGTAAGTGATGGTTTAAATATTGTCTGCTAACTCTTGTGCATTTCTCAAAGGTCTATAAATTCATGCAGGATTTCAGGAGTATAATTTGGAAATACATTTCAAAAACTTTAGAAATGTTTATATTTTTTAATCCAGAAAATTTATTCCAGGAAATTCTAGTAAAGAAATAAACAGGAATGTACACAAAACTAATAAAAAGATATTCATGGAAAGTTGTATATAACTTAAAAATGCAAATGATAAAAATGCCCATTAATAGAAGATTGTGAAAATTAATTTTGGGGAGGAGATGATATCAGCAAAATGGCAAAATAGAAAGCCCTGAACTTTTCCTTCCCCCAGACCAACACACAGATTCAAGAACAATATAAGTACCAGTTCCCTTTATGAGGAATCCAGATATGAGTTGAGAGGCTCCTGTAGCCCAGGTGAGTATGAAACCAGCCCCAATCAGAGCTGGTAGGAAATTCTGAGACACTCTCTCACCATAGTCCCTCCCCTTGGCATGGAGTCATAGGATTGGGAGGAAATCTCCCAGTTCCCAGCTTCTCTCTGGGGAAGGAAGGAAAAGACTAGACAACATCCAACATATGGATTTTCCTGGGGGCTGCCCAAGGAACTGGCTTCTGTCTTGCCTGAATCTGAGCACTGACTGGAACTCTCGGAGCTCTCAGGTTGGGAGAACAAAGATGGTGATTTGGACCACTGTGCAAGCAGTCACCTTAGCTCCTCCCCACAGCTCAGGGTAGAGTCAGCAGGTGATCAACTCCAAATCCCAGCTTCACCCTTGGAAGGGAAAGAGACCACACATCAAAATTCCCTTTTCAAGGGCTGCCCAGGGGACTGGCTTCTGTTGTGTCTGTCTCGGAGAATTGCCAGGACTTGGTATACTCTAGCCACCTGAGAACCACTGAAAACAAAGATGGCAGTTTGGACCAGCAGGGAAGCATTTCCCATAGCTCCTCTTCCTGGCTCAGCACAGTGAAAGTTGCTGAAAAGCCTCAGATCCTAGCTTCTCCCTGGAGAGGAAAGATTTGGACCATGTGCTCACTATTCTATCTTTTCCAGTGGCTGCCCAAGAGAATGGATTCTGTCTCACCTGTCTTGCAGTGCTGAGGGGACATGGCATACTCCAGATGCCTGGGGATCACTGAGAATAATGGTGCTTTGGACCAGTATGCAATCATCTACCAGAGATCCACCTCCAACAAGACTCCAAGCTCCTGGCTTTTCTCTGGGGAGGAAAAGAGAAGACTGAAATATACATCCAAGGACCCAGCATACTCTAGATGCCTGGAGGCCACTGAGAACGGAAAAGGAGTTTGGAGAGTGCTGCTGCACCAGAGGATCCACAGTACCGCAGATAAATACAAGAGGAAGAAAGAGAGTACAAACTCTTGGAAATAAGAAATAAATAAACCAGCAAATTCCTCTAGTTGGGAATTTACACACACAAGTCCAGAGAATATACCTACACAGAGAAGGTCTGAGAGGCATCCTGAATCTCTTGCCATGCTGATTGGTGATGGTCCTATCTTGTATGGGACCAGTCCGTGAAGACTGGTAGAGGTGTCTGCTTTTTCTAATGCATAGAGGCCAACACAGAGTCAAGGAAAATGAAGAAACAGGGAAATATGGTCCCAAAAATGGAACATGATAAAGCTCCAGTAACCAACCCTAATGAAACAGTGATATACGAATTACCTGACAGAGAATTCAAAATAACCACTGTAAAGATGCCCAATGAACTCAGGAGAAAAATGTGAACAATGTGAGCATTTCAACAAAGAGATAGAAAATATAAGAAGAACTAAATAGAAACCTTGGAACTGAAGAGTTCAATAACTGAACTGAAAAATTCACTAGAGGGATTCAATACAGACTAAATCAAACAGAAGGAAGAATCAGAAGACTTAAAGACAAGTCACTTGGAACAATCCAGTCCAAGGAACAAAAACAACAACAAAAAGAGTTAAAAAGAGAGAAGATATCTTAAGGGTCTTAAGAGATACCATCAGCAGAACAATATACACACTATGGGAGTCTCAGAAATTGAGGAGAGAAAGGGAGGGGGGACTAAAAGATTATTCAAAGAAATAATGACCAGAAAACTCCCAAATTTGGGAAAGGAAATAGACATCCAGATTCAGGAAGCCTAATAGCTCCTATGGACAGAAAATATCTTTCCATTTATTTGTGTCTTCTTCAATTTTCTTCGTCAGTGTTTTACAGTGTTCAGTGTTCAGATCTTTCACCACCTTGGTTAAATTTATTCCTAAGCTTTTTATGTTTTTGATGCTTTTGTAAATAGGATTATTTTCTTAATTTCTCTTTCCAATAGTTTGTTGTTAGTGTACAGAAACACAAATGATTTTTGTATATTGATTTTGTATCTGCACTGTTAATACATTGGGTTATTAGTTCTACCAGGTTTTTTTTGGTGAAGTGTTTAGGATTTTCCATATATAATATTATGTCCTCTGCAACCAGAGATAATTTTACTTCTTTTCTGATTTTGATGCCTTCATTTCTTCTTCTTGTCTAATTGCTCTGAGTAGGAGTTCTAATACAATGTTGAACAAGAAATGGCAAAAGCTGTTATCCTTATCTTTTTTCTGAACTTAAAGGAAAAGCTTTCATCTTTTCACCATCTAGTATGACATTAGCTGTAGGCTTGTCATATATGGCCTTCATTACGTTGAGTCATGTTCCATCTATACCCAATTTGTTGAGAGCTTTTATCTTGAAAGAAAGTTAAATTTTGTCAAATGCTTTTTTTCTGTAATTGTTAAGATAATTATGTTTGTTCTTTGTTGTTACCATAGGGTGTCATAATTATTCTTTGCATATGATGAAATGTCCTTGCTGGTGATAAATCCTACTTGATCATGCAGTTAATCCTTTTAATATGCTGTTGAATTCAATTTGCTAGTGTTTCATTGAGAATTTTTTCATCTATGTTCATCAGATGCTTCAGTCTGTAATTTTCTATTCTTGTACTGTCTCTGGTTTTGCTATCAAGGTAATTCTCACCTCATAAAGTGAGCTTGGGAGTGTTCCCTCTTCTACAAATTTTTGAGGAGTTTGAGGAGAATTGGCATTAATTCTACTTTGAATGTTTGGTAGAAGTCACCAGTGAAGCCATCTGGTCCTGAGCTTTTCTTTGTTGGGATGCTTTTGATTACTGATTCAGTCTCCTTACTAGGAATTGGTCTATTTCAGATTTTCAATTTCCTTATGATTCAGTCTTGGTAGGATGTATATTTCTATTAGAAATTTTTAAATTTCTTCTTGGTTATCCAATTTGTTGGTGTATAATTGTTCATAGAACAGAAACAGCAGACTTGAACAACACTATAGATCAATGGACCTAACAGACATATTCAGAACATTCCATGCAAAGCTGCAGATTATACATTCTTCTCAAATGTATACGTAATATTTCCCAAGAAAGATCATATGCTAGGCCACAAAACAATTCTTAACAAATTTAAGAACACTGAAATTATACAAACTATCTTTTCTGAGCACAATGGAATGAAACCAGAAAACAAAAGCAGAATGGATATTGGAAAATTAATGAATATTTGGATATTAAATAATACATTCTTGAACAATAAATGGGTCAAAGAAGACAAAAAAGAGAAATTAAGAAATGTTTTGAGGAAAGCAAAAACACAGCATACTAAAATTTATGAGATGAAACAAAAGCAGTACTAAGATGGAATTTTATAATAATAAACATCTTTATTATAAAAGAATAAAGATCTCAAACATCCTAACTCATACCTCAGTGAACCGAAAAGAAAGAACAAGCTAAATTCAAAGTTAGCAGAAAGAAATAATATGGATTAGAGTAGAAATAATTAAAATGGAAAAACAAGAGGAAAAAATCAACAAAAGTAAGAGTTAATTTCTTGAAAAGACTAACAAAATTTACAAGCCTTTAGAAGACTAAGAAAAGAGAGTAGACTCAAGTAAATGAAATCAGAAACAAAAGAGGAGATATTCAACTGATGCCACAGAAATAAAAAGGTCTGTAAGAGACTACTATTAACAACTATACATCAACAAATTGTATCCTTAGAAATTAGATAAATTCCCAGATACATACGACCTAACAAGACTGAATGGTGAAGAAATAGAAAATATAAACAAACTAGTAAGGAGATTGAATCAGTAATCAAAAATGCCCCAACAAAGAAAAACCTAGGAGTGGATGGCTTTACTGCTGAATTCTATCAAACAGCTAAAGATAATACTAATTCTCAAGCTTTTCAAAAAAAAATTGGAATTTCTCCCAAATTTATTTCATGAAGCCAGCATTACCCTGATGAAGACTCTACAAGAAAAGAAAATTACAACCTAATTTCCCTGATGAATAAACATGCAGAAGTCCTCAACAAGATACTAGGAAACTGAATTCAACAACACATTAAAAAGATCACTCATCATGACTAGGTGAGATTTATCCCTGAGATGCAAGAATGCTTCAACATATGAAAATCTGTTAATGTGATACTCCACATTAACAGAACATAAGACAAAAATCATATGATTATCTCAATAGAGGCAGAAAAAGCATTTGAAAAAATTCAATAACCTTTCATGCTAAACTCTCAACAAACTAAGAATAGAAGGATATTACCGTCAATGGTTTTCATATTTTAATATGAAAGATGATTTATGAAAAGTTCACAATCAGTATCATACTCAATGGTGAAAAACTGAAAGCCTTTTCTTTAAGAACAAAACAAGTATTTCTCCTCTTGCCACTTCTATTTAACATAGTACTGGAAGTCCTGTCTAAAGCCATTAGGAAAAAAAAATATATAAATGACATCTAAGGAAGAAATAATATCATTGCTGTTTTAGATGACATGTTCATACCCTAAAGACTTCACACCCAGCAAAACTGTTAGAATTAATAAATTTATTCAGTAAAGTTGCAGGATACAAAATAATATACAAGAATCAGTTACTTTTCTATACACTTACAATGAACTATCAGAAAAAGAAATTAAGAAAATCCCATTTATAATAGCATCAAAAATAATAAAGTACTTAGGAATAAACTTAAATAAGGAGCAGAAAGACTTATACCCTGAAAACTACAAAATATTGATGAAAGACATTAAAGAAGACACAAATAAATGAAAAGATACCCCATGTTCATGAATTAGAAGACTTAATATTGCTAAAATGCCATGCTACCCAATGTGTTCTACAGATTCAATGCAATTCCTATCAAAATCCCAATGTTATTTTTTATAGAAATTGAAAAAACAATCCTAAACTTTATGTGGAACCACAAAGGACCCCAAATAGCCAAAACAGTCTTTGGAAAATAGAACAAAGCTGGAGACACCACACTTCTTGATTTTAAGATACATTACAAATCTAAGCAATTATAACAGTGTGATACTGGCATAAAGATAGACACATATAGACCTATAGAACAGAATGAAGGGCCCAGAAATAAAACTGTGCACATGCAGTCAACTGATCTCTGACAAGAGTGCCAAGAATACACAATGGAGAAACGATAGTGTCTTCAACAAATGGTGTTGGAAAAACTGGATATCTGCCTGCAAAAGAATGAAATTGGACTTTTATACCATACACAGAAAGCAACTCAAAATGGAAGAAAGTCTTACATGTAAGACCTGAAGCTGTAACAGCCTTAGAAGAAAACACAGGAGAAAGCTTCATGACATTGGTCTTGGCAATGATTTCTTGTATATAACATCAAGAGCACAGGCAACAAAAGGAAAAATAGACAAGTGGGACAACATCAAACTAAAAAGATTTTGCTCAGGAAAGAAAACGATCAAGAGAGTAAAGACTGGGAAGAAATATGGGCACACTGTATGAAATATGAAACTACTTCACAGAGCTTGCCAAATCTAATAAGAGAACATGTGGATGAGATCTGCGGCATCCTTCACTGGGGATGATATATGTTACGTCCTGGTCAATGTACTAGTCAGAGTAGGTTTGTGTATATGTATGTATGGGGCTGAGAGTTATATTTGGAGGAATAAAAGGTCCAAATAGAGAAGGAAAAAAGCATAAGAGAGAAATCAAACCAGAGCAATTAAACTTTTTCTATTTCCAAGAGGTAATTGCCTAATACCAGTGAATTAAATTATAAAACTATAAAGAGTGAATTACATGCACTTATTAGGATGGCTAAAACCTGAAGGAGTAACACCAAATGCTGGCAGCCATGTAGAGAAAGAGTAACTCTCATTTATTGCTGGTGGGAATGCAAAATGGTACAGCCACTTTGGAAGACAGTGTGGCAAGTTCTCACAAAACTAAACATATTCTTATCATATGATCCAGCTATCACACTCCTTGATATTTACCCAAATGAGGTGAAAACTTATACCCACACAAAAACTTGCACGTAGATAATTATAGCAGCTTTATTCATAATTGCCAACACTTGGAAGCAGCCAAGATGTCCTTCAGTCAGCAAAATGGATAAACTTTGCTACAACCAGACAATGAAATATTATTTAGCACTAAAAAATGGGCTATGAAGTCGTGAAAAGATAGGGAGGAGCCTTAAATGCACATCAGTAAGTGAAAGAAGCCAATCTGGAAAGACTAAATACAGTCTGCTTCCAGCTATAAGAGATTCTGGAAAAGGTCAGACAGTAAAATGATCAGTGGTTGCCAGGGATGGGGTCGGGGAGAGACAGCACAGAGAACGTTTAGGGCCATGAAACTATTCTGCATGATACTATAACAGTAGATATATGTCGCCGTACATTTGCCAAAACCCATAGCATATAAAACACCAAGGGTGAACCCTAATGTAATGAGGTGTCAGTGGAAGGTCATCAATCATAACAAATGTTTGTTTCTGGCAGGGGATGTCAATGGTGAGGAGTTTGTGTCTGTGTGGGCCCAGGGGGTACAAGGGAAATCTCTGTACCCGCTACTCAGCTCTGCGGAGAATCTAAAATCTATTTATATAGGTATACATGAGTGTTACAGAATGTTGAGAATAAGAGGTTAAATCATCAAATTTAAAGGAAAGAACAACATAATCAGAAAAAGGGAACGTCTTCAGATACAGCGACATAGAGAAGAAAGAAAGGATAAGGAATTTTCCCCCCAAAATGTTCCATAACTGATTGTTATCAAATATTTACTTGCCCTTTGAGGCCAAGTGCGTATTTGTCTGCAGCAGATTTTACGTTGCTGGATCACTGTTGCTCATTGCCTCATCTCCTTTCATGCGCTCCTGTAGTTTTCCAAATATTCATCCTGCTTTTAGCTCGGCTTGTCTCATGTCTTTGTACTTGCATGGTCTCTATTCTCCAGCAGAAAAGAAATGGCAAGTGTAAACTCTGAACCCTGAAGATTCGGGGCATGTGGCTCCCAGGAATAAATGCTTCATGATAAAACACCCGTTAACAAGTCTCCAGTCCAAAATCAGTTATAGCTTTAGGTCTCTTAACTCACAAAACAGTATAGAAAACTGACATCCCCTTGAACGACAAAAGTGTAAACCTTATTTATTCTGGAGGCTGCTGCTGTAGTCATCTCAAAGGAAAGATACATTTATTTTAACAGGCTATTCTTTTCAGAAAGCACTGAAATGCCAGCTGAACAGAGATCCACATAGGATGCTATTCATGACAGACGTAGGGACCGACTTACTTCTCCTTTGCCTCATAAAATAAAGAAAATGAAGATCTGATATTCTACACTGCCTTAGAAAAGTTGCCAAATCCTGATATAAGATATGTAGGCGGGGTATGCTATGAGCTTGGCTAGGGATTATACTTGTTGTCTTCCTGTCAATGTGCTCCCTGTGCAGTTGGTATTTGTAGAATATTCCGTGCCATGGAGCACCCTCTGTTCTTACGCACTGCCTCTCACTGCCTTGGGACAGCACGTGCAGAAGGTCAAGAGGCAAGTTGAAACAAGGTGATGGCCAACGGCATCTGGTTGCTGTAGGACTTCTCTGATACTTCAGAGGCCAGCAGAGTAACTAACCCTGCGCCAGCCAGCTAATTCTAGGCTAAGGGAAGGATTGGCACAGCCAGTATGAATGCTCCAATTGAGAAGCTATGGCCTAAAGGACAGGGAGGAATAAGGTGTGGCTGAAGAAATATATGAAATCAGAAGAGGAAGTTTTCCAAAGGTGAAGGAAATCACAGCAAGTTGGCATGATGACGGGATGATTCAGGAGGAGGAAAATTACACAGGAGAGGGTGGAAAGTATGTTGAAGCCACATCCTTGAGAAGATGAAATACAGTGAGGTCTAGTGCATAAGCAGAGTGGTGACTCTTAGAGGAAAATTCATCTCTAGAAACAAGAAAAAAGGCAGAAAATATAATGGCCAGGTCATGGCTGGCTACATACCTTGTGCCCCAAGTGAAAAATGAAAATGCAGGGCTCTGGCCAAGGACAGAGAAGTCCATCTCCCCTTACCAGAAGCTGACAGCTCCAGCCCATGGTGAGTAAGCATAGTAGTCAGGGTTCTCCAGAGAGACAGACCTAGTAGGGTGTTTACATGTATGCGTGCACATACATAGAATCATAAAGAGATTTATTTTAAGGGACGGGCTCACATGATTATGGAGTCTGATAAATTCAAAATCTGTAGAGTAACTCAGCTGAGAGGCTGAAGACCCCTAAACAGCCAATGTTTCAGTTCAAGTCTGAGATGGTTAATTTAAAGTGTCAACTTCACTGGGTTAGGGGATGCTTAGATAGCTGGTGGGACATACTTCTGGGTGTGTCTGTGAGGTGTCTCTGGAAGAGATTAGCATTTGAATCAGTCAACTGAGTAAACAAGATCGCCTTCGCCAATGTAGGCCAGTAGCATCCCACCCGCTGAGGACTGAATAGAATAAAAAGGAAGAGGAAGGTGAATTCTCCCTCTCTTCTCGAGCCGGGACCCATATCTTCTCCTGCCTGCAGACACTGGACATCGGAGCTGATTCTTGGGCCTTCAGCCCCCTGGGTCTTCAGAACTGTGCTTTGGACCACCGTCTTTCATGGGGCTCCAGCAACATGGGACTTCTCAGCCTCCATAATCATGTGAGCCGATTCCCATAACAAATCTCCTCATATATCTTCATACATCCTATTCGTTCTGTTCCTCTGGAAAACCCTGACTAATACAAAGTCTGAAGCCCTTCTGCTGGCAGAACTCCCTCTTGCTTGGAGGAAGTCAGTCTTTTGTTCTCGTCAGGACTTCAACTGACAGAAACAGGCCCATCCACATTAAGGAAGGCAATCTACTTTACTCAAAGTCCACCCACTTAAATGTTAATCTCATCTAAAAACATTCTCACAGAAACATGCAGAATGATGTTTGACTGCACCATGGCCCAGCCAAGTTGACACATAAATTAAACCATCATATGGGTGACTCCTAAGAGATCAGTCTCCCCGAGCCATGCTCAGTCTTGGGATCAGGAATGGGATAGAGGGCTCCTGCTTGTTCACCTGCTGAAGGAGCTGCCAGACCAGCCATTGCCTCACTTTACCCCGAGATGTCACAGGTGTGAGCCCAGCCCTGACCCACATTGACCCAATGCCAGGTGTTCTGCCTGGAGTACAGGCTGATGGTGGATTGCAGACTGCCAGCTCAACACAACTTGCAGCCCTAGCTTGAGGATGGCAGCAGTGGTGGCAGCAGGATGATAGGAGAGCAGGAGGGGTAATGAGAGACTGGGGGCAGGACTGAGAGATCAGGAACCATTTGGAGGAGATAGAAAGGCCATGAGAGTCAGGACCCAGGTTCTGAGCCCCTGAAGTGTGCTAAATTATCCTTTTGAAGTTGACTTACAAAACACAAATTCAAAGATGAAAATTATTAAGAACTATGTCTTAAGACAGGTATCACAGAGCATGAAAGTCCCAGAGCAGGACCCTTCTGAGTGTGGGTCCCTGTGTGACTACACTGGCCTCACACCCATGAAGGATGTTCTTGCCCAGATGGAGACAGATGAGCAGATGTCTTGGTGGAGTTTGTGGAATTCTTCTGATTACTTTTATTTTCTCAATAAATTAAGGTTTTTGAATTAGAGGCAGAAGGGGGAAGAGATGGTGGTGGTTTCAGGAGAGAGAAGAAATTTCAAAATCATTTAGGGAGAGTAGAAGGAGAGAAAATAAACCAGGAGATGTGAATGGATTGCTGGGCAGCTCCAGGGCCCTACTTGAGTTTAAGTCATGAATTTAGAGACAGATCAAGTAGTCCTGAGGTGTGATTCTCTCCAGCAACACTCAGATGTGTGGGTGCAGCAGGGAAGAGTTGGATTTAACTCGTGCTGGAATTTTTCCAAGAAGCATGATGAAGCAAAAAAGGGTAAGGAAGTTGAGCTTGTAGGTAAAGAAGCTGTTAGAGTGTTGGAACATAGAAATAAATAAATAGATAAAAATTAGCTAAATAGATAAATAAATGAATAAATTAGTAAATTATTGCTTAGTAAGTTTCAAACATTTTGTGCCTGATAGATTTCTTTCATTATTTCATTTAATTTTCAAAACATTATGTGATATGATATTCACTTATTTTATCCAACAAATTTTTTTTGAGCACTATTCTGTGCCAAACACTTTTCTGTAGCTATGGCTTATTCATAGAGATGAAGTGTAAACCTACAGAGCAGGAAAATGAAAATAAACATAAATGCATGAACAGGATAATTTCAGGTAGTGGACAGTGCTTTGAAGGCAATAGAATTGGGTGAGAAAGTGGAGCTTGGCTGAGGTTGGAGAGGATATTCAATCAAGTAGTGAGAGAAAGTCTTTCTGAGATGATAACTGACTGAAGCAAGGATAAGAAGGTGCACACACACCACACACACATAAAGCTAATATGAGCAGAGGATCAAGAGGTAAGTCTTGCTGTACAAGAGCAGCTGTAAAGCAGTTAAGCAAGTGCATTCACAACGGAGTCTCAGTACAGTCTGTGTAAATGGAGCTCCCTAGAGACGAGCAGGGCACAGCCTGCACACCAACACTAAAGCGAGAGCTCATCTGTTATAGAACCAAACTTACATCCACCTTCCCACATGCAGTATGGCCAATTTACTGACTCCAGGTTGTGGTGAAGGAAAGTGCAGCATTTATTGCAGGTGCCAAGCAAGGAGTCCAGGTAGCTAGTGCTTAAAAGGCCCCCAAATCCCTGAAGGTTTTCAGGGAAAGGTTTTAAACACAGGATAAGGAGTGGGGTTGTGGGGTGTGTGATCAGCTCGTGGAAGTTCTTCTGATTGGTTGGTGGTGAGGTAATCGGGAGTCGACATCATCAACCTTCTGATTCCAATCAGTCTGGGGTCTACATGCTTGTGGGCAGCATGCAGTTAACTTCTTCCACTTGCTGGGGGTTTCAGTATCTGCAAAACAGCTCAGAGGACGTGGCTCAGAATATTATCTACAGCCCTTGAGGAGGAAGTAAAAGTCCTTGACTTTGTTTAATGGCTCAACTATTATTATTTTGTCTTGCTTGACTGTTTTCCTTTCTTTCTGCATTTTCTCACATCTCTGATTAAATTTACTCTTTGGAACTCAGGGAAGGCCTAGGAGGCTAAGGTTTTTCTACAGACAAGAGGCAGGCAGAGGACACTGGGGGATGGCAGGGTCTGTCCCGGGAAGACCCCATAGGGTCCTGCTCGGTTACTCCTCAGCTGACTTCTTTCTTCCAATTGAGAACACATGATTGGTACACATGTCAAAATCACTACAAAATATATATAATGACCATGAAATGCTGATTTCCAGTTCTCTAGGAATTTGAGAAAACCCTTAATCAAGTGAGGTTATGGTAATCGCTTCTGCTTCTATCTAGCACCTATTTTCCTTCTTTTGTTGCTGAGCCCCACTGATTCTTGTGTGTGCTTTCCACATCTCTTCTCTCACACCTGTCTGTGCTTGAGTGCCATTTCCTTTTAGAGAAAGCTTACTTAAGTCTCTGCAGAAAATGACTGGTTTATAATCCTGCAACGACACACAGTTCATTTAAAGTACAGTCATTACCTATTGTATTGTTGGCGAGGCTTCCATTTTCTCCACTATGCTCTGCAAATACCTCTTGCCAGTCTTACAGGTGAGCTGTCTGCAAGCAACTCTGACTGGCTGGTTTTCTCTCTTCTAGTGCTTTCTACTCTTTGGCCAGATGCCCCAGTGTTCTCTGTTCGTTCCGTGCTGCTGCCATGAGAAGACATTTTATCCTCCCTTCCATTATGTCAAAGTTTGGCATAGGAGTAATTTTCTGATTGGGCTTGAATTGAAAAGGAATCTCTACTGGGAAAAACATAATAGTTACAATGTAATACAGTTTATATCCTAAATTATATCTTCTCATGGATTTTTCTGGCTAACCATTGAATGGCCATTTTATCGCAGAATGAACTAAGAATCAAAAGGTCCGGACTCCAGTTCTATTGCTGACACTTATTAGCAAGCTACTAAGCACTGTTGACTCTTATATCTTCTCTCTAAATAGGTACGGGTCTAGCTTAGAGTGTTACTCTGAACTCCAAAGAGAATGTAGGTGGAAATGATTTGTACATGAGAAAAATGCTTTATAGCCCTAAAGCATTATTGTGCAGATAATTTTTCTGTTTGCTTCCCTATACTACTTTTCTTTTAAGATTATAATTAAGATAGGTCATAAAAGGGTACAAGTGCAATGATATCTCTACATGAAGATAACATTATGGGTTGTTTAAATATAACAGTGTCAGATTCCAGGAAAAAGATTTTGTCCTGGGAAACTCACTCTCTGGGAGACAGGGTTAAAGATATTCACAGTAATTGTGAACATGAATCATGAGAAATTGAACTGCCTTAATGTACTAATGGCTTAAAAGCCTATTAAGTGACCAACACACAGACTTGCACATGGGAAGAACATTATGGCCTTATAAAGTACTGAGGCCACATCCTTGAAAAACACAAAACTGGAAGAGATCCTACTGTCCTTTTTTCCCTATTTATTGGAGGTTCTCTGAACAAATTAATTCTAAAATTAAAAACTAAAATGAAAAATGGATATGAAGGAAGATATTTAAAGGGTCATGGATATGACAAGAGTTCAAGAAAAATAAAGAAGAAGAGTTGATTTTAGAAGTGAAATGACCCCTTTAAGTAAAATGAAACTCAGAACTTCCAACAGCTGGCATTGATTGGAGAATCAGCAGATTCTGAACCAAGGGGCACCAATTATGTCCTCTTGATTTTTGCCTTCTCTCTTTGGTTCTCTTTGATTCCACTGCCATGAATATGCTGGTTCCCAGAGCTTCCACTTAGCATACAAACACCTTTGCCATGATTCTCAGCCTAAATCTAAATCTGTGGAGCTTTTGTTTAAACTGACATCTGAGTTAAATTTGGAGTCTCAGAAGTAGCTACTCCCACCATGTTTCACATTCTTGACATCACTTGTTACAACCCAAGTACAGACTCCTAATATCTTCCCCACCTCATCTATTATTTCTACTCTGCCTGACAAATCATTTGTTTACATCCTGAGGCTCTTCATGGAATACTTCTTTTGCTGTCTAGAAAATTTTCCTTTCCAAGAATACCACTTTCCCTATAATCATCTCAAGTGGAGGCTCTTCCTTCTCTTAGAGTCAATACAACAAATATACCCAAGGACCAAAGAATGAATTTTTAGCCTGAGTGATATTAGAAGCCAGAGGGTTTTGGACGGAGAGGTGATATGACCTGTTAAATATTTGGGAAACACTCTGGATGTTGTAAGGGGGCAAGAGTGAAAGAACATGGAAGTTATGCCAATAATCTAATTGGTTGATAATGGTGTCTTGGACTAGAATGTTAATGATAGAGGTGATGAAAAGTGGTGAAACACTGAATATTTTTCAAAGTAAAGCTGTCAGTACTTGGTGTTGAATTGGATGAAGATGTGAGAGGAGTCAAGTATGTCTCCAAGTTTTTATGTGCATGTGTGTGTGCACATGTCTGTGTGAGTTCACGTTTAGCTGGGTGAAAGAGAGTGTCATTTATTGAGATGGGGAGGACTGGGGTGGAGGGGGATTATTTGGTAGGAGTGTTGGATAGAAATTCAAAGGTGTCACTTTGGATATTTAACTTTGAAATGCCAACTAGACATTCACATAAAAATGTCAAAAAGGCAGCTAAATTTTCAAGTCTGAAATTAAAGGGAGGGTTAGAGCTAAACACATAAATTCAGGACTTCTCTACTCATAGATGGTGTAAAGCCATGAGATTGGAGATTATCCAGATAGTGAATAAATACATCTAGGGGGATTAGCAATGTAAGAACTGTACATACACATGGAGAGGGGATGTGATAAAATGACAAAGGAGACTGAGAAGGAGCTGTTGGTGAAGTAGGAAAACCAAGAGAGAATGGCACTTTGGGGACAAGAGAAAAACTTTCAAGCCAGAGGAAATAAGTAATGCTGACAGAGCTGTATGAAGATGGAATGATAGATATTTTCAGGAAATATTTTCTTGGATTTGAGGAGTATTCTGTGCAAACAGCTCGTTTCTTGCATTTAATTGAGAATCTTTACAGAATCCTGTCATTGAAGAAAGTCACGTTTTCCCAGCTACCAAAGACCCCATGTTAGATGAAAATCTAAGTATAAACAGTAGTCAGCAACAGTAGCAAAAGTGATAACATAACTGGAAATAAAATAAGAAGAGGACAGGACCTGAATGAAAACAATGTAAAAGCTTTACTGAGAAATTTTATTTTGGGAAGAATAAGACCCCACCCCAAAGTGTCTCTGTCCTATTTCTCAAACCCATGAAAAAATGATCTTGCATGGCAAGAGGGACTTTACAGATTTGATCATGCCAAGGATCTTGAGAAGGGGAGATTGTTCTGGATTATCCAGGCGGGCCCAGTGCAATCATAGAACCCTTAAGAGAGGGAGCCAGAGGAGTCAGTCAGAGAAGGAGGTATTATGACGGGAACAGAGGTCAGAGAGAAATGGGGCCATTTTGCAAGGAATGCAGGCAGCCTCTAGGAGCTGGAAAAAGGTGAGGACATGGTTTTCCCTCTAGTCTTGCAGAAGGAACACAGCCTTGCCAGCCCATTTTAGACTTATGACCTCAAGAACTGTAAAATAAATTTGTATTGGTTTAATCCACCATGTCTTTGGTAATGTGTTGCAACAACTATAGAAAAACAATACAGTATATACATTTTAAAAGATGTGAACCAATGGGAAGAAACCACTTATCATACATACATAGAGATAAATCTGTATAGCCTGGAAAGTTTCTTGAAGGACTCTTAATTGGTAAAGTAAGACTTGGAATAAGCTTAGGGAAGAATATTTTACTACATCTTTTATCCTACTGTGCTATTGGAATCTCTTTTTTAAAAATTAAATATACACATGTATTACTTTCTATTTTTTTTTTTTGGAAAATACACAGATCAGGTGAAATTAAGCCAATTCACTTTCAGTCACTGCAGAAGGCGATTTCTCTCACCATGGTCAGATTGCCTCTGTCACTGGGATGGACAAGAAGGCTTGAGCAAGAAATATGTGAACAGCTGGTTTGTACTGATGCTCCTAAAGGTAAGCAGTCATGCCTTACACCTTGGCATAGAAATATACAGAACATAGAATCACAGAGAAAATAAAAGAACTAAGGTTTTCAAGCTTTTGCCAGATATTCTGCATCCCAAATAATGAGGAATCATCAAATAATAGTGTTCCTTTACAGTTAGAAATGGTAATGGCTTTGAAGCAAATTTCATATGCCTACCTCTTAGTATTTACTTTATCCTAGGAAAAAAAAATTGAAATTGGGGGAAAAAGAGAGAATGGTATAAAGGTTTATGAATAATAGCTCAGTGGCTATGATAGAATTGGCATTTTGGTAGAGACCTACCGTTATTCAGTGTATCGTATTTGCCTGAATGATAAGTCAGTGATGTGGAAAAGGCATAAATGTGGTTGCTTAGCAAGCAACATGCTTTTGCTTAATGCAAATCACTATGATGTAACTCTTTTTTGTAAACCTTCAACATATACATTTTATTAAAAAATGACACCACTGACCATGATCAAAGCAATAACTGTGTGTACAACTAAAAATAAGAAGGTTCAGTCAACAAGGCTTTCCTATTTGGAGACAATAAAATCATTTACAAAACTAATATTTGCTTATTCTGATAGGCAGCTGTTTCTTGCTTTTCTCAACCATAAATTATTCTGATTGCTGCACATTCACTATTAGGATAAACATTGCCATCCTTTCTCAGCAGGCTACACATATATGACATATATCCACTGAAATAAATACATAACTGAAGAGTTGTGAGTTGAGTTTTATTCAGTGGCTTACTGAGGACTATAGCTCAGGAGACAGCCTCTCAGACAGCTCTGAAAAACTGCTCCCAAGAGGCAGGGAAAGTGGTCAGTATATATATATATATATATATATATATATATATATATATATGATTTTAGCCAGGGAATACGTGCAGTCAAACACAGCTCAATAAAAGTTACTGCTAGTCAAAAGGAACTGGTATTTCTGTTAATGATGTTAGTGCTTTTCTGGGTACAGGAAGGTGCAAGAATCTGGGTTCATTCATTTTTTTTCCCCAAGGTATCTTTAACTTTCTAAGGGGCTGGTTTTTTTCCAAAGCACAGAGTGTCTTATCCTGGTTTTTGTCCTGAATTTTTTTCAGGGTGCACTGGTGGTAAGTGACTGCACTGCTAATGACTTTTTCCTTGTAGAACTGGATGGTGAGCAACATTCTTTGTTTTACAATTTCCCCCTTTGGTCACAAATTTGACAGAAGTTTGGGAGGCACTTCATGACCATTTTCTCCCAAGGTGCTAGCAAGGCTCATTCCTACATCAGGGGAGGATTTCATTGATTGGCCACTCAACGTCCTATTACTAGACATGGTCATGTTAATGGTAGCATAAAAATCTCTGGACCACCTGTCTCACTAGTTTGTTGTGGTCCAGGAGAAGATTCTCCCTTGTTGCTTCTTCCCGTATCTAGAGTTAAACTATTACAACCATTTTAATCTTATACAAAACTAGATATTTCATCAACTGCTTCAAGATGCTTAGTCATTATTTTTGTCATAGGCTCAGTTACATATTGGGCAATGCAAGGAACAACAATCTTGCAGAATAAGGAGAATACAAGTAATAAAGGTAGTAGCATTAATAAAGTCATAAGTAAGAATTTAAGCCAAGACTTCCATTAGGTGCAACCCAGTATATCCTTGGTCATTTGACCCAGCCTGTTCCATGTTAATCGCTATCTTTAAGTGTAATGATATATTTCCCTTGTTCATAAGGCATCCAGTCTAATTTCCTAGTGTTATTAGACTGATTATCCTTGGTATGATTTAATTATACCCAACATAAGGGGGCCTTTTTTTTTTTTACATCTTTATTGGAGTATAATTGCTTTACAATGGTGTGTTAGTTTCTGCTTTTTAACAAAGTGAATCAGTTATACATATACATATGTTCCCACATCTCTTCCCTCTTGCATCTCCCTCCCTCCCACCCTCCCTATCCCACCCCTCCAGGCGCTCACAAAGCAACAAGCTGATCTCCCTGTGCTATGCGGCTGCTTCCCACTAGCTATCTACCTTATGTTTGGTAGTGTATATATGTCCATGCCTCTCTCTTGCTTTGTCACAGATAACCCTTCCCCCTCCCCATATCCTCAGGTCCATTCTCTAGTAGGTCTGTGTCTTTATTCCTGTCTTACCCCTAGTTTCTTCATGACATTTTTTTCCCCTTAAATTCCATATATATATGTTAGCATACGATATTTGTCTTTCTCCTTCTGACTTACTTCACTCTGTATGACAGACTCTAGGTCTATCCACCTCATTACAAATAGCTCACTTTTGTTTCTTTTTATGGCTGAGTAATATTCCATTGTATATATGTGCCACATCTTCTTTATCCATTCATCCGATGATGGACACTTAGGTTGTTTCCATCTCCGGGCTATTGTAAATAGAGCTGCAATGAACATTTTGGTACATGACCCTTTTTGAATTATGGTTTTCTCAGGGTATATGCCCAGTAGTGGGATTGCTGGGTCATATGGTAGTTCTATTTGTAGTTTTTTAAGGAACCTCCATACTGTTCTCCACAGTGGCTGTATCAATTTACATTCCCACCAACAGTACAAGAGGGTTCCCTTTTCTCCACACCCTCTCCAGCATTTATTGTTTCTAGATTTTTTGATGATGGCCATTCTGACTGGTGTGAGATGATATCTCATTGTAGTTTTGATTTGCATTTCTCTAATGATTAATGATGTTGAGCATTCTTTCATGTGTTTGTTGGCAGTCTGCATATCTTCTTTGGAGAAACGTCTATTTAGGTCTTCTGCCCATTTTTGGACTGGGTTGTTTGATTTTTTGTTATTGAGCTGCATGAGCTGCTTATAAATTTTGGAGATTAATCCTGTGTCAGTTGCTTCATTTGCAAATATTTTCTCCCATTCTGAGGGTTGTTTTTTCATCTTGTTTATGGTTTCCTTTGCTGTGCAAAAGCTTTGAAGTTTCATTAGGTCCCATTTGTTTATTTTTGTTTTTATTTCCATTTCTCTAGGAGGTGGGTCTAAAAGGATCTTGCTGTGCTTTATGTCATAGAGTGTTCTGCCTATGTTTTCCTCTAAAAGTTTGATAGTTTCTGGCCTTACATTTAGGTCTTTAATCCATTTTGACCTTATTTTTGTGTATGGTGTTAGGGAGTGATCTAATCTCATACTTTTACATGTACCTGTCCAGTTTTCCCAGCACCACTTATTGAAGAGGCTGTCCTTTCTCCACTGTACATTCTTGCCTCCTTTATCAAAGATAAGGTGACCATATGTGTGTGGGTTTATCTCTGAGATTTCTATCCTGTTCCATTGATCTATATTTCTGTTTTTGTGCCAGTACCATACTGTCTTGATTACTGTAGCCTTGTAGTATAGTCTGAAATCAGGGAGCCTGATTCCTCCAGCTCCGTTTTTCATTCTCAAGATTGCTTTGGCTATTTGGGGTCTTTTGTGTTTCCATACAAATTGTGAAATTTTTTGTCCTAATTCTGTGAAGAATGCCATTGGTAGTTTGATAGGGATTGCATTGAATCTGTAGATTGCTTTGGGTAGTAGAGTCATTTTCACAATGTTGATTCTTCCAATCCAAGAACATGGTATATCTCTCCATCTATTTGTATCATCTTTAACTTCTTTCATCAGTGTCTTATAATTTTCTGCATACAGGTCTTTTGTCTCCTTAGGTAGGTTTATTCCTAGGTATTTTATTCTTTTTGTTGCAATGGTACATGGGAGTGTTTTCTTGATTTCACTTTCAGATTTTTCATCATTAGTGTATAGGAATGCCAGAGATTTCTGTGCATTAATTTTGTATCCTGCTACTTTACCAAATTCATTGATTAGCTCTAGTAGTTTTCTGGTAGCATCTTTAGGATTCTCTATGTATAGTATCATGTCACCTGCAAACAGTGACAGCTTTACTTCTTCTTTTCCAATTTGGATTTCTTTTCTTCTCTGATTGCTGTGGCTAAAACTTCCAAAACTATGTTGAATAAGAGTGGTGAGAGTGGGCAACCTTGTCTTGTTCCTGATCTTAGTGGAAATGCTTTCAGTTTTTCACCATTGAGGACGATGTTGGCTGTGGTCTTTATTTATGGCCTTTATTATGTTGTGGAAAGTTCCCTCTATGCCTACTTTCTGCAGGGTTTTTATCATAAATGGGTGTTGAATTTTGTCGAAAGCTTTCTCTGCATCTATTGAGATGATCATATGGTTTTTCTCCTTCAATTTGTTAATATGGTGTATCACGTTGATTGATTTTGGCGTATATTGAAGAATCCTTGCATTCCTGGAATAAACCCCACTTGGTCATGGTGTATGATCCATTTAATGTGCTGTTGGATTCTGTTGCTAGTATTTTGTTGAGGATTTTTGCATCTATGTTCATCAGTGATATTGGCCTGTAGTTTTCTTTCTTTGTGACATCCTTGTCTGGTTTTGGTATCAGGGTGATGGTGGCCTAGTAGAATGAGTTTGGGAGTGTTCCTCCCTCTGCTATATTTTGAAAGAGTTTGAGAAGGGTAGGTGTTAGCTTTTCTCTAAATGTCTGATAGAATTCGCCTGTGAAGCCATCTGGTCCTGGGCTTTTGTTTGTTGGAAGATTTTTAATCACAGTTTCAATTTCAGTGCTTGTGATTGGTCTGTTCATATTTTCTATTTCCTCCTGATTCAGTCTTGGCAGGTTGTGCATTTCTAAGAAATTGTCCATTTCTTCCAGGTTGTCCATTTTATTGGCATAGAGTTGCTTGTAGTAATCTCTCATGATCTTTTGTATTTCTGCAGTGTCAGTTGTTACTTCTCCTTTTCATTTCTAATTCTATTGATTTGAGTCTTCTCCCGTTTTTTCTTGATGAGTCTGGCTAATGGTTTATCTATTTTGTTTATCTTCTCAAAGAACCAGCTTTTAGTTTTATTGATCTTTGCTATCATTTCCTTCATTTCTTTTTCATTTATTTCTGATCTCATCTTTATGATTTCTTTCCTTCTGCTAACTTTGGGGTTTTTTGTTCTTCTTTCTCTAATTGCTTTAGGTGCAAGCTTAGGTTGTTTATTCGAGATGTTTCCTGTTTCTTAAGGTAGGATTGTATTGCTATAAACTTCCCTTTTAGAACTGCTTTTGCTGCATCCCATAGATTTTGGGTCGTCATATCTCCATTGTCATTTGTTTCTAGGTATTTTTTTATTTCCTCTCTGAGTTCTTCAGTGATCACTTCGTTATTAAGTAGTGTATTGTTTAGCCTCCATGTGTTTGTATTTTTTACAGATCTTTTCCTGTAATTGATATCTAGTCTCATAGCGTTGTGGTCAGAAAAGATACTTGATACAATTTCAATTTTATTAAATTTACCAAGGCTTGATTTGTGACCCAAGATATGATCTATCCTGGAGAATGTTCCATGAGCACTTGAGAAAAATGTGTATTCTGTTGGTTTTGGATGGAATGTCCTATAATTATCAATTAAGTCCTTCTTGTTTAATGTACCATTTAAAGCTTGTGTTTCCTTATTTATTTTCATTTTGGATGATCTGTCCATTGGTGAAAGTGGGGTGTTAAAGTCCCCTACTATGAATGTGTTACTGTCGAATTCCCCTTTTATGGCTGTTAGCATTTGCCTTATATAGTGAGGTTCTCCTATGTTGGAGGCATAAATATTTACAATTGTTATATCTTCTTCTTGGATCGATCCCTTGATCATTATGTAGTGTCCTTCTTTGTCTCTTCTAATAGTCTTTATTTTAAAGTCTATTTTGTCTGATATGAGAATTGCTACTCCAGCTTTCTTTTGGTTTCCATTTGCATGAAACATCTTTTTCCATCCCCTTACTTTCAGTCTGTATGTGTCTCTAGGTTTGAAGTGGGTCTCTTGTAGACAGCAAATATATGGGTCTTGTTGTTGCATCCATTCAGCCAATCTGTGTCTTTTGGTGGGAGCACTTAGTCCATTTACATTTAAGGTAATTATCGATATGTATGTTCCTATTCCCATTTTCTTAATTGTTTTGGGTTCGTTATTGTAGGTCTTTTCCTTCTCTTGTGTTTCTTGCCTAGAGAAGTTCCTTTACCAGTTGTTGTAAAGCTGGTTTGGTGATGCTGAACTCTCTCAGCTTTTGCTTGTCTGTAAAGATTTTAATTTCTCCATCAAATGTGAATGAGATCCTTGCTGGGTAGAGTAATCTTGGTTGCAGGTTTTTCTCCTTCATCACTGTAAATATGTCCTGCCAGTCCCTTCTGGCTTGCAGAGTTTCTGCTGAAAGATCAGCTGTTAACCTTATGGGGATTCCCTTGTGTGTTATTTGTTGTTTTTCCCTTGCTGCTTTTAATATGTTTTCTTTGTATTTAATTTTTGACAGTTTGATTAATATGTGTCTTGGCATATTTCTCCTTGGATTTATGCTGTATGGGACTCTCTGTGCTTCCTGGACTTGATTAACTATTTCCTTTTCCATATTAGGGAAGTTTTCAACTATAATCTCTTCAAATATTTTCTCAGTCCCTTTCTTTTTCTCTTCTTCTTCTGGAACCCCTATAATTCGAATGTTGGTGCTTTAATGTTGTCCCAGAGGTCTCTGAGACTGTCCTCAGTTCTTTTCTTTCTTTTTTCTTTATTCTGCTCTGCAGTAGTTATTTCCACTATTTTATCTTCCAGGTCACTTATCCGTTCTTCTGCCTCAGTTATTCTGCTATTGATCCCATCTAGAGTATTTTTAAGTTCACTTATTGTGTTGTTCATCATTGTATGTTTCATCTTTAGTTCTTCTAGGTCCTTGTTAAATGTTTCTTGCATTTTGTCAATTCTATTTCCAAGATTTTGGATCATCTTTAGTATCATTATCCTGAATTCTTTTTCAGGTAGACTGCCTATTTCCTCTTCATTTGTTAGGTCTGGTGGGTTTTTATCTTGCTCCTTCATCTGCTGTGTGTTTTTCTGTCTTCTCATTTTGCTTATTTTACTGTGTTTGGTGTCTCCTTTTTGCAGGCTGCAAGTTCGTAGTTCTGTTGTTTTTGGTGTCTGTCCACAGTGGCTAAGGTTGGTTCAGTGGGTTGTGTAGGCTTCCTGGTGGAGGGGACTAGTACCTGTGTTCTGGTGGATGAGGCTGGATCTTGTCTTTCTGGTGGGCAGGTCCCCGTCTGGTGGTGTGTTTTGGGGTGTCTGTGGACTTATTATGATTTTAGGCAGCCTCTCTGCTAATGGGTGGGGTTGTGTTCCTGTCTTGCTAGTTGTTTGGCATAGGGTGTCCAGCACTGTAGCTTGCTGCTTGTTGAGTGAAGCTGGGTGCTGGTGTTGAGATGGAGATCTCTGGGAGATTTTCGCCATTTGCTATTATGTGGAGCTGGGAGGTCTCTTGTGGACCAGTGTCCTGAAGTTGGCTCTCCCACCTCAGAGGCACAGCACTGACTCCTGGCTGCAGCACCAAGAGCCTTTCATCCACACGGCTCAGAATAAAAGGGAGAAAAAGTAGAAAGAAAGAATTAGTAGAAGAAGAAAGAAAGAAAGAAAGAAAGGAGGGAGGGATGGAGGGAGGGAGGAAGGGAGGAAGGAAGGAGGGAAGGAAGGAAAAAAGAAAGAAGATAAAGTAAAATAAAATAAAGATAAATATAATAAAGTTATTAAAATAAAAAAATAATTGTTAAGAAAAAATTAAAAAAAAAAAAAACGGACGGATAGAACCCTAGGACAAATGGTGGAAACAAAGCTATACAGACAAAATCTCATATAGAAGCATGCACATACACACTCACAAAAAGAGGAAAAGGAGAAAAAAATCATAAATCTTGGTCTCAAAGTCCACCTCCTCAATTTGGGATGATTCTTTGTCTATTCATGTATTCCACACATGCAGGGTACATCAAGTTGATGGTGGAGCTTTAATCCGCTGCTTCTGAGGCTGCTGGGAGCGATTTCCCTTTCTCTTCTTTGTTCTCACAGCTCCCGGGCCTCAGCTTTGGATTTGGCCCCGCCTCTGCGTGTAGGTCGCCTGAGGGTGTCTGTTCTTCGCTCAGACAGGACGGGGTTAAAGGAGCCGCTGATTCGGGGGCTCTGGCTCACTCATGCCGGGGGGAGGGAGGGGCGCGGAGTGCGTGGCGGGCCTGCGGCGGCAGAGGCGGCGACACGTTGCACCAGCGTGAGGGGCCGGCCGGCGTGACGTACCAGCGTGAGGGGCCGGGCGGCGTGACGTTGCAGCAGCCTGAGGCGCACCGTACGTTCTCCTGGGGAAGCTGTTCCTGGATCCCGGGACCTTGTCAGTGGCGGGCTGCACAGGCTCCCCGGAAGCGGGGTGTGGATAGAGACCTGTGCTCGCACACAGGCTTCTTGGTGGCGGCAGCAGCAGCCTTAGCGTCTCATCCCCGACTCTGGGGTCCGCGCTTTTAGCTGCGGCTCGCGCCCGTCTCTGGAGCTCCTTTAAGCAGCGCTCTGAATCCCCTCTCCTCGCGCACCAGGAAACAAAGAGGTAAGAAAAAGTCTCTTGCCTCTTCGGCAGGTCCAGACTTTTCCCCGGACTCCCTCCCGGCTAGCCGTGGCGCACTAACCCCCTGCAGGCTGTGTTCACGCCAACCCCAGTCCTCTCCAGGTGCTCCGACCGAAGCCCGAGCCTCAGCTCCCAGCCCCCGCCCGCCCGGCGGGTGAGCAGACAAGCCTCTCGGGCTGGTGAGTGCTGGTCGGCACCAATCCTCTGTGCGGGAATCTCCCCGCTTTGCACTCCGCACCCCTGTTGCTGTGCTCTCCTCCGCGGCTCCAAAGCTCCCTCCCCCCCCCCCCACCCGCCCCCCCCGCCCACGGCCGCCACCCGCAGTCTCCGCCCTTGAAGGGGCTTCTAGTGTGTGGAAACTTTCCCTCCTTCACAGCTTCCTCCCACTGGTGCAGGTCCCGTCCCTGTTTTTTGTCTCTGTTTATTCTTTTTTCTTTTGCCCTACCCAGGTACCTGGGGGGTTTCTTGCCTTTTGGGAGGTCTGAGGTCCTCTGCCAGCGTTCAGTAGGTGTTCTGTAGGAGTTGTTCCACGTGTAGATGTATTTCTGGTGTATCTGTGGGGAGGAAGGTGATCTCCGCGTCTTACTCTTCCGCCATCTTCCCAAACTGTTTTTAAGGGGGCCTTTAAACTTAAATAACCATAACCTGGTATTACCCATATAAATCAATCCCATAACTGAAGGATAGTCCCTCCTAATAATCAGGAGGTTATGGTTTTTGACTGAAATTTAGATCGTTGCTCTGATTGAGCTTGAGTACTTTTAAAGAAACTTTATATTTATGGCCAAGGTCAAAGCAAATATTATTGATTGACCAAGTGAGGGACTCCCATCTAGTAATATTAGTCACCCCCAAAGAATTGTACCTTCTTTCCTCAAGAATCAACTTGCTAAGGGCAATCCAATCAGCGCCTTGGAGTGGATCAATCCACCAAAGCAAACCAAAGTACTGCACATAGGTAATCATGCATAATCCCAAAAATTGGATTGATTTTTAAACTCTACATAGGATTGTGCCCATTATAGAAAAACATTTAACATGAAAAAGTCCAAGAAATCAAGAAAACACTTTAAATAATCATAAGGGGCAGGTCCATCATCTTAGGATAGCTGTCGACTTCCAATGTCAGATTCTTCCCACCCTGGTGCTGGTGTTATTTCTTCTCTGTTTGAATGTTGTTTTAAGGTGAACTTGAAGTCAACAGTCCTCTCTATAAACCATTCCCGTTCAGGGCCCCTTTTTGAGTGGGAAATATAAATCCAAGAATCAGTTCCCTTCAGTTTTGCTGCCCATGAGCTAGTTTACAGTACCCGATAAGGGTCCTTCTATCTAGGTTGGAGAGAGTCCTTTAAATGATTTCTTTTTCAGTATGCATAATCTCCTGGTTTCATGTCATGGGGCATCTGATCTTCATTCAAAAATAGATTACTGTGATAAGCTTCAGAACAAGCCTAGAATGTCTTTTTAATAATTCAATTAAACCTTACAATAATGCAACATAGTAACATGGAACCATCTGGGGAGGGAGTCTCAGGCAGTAAATACAAAACCTCAAAGACCATTAGCAACACTAGAATTTAATATCCACTGGAACATATTTTTTTTTCCTCTAAAATTACCCTCATTTCTACCAACTATAGCCAAATTGAGACTAATTTGCTTGCAAAATAAGTCTGGTTTCAATAAACTTGGCCTGATTATTTACATAGTGTAAATATGATCACATAGGCCCTTTCAAATTGTTTTGCTGTAACTTTTCACAAGGAATCTCAGGCTGAACTTTTAAAAGACCTCTTAAGGCCCAAAAAAGTCACACCAAGTACTTGCCATCAGATTCACCTGTAATACCTATAAATTTGGGTAAATTCTTCTCTTCTTGAGGTTCAAAATATCTTGAGGTTCCTGTACCTGCCAGAAAGTGGCCTTCTTTATTCACCTGATAATGTTACTGGGAACCCCGTAACAAGGTACCAGGATGTTTTTCCAATGAGCATTCTGGGTCCATAAAGTCCACCTTAGTTCTTTAAAGCTGTCTGCTCGTATCTGAGTCTATGCATATTCTCAATATTGATATTCCAGTCAAAGCCATGGTAATGTAACCAATGTTTCCAATTATGTTTTGTATAAGGAGAACAGATTCTTTTGAATTTATGCAAATATATATATTGCCATGAAAATAAGAATACTCACGAAGAGTTTCCAAATTCTGGAGGGATCAGGTAGAGAGAAAAGGTAAATGTTTCAATTCTGCTTACAAAGGCATAATTTACCAAAATGCTGTAAGTCATTGATAGCTTAAGAGGAAATGTTTCCCTAAGTCTGGAAAACAAAGATTAAAAACCAGTAGTGTTTTAGACAAGAAGTCATAAAAAATGTCATTCACCCCTATGCAACTAATTCTTGTTGATCTTGATCTTCTGTTAACAGTTTTACAAAGCTATCAGATTTTCAATTAGAATTTTGCAATTTTTTTACCCAGCTCAGTGGCATGATCTGAAAGTTATCAGAAATCTGTACTTGTCATAAAGTCCCTTCTATGAAACTTCTTGAAGATGAAGCACATTTTATAAAAGCATCAGAGTAAAATAATAACTGTCTATAAATAACAAATAACTAGAAAGGTACAGCTAAAGACCTAGTTACAACGCAATTGTCAAAGAAGTTTGGTTATTTAGTGACATAAAATATTTTAAAATAATAACTAGAATTATGACTGATAACATACCAGGACATATTCAAATTTTAGAAATTTCATATAATTTTCAAAACATTTATATTGATAACATTTACCCATACAATATAAACTAATAAGGTTTATTACCACTCATTTAACAATGCTTCACATATAATTTAACATACCAAATAAGCCTAATTAGTCTAGTATGTCTCTTCGAGATATTTCAGGCCCTCTGAAACATCTCAAAGTTCCCCAGAGGTCAATAGAACTTTATTTAGAATTTGATTTGAAGAAGTTCATCAGAGATTCAAAAGGGTTTAAAACACTTGGTCAAAGGATCCATAGGTCACTGTGAAGCAATACTATTCACTTAACCAAGTCACAATAAAATATTTCAAAGGAAAATGCAGAAAGTTACAACAGGTTACTTAAAAGATAAAGACACTTTACAATCTGTTATCAAAAGCAGATCAAAATTCCCATAAAACTTTGCCCACTTAACAGAGAAAAGCAAATTCCATTTTTGCACCAGCTTACTTTTAATATTAAAATTCATTCACTCAATTAAATTCATTCCAGTCTTTGCCCATCCTGAGTGTGGTGCTTCAAAGACAAAGGACAACGCTGCCTGAAAAACTTGCAGCATTACACCCCCTACCAGGCTCTTACTTGCCCTCCCTGCCATGTTGCCATAGTTACGAAATTCCTGAGCCCACCTGGGCGATGCCTACCTGGGGATGGGACCTGTCCCAAATAAGGAAAGACATCTGCCCAGTCCCACTCCCACCCTATAGAAGGAAGGTATATGTGCCTTGACCAATCAGTAAACGAAATTTTCACCTCGGACCATTCCTTTGTTTTCTGGCTATAAAAACTGATCAATAGCACATGTTCGGGCTCTCAGACTACAAGGAAGTCAGCCTGCTGTTCTGGCGGCGACCCTTCCCTCTAATAAATTCTGTCTTCTTTACACTCTGCCTTAGGTCTGGAAATTCTTTTCCAACTGGTGTTTGGACCACTGATCACGTAAAAAACTCTTTCCTCAGGGTTTCATTTCCACAAATATTCTATAACTTCCTTTTTTACCTTCAGATTTTGTTCTATGCTTTCTCTCTCTCTTTTAAACTCTCTTTAGGATAAATTTATTTTCTTTTCCCTTAACAAAATGCATTTCCATTCCTTACACCTTCTTTTTTCTTGCATAAAAGATATTTTCCTTATTAATTTCAGTAGTTTTAATTTTAATTACATATACTACTTAGAATTCTCAACTCTCAAAAAATCTTAATTTCTAGTGAAAACTAAGAAAGCCGTTACAAACTGTCTTTTACTTTAGCATTCTGTAGATTGGCAAACTTATAAATACATTTATAATTCCTAAAAATGTGTGCTTTCTTATAGAAAATGTCTCATTGTGGCACCAAACATATTTATTAATAGTCTTAAATATCTTTAACTTCTCTGTACAAGAAATCTATGTTCAGTAATTAATGTTTTGGTATATTATTTTATTTGTGAATGATCTAGATAGTCAATAAACTTCCATCATTTAACTTAATTTAGAAAAACTAAAGTTTCAAGTTAAAAAAGTATGGAGAAACTATTTTTAAGTAGACATACCATAAAACATAATTATCCTAGAGTTCACCTAAAAACATTTATTTCATTTACATTTAATTTACTTATGAAAATTTTGTCATATCAAGCTACTTTTTTTGCTGACAAATTTTGTAACAGAGATAACATGAACTTACTTGACTTTTATTAAACCTAAGCACAATGAAAGTATTATACTTAATGTTGATGACCCTAAAAACATGTCTGTACTAATTAAACCAAACTTTATCTTTAACACTGAATATTAATTTAATACTATTTCCCAGATCATGTGAACCTGAAATCATTAGGGTTATTTTCTTTTATATTTTCTGAGAATTTATATAAGTGCTTAATTTCCTTTAAGCCAATTAAATATATTTATTCATTGTAAATAATTTACAAATTAATTTTGGCAATGTCATCTGAAGGTAACAACATATATTTACAATGTTCATACACAGACACACATATATCCAGATAGACTCAGACAGAGATCTCATAGTTTCAGTTTAAAACTTAATCATGAATCAGGTATTAAAATATAAAACTCACTGGTTTATAAATACCAGTTGGAATAAATTAAGTTTATGCTGGAACTTTAAAGGGCCTCTTTCTCTTTTTTTTTTGTTAGTCTCAGGAATTGGTCTAGATAAGAGTTCTCTGACCTAGTAGAACATTTACACCTCAAAGGCACAGGCAGAGAAATGCAAACTGCTCCTAGAGGGACTTTTGTTCCCTTAGGATCAGAATTTTGAAAAGATGTTTTGTCAAGCTGGCTTTCTCTAACTGCAAATGCAAAACCCAGTTTTGGAATGTCAAAAGATCCCTATCTTGGCCATTTCAGGGCGAGATTTCCTTAGTCCCCAATTAAATAAGTACTTGCAAGTATAAGTTTGTATGTACATAAATCCAGCAGGGGTATTAGCTGGCGGTTATTTGGTGCCTCTTCTTCTTCTGTTTTGATGGCTTTGTTTCCCATTTCAGGGTCAGTTTTTTGGCGTAAAATTAGTATTGAAAACTGTGTGGTGGGCTGGTGTGCTGCTTGTGAGCTTACTTCCTCTAGGTGGCACCCTAGAGTCGTTTCGGCTCTTTTAGGTGTCTCAGTTTCTCCGTCTGGCAGTCTAAAACTGCTGTGGGTGCTGGGAGGACTGGATGGCCAATCCTTATGTGTGCATCCCCAGATGAGCGAATTTTTTAATTAATGAGTGGGTTTCCCTATGAGACTGCTACACAGTATGAGGACTCACTTCCACTACTCCTGTAAGTTTCTCAGTTGCCCGAGAAAGTTGTAGCTGGTTGGAAGGAGTTGTATCCCTTACCTTCAGAGCTGAAAGCTCTCATATGGCATCTTCACTTTTATTCTGACAAAACCCTGTTACAATAGCCAATTCGAGGAAAGACGTCAGGTCAGCCTTTTACGTAATTACCCAGTCCAAACGTCCTCAGTGTCTTTTAACTGAGCAAAGTCTTTCCAGTGCTTTTCATCTGGGCAATCCAGGTGCCTCTTCTTAAACTTAAGTTCAAGGAAAACCTACTCCTCATAGAGAGAAGTTTAACAACCATTGAATAAAACTAAGGATCGTCAACGAAGACGGGAGATCCAAGACCAGGAGAGACTCACCCAACTTCGTCTGGATTCACCAAGGTGATGGACGGGCACAAGGGCCCTTGCTGGTACCAAGGCTCAGGATCTTTGTAGAGTTCAGGCAAAAGAGAGAAGGATGCTCTTCACATCACTAGAACTGTCAGCTGAAGGAAATGCACAACTTAAGAGCTGTGAGTTGAGTTTCCTTTAGGGTCTTACTGAGGACTCTAGCCAGGGAGACAGCCTCCCAGATAGCCCAGAGGATCTGCTCCCAAGAGGTAGGGAAGCGACCAGTCTGTATCTGGTTTTGCTTAGGGAATACATGCAAACACATCTCAGTAAAAGTTACTGCTAGTCAAAGGATCAGATATCTCAGTTAATTATGTTAGTGCTTTTCTATGTATAGGAAAATGCAAGAATCTGGGTTCATTAATTTTTTTTTCCTGAGATATTTCTAACTATCTAAAGGGTTGTTTTTTTCCAAGGCACAGAGGGCCTTATCCCGGTTTACATCCTGAATCCATTTCAGGGTGCATTTTTTGTCAGTGACTGCAGTGGCTAATGATTTAATCCTGTAGAACCAGATGGTGAACAACATTCTTTGTTTTACACATACTTTGCTGTTGCAGGCCCATGTTTTCCTCTGGTTACCTCACTTTGGTTCCATATCAAATTATATAGGATGGTGCAAGACTTCAATTTTATTTGAGGACATTAAAAATTTATAACAGGGCTTCCCTGGTGGCGCAGTGGTTGGGAGTCTGCTTGCCGATGCAGGGGACACGGGTTCGTGCCCCGGTCCGGGAAGATCCCACATGCCGCAGAGAGGCTGGGCCCGTGAGCCATGGCCGCTGAGCCTGCATGTCCGGAGCCTGTGCTCCGCAACGGGAGAGGCCACAGCAGTGAGAGGCCCGCGTACCGCAAAAAAAAAAAAAAAAAATTTTATAACAATTCATCAACCTGTATTCTCTAATCACCATTTCTTACAAAATTCCAAAGACTAACAATAGTTCTAATAAACAAACATAATTTTAGCATTTTACCCTTACACATTAACCTTTTATTCTGAACAAAGAAGTTTCATGATATTTTATAAAATTGACCTAAAAGACTAGACACACTTATTTTTAAACATGGAGAATTCACTTGAATCAAAAGTACTGTGTGCTTCACTACCCTTTCACAGAATTTAACTATAAAAAATATGCTTTTTGGAAACATGATGTATTTATCACAACCAAAGAATATCTTCTTTTTTTTCCCTATTGACATTAATCTTTATATTTCCAAAAGTTTTCATTTAAAGATAGGAATTTTAAAAGCTATGAAATAGCATTTAAGTGTTTAGATAATAATAGAATTTAGGAATGCAAATTCAGAAGATAAATATTGCATAAAGATAGTGTTCTGGGTCCTTAAAAGAATGCATTTTCTTCTCTTTCTACAGTGCTATTCCAAAAGGAAATACATAATTAAATTGGTGCTATGCTCACTTGGCCAGGGTTTTTCCATAATATTCATTTTTCTTTATGAATTTGAGTTATCAAAATTTTTCAAAAAAAAGCCCTTAGGTCTTTGCCTGTAATTGATGTGCTGCCACCAGGAGGACTGAAGCTGTGCCTTCACTGTAATCCACTGACAGCACCACCATAAGAATTTTACATGCTTCCCACTCAAGAATATTAATAAGCAAAAAATAAAGCATATAACAATACCCAAATATATCATTTTTTCATAAAACAATACTAAAATATGGAAGTTTCTAAACACACATGATTTCTAATTTAGTATTTTTCTCAATATTACCAATCTTTGCTAATATAATATTAAATTTTCAAGGCAGAAATAAATCTTACTAATGCAGCATTCTGCAAAGGGTGATATTGTCTTGTTCTGCCCCCTTTAAACAAACACGATTGACTGCAACAGCCATTGACATGTGTCCCTGTCTCTGTATTTATGAGATGAGAACCCTATGCTGTGTAGAGTATAATTCACAAGCATAATTGAATATCAAACAATACAGAGTGGGGCTGACATTATCTAGAATTCTCCACACTAAGCAAATGATAAAAACTCTAAGATATAATGACTTTCATTCTGGCCTACCTTTATTTTCTGTTTTGTTCTCATTTTGGCTGATTCCTAGTTTCTGGGTATAATCTGTTCTTTTGGTGGTTCTCAGAAGAAATTGGGAAACTCCAATTTAAATGGAGAGCAGGTGTTACAGTGACCTAGGCACATTCAATAAGCTTTCTGGGACTGAGAGTTCTGTCCTTCAATGTGAAAAGGAGAGAAAAAAAAGTCTTGCCACAAAGCTCCAAATATGTGATCTTGAATGAAGCACAACTATTTCCTTTCTTCAGTCAGAGAGACACATTGAAGCTACTTTTTTTCTTTTTTAAGAAAGAAAATGGAAAATTTTATTCAAGCCAAATTTGAGGATTTTATAAAACTCGGGAGGAGCATCTCAGAAAGCTCTGAGAACAATTCTGTCCATTAGAAGTCAAGGCACAGGTATATGAGTTGAGACAAGAGAGCTGTACATTTAATGACGTATTATTGACAGTTTACACAATCCAGATCTGAGTGTCATCATGGCGGTGGGTCATGTGGCCTCTTACAAGATAAAGATGGAATGTTATCTTTTAAGGAATTGCCTTGTTGATGCTAGGAGAATGCTGCTTTTTTTCATTGAGCAGTTATTTCTGCTGCTGGGGGAGGTTTGCTCGATGCCTAATGCAGATACACAATGCACAATAGTGGTGAGAGAGGAGGCCCAAGGGCAGAGGAAATTTTTTATGTTTAAATTTTTCTTGTCTTGCCATAAAATGTGAATTTTATTTCACAGTTGCATTTCCTTGATGATATATGATGTGGAACATCTTTTTATGTGCTTATTTGCCATCTGTATACCTTCATTGCTGAGGTGTCTGTTAAATTCCTTGTTCTTTTTATATGTTGGATAACAGTCCTTTATCAGATGGCATTGAAGCTACTTGACCTTTATTTTAACTTTAGATCTTTGTCTTGACTTTTAGTAAAATGTTTCCAATCTATATCATTTTATTAAATGCAAAATTTTGTTATGCCTCAGTCTTTTTATAAAAGAAAATAGCCATATTGATATTTATTAATGAATTCATTTACACATTCTATCAACAAACATTTAATGTCTACTACACAAAAGTATTGTGCTAGACACTAGGGATATAGAGGATAAGGCTGACCTGGTTCCTTTTCTCATAGAGCTTTTTATTCTAATTATTTACAGACATGAAACAACTCTGCTTTGCCGGCCTCAGTGATTCTCTCTGCTAGAGATTGCCTTCAGCACTTGAGATGCCAAATCTTAACAACCAGGGGGGAAAAGAAATCCCCTTTTTTCTCTTAGCATTACTCTTTGTTAAAAGGCTCCCAAAGTAGTGTTGCTTGGGTCCCCAAGTGTCATACAGATACTTCAGTACAGGTAGTCTTCTCTTTGCATGGTTCTGTTACATGCAAATTTCAGTTATCATAATTTAATTAAATAATAGTAGTTCCCCAAAAGCACAGTTCAAATATCAGTTACCAGGGTATATTAACTTTGAGTAATTGCATAAAATACAAACTTCACTGCCAGCTCTTCAGTCCACAAATTGCTATGTAGATAGCAGATGTGCATCATGATTAGCAATTGTGGTGGATCAATCACATCACTTCTTTCAAAGTCTGTGGGTGTTGGGTCACTGCACGTCTGTTATTCACTTGGTGCTCAGACAGCAAAGCATGTAGTTGTGTTGCCTCCTTGCCTCATAGTGATAAACCTGCGTGACAGTTTACAAAAGTGGATAATTAAAAGAGGAAATTAGCTAATATAAAAAGAAACAGCTAATTATGGGAATGTTAACACTCCTGCTGTTTGAGGAGCTCTAGGTATGTAGCCAGTGGGACTGATGAGGGTGAACTTCCTAACAAAAAAGAAGAAAATGGTTGTGAGGAAAAGTACCAGTGAAAGTGATGCTAACAACAAAATTCACAGTAAAGAAACTCTCAGAGCTATCTCATGACATTGAAAGCACTAAGGATAAAACATTGAAGTGGATCCATATGTAGAAAGAAATATGAAAACTAGCAAATCACAGAAAAGTAAATGCTTACTTTGTGTCATTATACAATAAGAAGTTATAAAACAAGTAGGAAGCATCACTTTTCAAGCTACTCTGGATAAGTTTTTCCAAAGAAATGAAACATGTTCATTCTCAGTGTTTCTAATGCTTTACATTTCAGTGTACCAAATATATAAATAAGTAAATAATCATTGGCTTTACTATTTTTTATTTTTTTACATTTTTATAACCAATGGTAAAAAAAATCTTTGATATTTTAACAAAAATATTTAAAGATCACAGAACAATTGTTATTTTTACCATTAATTTAAAAGAATTCTTTGCATGATTTCAGCTTGAAGTTTTTTATGGGCCTGCACTACAGAGAAGTGCAAAGCAGCACCTATCTGTATATATTACATCCCACTCTCTTCATAGGACCCATAATGCATGTGGGGATTTATCCAAGAGTGGTTTAAGTACTGACTGTCAGACTCAGAGTTCATATTCCTCTCCAATGACTAAGCACCAACAATGCTTCTCAGCTCTTCTGCAAAGATACTTTCATTGGACAATCTCACACTTTGGTAGGTATGACAAAATATGCCTGAAATGTGGAAGGACATACAGTTTAAATTATTTTTCCAGGCAATGCCTCAGCTCCTGTATAGACATAGCAGACGATTCTGATAGGCTTATCTCAGCAGGGTCTACACATTTGCAGTCATGACTAAATCCACAGTGGTGGACACTGCCCATCTGAGACTGTGCCTGTTCCGTAAGAAAAATGAACATAAAAGAAAAAAAATATTGAAATAACATAAAGGTGTGTTGGAATCCCAGTGATCATTGCAGAAGTATTCCAATAGTATTTATTTTGAGAAGAGTAGAAATATATATTTATTTTAGGACTTAGGGAAAAATGATCTTGATTTTTTAATGTATAATTAAATAGAACATATTATCTCTTAGAAAGAGATAGTCTTTTCATATTTTCTCATGAGTCGAATACAAATTTGTATCACACTGAATATTTTTTATCTTCTCAGTCACCACTTGAATAAAGTTTATTTCTCATTTCCCAATGCCAAACCACTGAAAAAAAAGAGAAATTGTAGTATCTTTTTATCTACTTTTTTGGGGGTTTATCCTTCATAAAATGGAGGAAAATCGATGTCTTTCTCTTCTCTAGCTAAAATATATTCACGTAATTCAACTTTTGACATTTCCAGAGATATAGCATTAGTCACTGCTTGACTGAGTCCCATTTGCTTGATTTTGAATATGTATCTGGGTATGCAGCCTTGAAAAAGATTACATACAAAACAATTTCCAATTGCGATTTGATAATGGAGGTCACATATTTTAAATTATGAGTTTTGTGGCTCATTGCTATAGTTTGAGAGGCTTGGAAATGAGTTGTGCCAGTTGATGGTTGTGTAAGTGGATAAACAAGGCTGGATGAGCTCGGCAGAGCGCCAAATCACCAGGGAAAGGATAACAAAAACAGCTTCAACCATCCAGCTCCTATTTAGCAGCTAGAAAGAGCATAAGACCTCAGGTTCACTCTCATTTAATACGGGCTACGTCTTTTTTATAGCACATATTCTTTACCTTTCATCATAGGTAACAAAATGTGAATCCAAATATATGAGCTGTCCTTTAGATCGTCTTTTTAATGCTAATACTCTTCCAGAACTGAAGAGTAGAAAAGATTTTGGATTAAACTGTGAAACAGCAGCTGAAGCACATCAGCTGAAAACAATATGTTGAAAATTCGGAGGCAATATGCAGATTAAATAACTTTGCTATTTTTAACCAAAATTAAGATAAATTAAAATAAAAATCTTTGTTTAGCCAAATTCATAAAATTCTGCAACTCCCTTTATCAACAACAGTATATAACTTAAATTAGAGGAAGGACTTTGGGACTAGGGAACAAGGAGAAGATGCAAAATCTAGTCTCACTTTTGCCACTAATTAGAATTCTTGGAAATGAAACCAAGTCCCCGCCAAACCCAAGTTCCCCTGCCAAGTTTATAGTTAACCTCTCTCTTCAAAACTTTATTCCCTTTCTTGTTCCCTCTCACCTCAGTCCTGTGCTAACTGACCACCAATCAACCAGAGTCAGATGACAACAGTTGCTGTTGTCCATAACATCATTAATGTACTAAAATTGCTGCTGGAGATATCACCATTAATGTACAAACTCAGGCTGTTTCTCCAGGACAAGATGAACACAGGTCACAGGGTCATGGACCAACAGACCAGAGACTCATAAAACGTAGGCATCCTGATTCCTGAAACTACAATTAAGAAATGTCACCGACATGTCACAAGATGATGATTAATCCCAGCTTCTTCATTCTTCCCCTTTAAAACACCCTCAAGTCAAAGACCAAGTGGGAGTGGATCTGAGGCTTGTCTCCCACGCCCTTGCTTGGTGTCCTGCAATGAACCCTTACTTTGCTGAAAAATCCAACTGCCGGCATTTGGCTTTCTGCACTGCAGGCACACGAGGCCTTGTACTCAGTTACAAAAGGAAAAAAGAAAAAGGAATTATCTTTCAGTGAGGATTTACTCCGAGTCAGGAAGTCAGACCTTTGGTTCATGCATCTCCTTCAGTTCTCTCAATAATCCTGTGAGAAGGGAATCTTTATGTTACAATGATCAAGCAAAAACGCAGGACTTCCCATAGCAAGCAGGCAGCTAGTAAGGGGCAAACCCAAAATTAAAACTCAGATTCGTTACGCTCTAAAATCTGTGCCCTTCCCAATAGGCTAAATCTTATTTCCTCTCAAATAATCTAAAATATAATGGATTCCTTTGTGCCATGAAATCGGTTTCAAATATAAATCAAATTTGAAATTTCTTTTGGCTTTTGAGAGCTCCCAAATCCCACTCATGCTCTTCCTACCACATTATGCTGTCAGCGATATTTTATAATCTTAGTTATATTTAAATCATTGCATTTCATATTTTAATTTTTACCCTAAATAAAAAAGGGCATCAATATTTGCCTCTGAGTAGTAAAAAGGTCAATTGAAATAATGAGCATAAAAGTGTTTCAAAGATATAAAGATAGTAGACAAACTGAGGTCATGATTATGCTTCCATTATGGAACAACAAAAAATTTGCTTTCCAAACTTAAAAATACCTTAGAAGCATGTACAGCAATATCCTTTATTCTATACCAAGAAAAACCATTAAAAAGACCGTATTTATATGGTAAGAAACAGGAAGTCATCTGCTGAGAGTGTAAAGGAAAATACAAATAAAAAATAAGAGGCTTAAAAAAAAAATAGGAGACAATTCTCCCTGATGAAAATAAGAAAAGAACCCTTCCCTCCCAAAACATTTACTTTAGAAAACCTGCAACTGTGAGTTCTTTCTCTGTCCCTTTGAAATAAATGTGAATCTCTTTAAAGCTAAATAAGCCTCTCGCCAGCTTTATGGCCCAGAAGTGTCTTTCTTAAGGACTAGGAAACATCTCTTTGAAATGTAATTACTCAAGGAGAGAGAGCCCCTATCTCCTGTGTCTGAGGGAGGAAGGAGCCCCAGTTCAGCACTAGCACTTTTTGCTCCCAATTGCAAAACTACGCCCTGTCACAAAAATATGAGACCTTTTTGGGATAAAGCCAATTAGATAGCATAGATGGTCCCCCAACTACCAAGTGAATTTAGGGTGAACTATGAGACAAACCAAATGCCTTTACTTGAAGACTAATTATTGTTTATTTAGAGAACGTGTGTGTAGTGAGTTGTATCTCCTTCACTACACAAAAAGTGAGATTTCATTCTATCTTTGTAATCCGTTAGCTGATTTCCTGTGATATTTCTCACATTCTTAATGTTTATTCAATAATAAAATTGTTTTCTTTCTTTTATGGAGAGATTTTCTGAATTGGGAAGAGATTTTGTTATTAATTATATTGCCCAATGAGAGAAAATATATTTTCAGAGAATCAGAAGTCCTTAGAAAAACTGAGTCTTGAATGCAGTCAGAAAATGGGAAATACTAGGATAAAAGCAGTGACCATTTATTTCATCAGAGGACATTTGAAAAGGTATATGTGAATGGCTGGTAAGAGGAACCCACACTGAATTTTTTTTTTTGGTATTAGGTGTGCTTCACGCCCTTTCAGAAGAACACCAGTTAGTCCAGTTTTCTATAAAAGATTTGATGAAATAAAATTCATATTTTATGCTAAGACTCTTGCCAAGGCTATTGCCCTAGAATCCTACCCCTGCCCCTCCCTCGAATGGAAGGTCAATTATTCTTATCTAAGTTTGAGGAGGAAGCAGCAAAGAGAAGAAAAACAAGAACTGGTTAGAACCAACTCGGCCCAAGATGGCAGAAGGTCTGACTTCCAGTGGACCCTGAGCCTCATTACATGCTCACTGTAATACATTACCTGCTAAATGACACACCCACCAGTGCCATGACAGTTGACGATTGCCATGATGAAACTGAGCAGGACCCGGTGGGGCTCCTGGGCACAAAAGACTTTCTGGGTCCCCTGTTTCTTGTTTGTAAGGAAATGAGCTTCATTCAGCCTCAATGACCTTCCCTGAGTTCCCCAGGGCAGATCGAACAGTTGCTAATCAGGGAAGGGAGGGGATGCAGAGACAAGGGAGAAGCAGCCACGAAACAATAGTGCAGCCTTGGGGCAGGGTCCTGGTTCCTGCTCAAGGGATACACACAACAATATCTTTGAGCTGTTTTGCAGATACTGAAACTCCCACCAGGTGGGAGAAGTTAACTGTGTGCTGCCCACAAGCACATAGACCCCAGACCTGTTGGAACCAGGTTAATGATGCTGACTCCCGATTACCTCACCACCAACCAATCAGAAGGATGTCCACGAGCTGACCACGCCCTGCTCCTCGAACACTATAACACTCCTCACTACCCCGTCCAGGTCAGGACACACAGTTTTTCAGGGCACAGGCCCACTGTGTCCCCCTTTGCCTGGCAAAGCAATAAAGTTATCCTTTTCTACTTCACCCAAAACTCTGTCTCCGAGATTCAACTCACTACCGGTGTACAGATGCTGAATTTCGGCTACTATGACAAGAACCAGAAAAGCCCATAGAAGGACTGAAAAGGAGTATTGCATGAGTTCTGGGTCCACACCACAGCCTTGTTCTAGATAACTCATGAATATTCCTACCACTCTTTCCTATTCCCTCCCTTTTACCTCAGTCCTCCTATATATTTGGTGTCTCCACCTGAACTGGGCTGTGAACTAGGTTCCTGCTTCTCCATTCTTTGGCTGTGGAATAAAGCTTGTGCTGTTCTAGTCTCAGCACCAGTTTCATTACTGGCTGTGTGAATCTGAGCAGAAAAAGAACTTCCCTCTCTGAGACAAAGGATCTCTGTCCAGGCTAGGAACCCAGTAGGTCCAATTCGGTAACAAGACAAGAAATATTTAAACAAAAATTTTTTCTTTGCTCTTTCGTGCCTCCTTCCTCCCCTTTAGTGTGTATTGAGCACCTGCATTAACCAGACCTCCTTAGGAGATAACCTTCCTTCCTAATCTTGTAGGAGCCACGATGACCCATGACCCACTCACTTTGTAGACCTGGATGTGTAAACTGTCAATAATACATCATTTAATGTACAGCCCTCTGTCTCAAAAAACTTATATAACTGTGCTTTAACTTCTAATGGGTGCCACAGTTCTCAGAGCTTTCTGAGAGGCTCTTCCCAGATTATAATCCTTAATTTGGCTGGAATTTAAAATTTTCCATTTTTTTTCTTAGATTGACTGATTGATTTTTTTCGTTGATAGATTTGAATTGCATTAATAGATGTATTGGGTATGGGAATGTGAAGGGTTACATATTTAAGTACAAAATAGGGAAGAAAAGTGGTGGTTGGCAGATATACTAAACTAAGGCAGTGTTCACCATTATTCATTCTCTTGTTGGGAACGAACAACGTCCAGCCCTTAGGATGTTCTGGGGGAAGAAGTTTTGGAGACGGCACGCCCTGTTTTAAACGTTCACAACATCCATGAGCTTATTTAAAGTTCTGAGATAACTTACAGTTAAGAAATTTGTCTCACTTTATTTGATCTAATTTTCTCTAAATATATTTGACCTTTTGTAATCAGATAGATTAGGGGGTCCCTGGAGGAAGATGACCAGGCATGACTTTCTTGACACAAGAAAAGCCATTTTGACTTAAGCCATTTTGTGAGCTAAGCCTGGTCTCAATGCTTGCCCTTGGACAGGTCTCAGTAATTAATGATCTTGAGGGAACAAAAGAATGCAGGAATAAACGACTGTTACCAGGCAAGAGAAGTGACAACAGCAAAGATAATACATCAGTTGTAAGACTCTCAGTTCTGTTTCAGTGGCAAAGATTAGCCCAAAGCACTTTCTTGAGCTGTTTTGCAAAATTCAAACCCCTTTGAGCACTCAACCACCAGATGGACTAGAACCTAAGGGATGCTGCTGCCCGCATCAATCAACTAAAACTTCGACCCTGTCGACCTTTGTCCCAATTCCATGCAGAATTCTCCTTTGCTCAAGCCCCTTCATGAATACGGATGTACCCTTAGCTTAACACTTCCCCAATATTGCTGTTCAGGGCAACACTACTTTGGGAAAGATCCCCAGAGTTCTTACTACAAGGAGTAAATCCTTCCTTCTCCATCTTTAGCTTGGTTGTATCTTTTGGCTCGACACCCACAAAGAGGCAAACCCAGTTTTTAGGGAACTCTTTGAGAACACTTTATAAACTAGTTGTTAATATCCCCAATGAGGTAGTGTTCCAGAGAATAGATGTGAGGAGTCACTGAAGATTTTTTTTTTTAATATTGAAACTGACTGCATCAGTGGAACATATTTTGGGAAATGCTGATCGAAGGCCAGCACTGAAAATTCAGATTTTCCAATTCCCATTAATTGGGAGAGAGAAAAGAGACACACATTTGATCAATCACGAAATGATGCTCTAAAGGTGTTTGCTTCAGAGTGTAGCATGTGGCAACAGCCACAATTCAAGGCTTTTGGTTAATGGGAATTAACAGAGCTGGAAGCCTCTGTTAATCACTCAGAAAGTAATGTCTAAGCAGCTTTCAAAGTGTTTCTTTTCTTGAATTTTTGGATTGTGCCTACTCCAATGGAAATGGATTTCATGTTAATTCTTGGGGGGTAAAATTGACATGATCCTTTTCTATCATTACAGGAATTATTTTAAATACAATCTGCTGACACAAGCGTTTTCCCAAGTTAAATAGAAAAAGATAAATAAATTCCCTTTGTGCTCTGGTGGTTGTTTCCCTGCAGTGTAGCCTTCAGAGTGAGGACTGAAGGCAACTGCCCATATTCCCTCTGACACTGAGGATTGAAACTGTTACCGAATTAGGTCGTATGGACCCCCTACTTGGACAGTAGCCTGGCTGAGACCCCTGCTTTAGTGACAAGGTGACAAGGAAGGTTCTTTTTCCGTTCAGGTTCACACAGCCACAAACAAAACTGAAGCTGAGACTGAAGCAGCACAGGCTTATTCAGAGACCAGAGAATGGAGAAGAGAGAATTTAGCTCCCAGATCAACTCCTTGCCTTAATGGCGACAGGGATTTGCTTTTTTTTTTTTTTTTTGAGGTACACTGTTGTGGCCTCTCCCGTTGCGGAGCGCAGGCTCCGGACGCGCAGGCTCAGTGGCCATGGCTCACGGGCCCAGCCGCTCCGCGGCATGTGGGATCTTCGCGGACCGGGGCACGAATCCATGTTCCCTGCATCGGCAGGCGGACTCTCAACCACTGCGCCACCAGGGAAGCCCTGAACCACATTTTTGAAGTGGAGGTGTTGTCCCATGAAAAGCTTATTCATTTCCATTACCATGGTGACCCAAGAGGACATGAAATTGCCCGTGTTAATGGTTTCACTTAGGGGTCAATTTTTAGATTAATAGATGTGTTCCTTTTTGTCCCTACTCTTCTTAACATTTACCCATGGTCTTAATATCAAGTTTTAGGGTAGATTGACTCATTTTTTATCAGGAGGTGACATGTCTAGGAAACTGAAGCAGAGAAAATTGTATGACTCTGACAAATCTCCCAAAAGTAGTGAGTGAATACAGAAACCATTTCCACTAAGTGCATTTGCCTTGACATTGAAAAATGTGGCAGAGGCTGCCAGGGGTTCGTTAAAATCTGTTGTCCTCTTCTTTCCTGGCATAGGACAAGACTTCACTTCCCTGAAGTCAGATTCGGCTACGTGAGCTGGGTTCTACCCCATGAAACATGATCGGAGGTCACACGTGCCTGATTCAGAGAGGGCTCACAAAGTCTCCTGCATATGCTGGGCCATGTCCCTTTCCCCTCTGACTGACTAGGATGGCAACACCCTGTGTGACCTTGGATGCAATATTTCAGAGGTGGCAGAGAAGCTGTCAAGCAGTCAGTGAATGATCACATAAAGAAAAGCACTCTGCTGACCTTGGTATCTGCCTGTACAGTTAACAGAGGACAGTAACTGTCTTCCTTATTCTCTAAACCACTAATTTTTAGGGGTCTGTTATTTGCAGCCTGGCCTACCCTAATTTTGACCTCAGTCTTGGTGTGAGAGAAATGTGTCTATGTGTGTCTCATGCAGTCATAATCATAAATTGAGAAGAAATCTAATTATTAGGAACTTAAATTGTAAGATCCAAAAAAGGGAAATGATACTTTTGCACAAATTGCTTGGCCTTGCATAAAAATTAGAAATAACGAAACGTGTATTTTTTGCTTGTATCTTTTGCTTAGCATAAACTGATCTAACATAGGTCTCAATTAAAGGATTTAGGAATTTAATCACAATTTCTCTAAACTGTAGCTATACATTTCCATGAAATCTCAGGTTTTTGTCGTTATTTGGAGTTTTCTTACTAATATGGGCCCATCAAAATGTGGCAACTGGCCAATATTTGATTATCATGACTATATCTCACAAAGTTCAACTGACACCATTTTGATATACTATCAATTCCAAATGAGCATATTTGCCATCAGGTAATAATACTAGTGATAATGATAACGTTTAGAGCAACTGTCTCCACTCATTACTTGCTACGATATAAATTTAATCTTCACACTAGATTTGAGGTTGGTATTATTATCCACATGTTACTGATGAAGAGCTGAGGCTCAGAGAGAGTTAAATAACTTGCCCAAAGCTCTGAAAAAAGCAAGTTGCTGGAACTAGGATCTGGACCCAGGTCTTGACTCAAGCGTTTGTGCTTTTAGTTCCCCACTGTACCATCTTAGAGAGCAGAGTACTCAGCACAGTCACTTTCCGATTTTCCTTGGGTGTTACGTTTTACAGACTATTTCATATACTAGCAGGACACTGAGACAACTCTGTATTGCAGCTCAGAACTGGGTCCTTAAATCCTTAGCTTTGTAGAATAGCTCTTTCGGATCAAGCACTGAATCACATAGTTTAAAAACAATGGAAAAAATTGTCTTCAAAACTAAAATAATTACACCTCTCAAAGTGTTAGAATTGTGTAGTAACACCTTTGGTCCTTCTACAACTACAGCAGACATCACATCTGATATCACACCCATTTTTATTTGTACAAAAACAGTCTGAACCTTAATCTTCAACTCCTTCTTCTAACCTGGGTTTCATAACATAATTTCAAGTATTTATAAGACAGTTCCCCCTGGACGTTATAGAGAAATCTTTAACTCAGCAGCTCATTAAACACAGCACACAATTGCCCTCAGAACTTGACTTCCCATCCTACCTTCCTGTTTATGTCTCCAATAAAGGAATTAATTTCTCAGGGCTTCGGGCTTCCAAGTTACTTAGTTTGTACTGTATGTATAGCACTTACCAAATTCATGAATTGTAACTATTTTTATACAGGATCTACCTGCCCTGACTGCTTGTAATACATGCCATTTTTATGGCTAGATCATTTGTTTAGAAGAAATTGACAAGTTCAGTGATTTATTTATTCAGCCACAGATGTACTTTAAGAGATAGTTTCGTTTGAACTAGGTGGGGATTATAGCGTTGTAGTCATCTTTATGCTTCCAAAAAGATCTGTTGTAATGCCCTGATTTTGACTTATCTTGGCAAATACCTGTTGAGTGATAAATCACATATAAGTACATTAATACAGAACTTTAGTACTAATAGATAAGATAAATTCTAAAACATGAAAGGGCAGTTATCTGACACTAAAGCACACGTGAGTCAATGCCCACTGGGCAGGGGGTAAGTGAAATCCAACTTATGATTCAGAGAAATCTCTACTTATATTATTAAGGTGATGAATAAGCATCTACCAAAAACATAGCTAATGTACACAAAGCTGCAATCTTGGAAACTGTAACATACTACAAACATGATATTTTGTAACGACAGGAGTTTGGGGAAGTTAATAAAGAACAGTGAAAATAAGAACAATCGAAGAAGAATTTGTCCATGTTTATCCAGAGGTAGGGACGACAGACACTCTGACTTATTTGACAGACGTGAGTATTCAAGTCATTTTTAGAAAAATATTCTCTAAAAAGGAGCAAGGGCAATTCTCCAGACTCAGGTCAGATTACTCACATCCTTTAGCCCACCTCTCTCATCCTATCTTTCATTTATCAGGTACATTCATGTTGAGAATTAGGTATAGCAGTCGGTGGATTTGAATATTAAGATCACTGAAAGCATAACAGTTATCTTTTATTGTAATAAATTTATTAGTGTGAAAAAAGGCACAGTTTATGTGGAATCCTGATTTTATCACTAAGAAACTATATAATTTTAAGCAAGTTACTTAATCTCTCTGGTTTCCACTTTTCCAAACATCCACAAAGTGAAGACATGGGGCTAATGATGTCCTTTATTGCTTTTTAAAAAATCTGTGGTTAGAGAAGTCTGTGTCCTTAAGTACTACCATTACCCCTGCCAGTCGAGATCTCTTCTGGCAAACCACATCTAGGACATCCCAAGGGAAAACTGAACATTTCTTAAGAGGACCTTGCCCTTAAAAGATTTGAACCCATTTGTCTCTTGTTTACATGGACTTAATTTGCTGCTTATAATCAGGGAACATATCTCCTCAACTTAAGTTTTAATTCAAAATATTAATCTATCTGCTTCTAATAACACAGCAAATGTCCATTTGATTTTAAACACAAATGGTGGTTATAAGGAACTGTTAACAGCTGCCAAAGTTGTGATCTTGTCTCCTTTCCACATACTTCTCTTGAACACAAACCAGGAAGATCCCATTCATTTTGAATGGAGTCAAGAAATCTGGTTCTGAATCTGACTTGGTGTAAAACCCAGCTCTATCCTAGTGTTCCCCTTGAGTTTAGTGTATTCCAGAGTCAGTTTTAGGACTTTTGGATCTATCATACTTTAAAATAAACCTGAATTTCCAGCAATTCCTAAACTAAGAACCAGATGAAATTGAATTATGCTATATGGATTTCCCTATTTTTCAGACCACTTCTCAACTAAGTTTGCTGCTATAGACTTCATACCTGAATAGCTTTCACTAGGCTATTCCATCAATTATCAGAGTAAAATAAGGAACAGCAAGCTTAAATATGAATAAAGGGGAAGCTCAGGGCAATTATAAACAACCTAAAAAGTCCCCTAAAGAGGAAACTTCCTAATCATTGTTTCTTTTTGATGACCAAAGGCAATTTGACTGTATTCATAAACATTATAACTGGCAAGCACAGTCCTCTGTATCTTTTTCTACTTTTGGCTGAGATCAACGTTACCTTTCATGCTAGTTTACCCCCAAATGTAATAACATCATTATGAATCCAGCAAAGTTTAGCCCCTATGTTATGAGCCAAATATGTCTCAACACAGTTGAAAGCCCCCAAATCTGTTAGCTACATATAGCTGGGTTTTCACGAAGCTGCGTAGATGAAAATGGCAAAAGTAAGTAACTTAAGGAAGCCATCCATCAACTAAGATTAAGAACTGGCACCATTAAATTATTCCTTTGTTAGTGAAGACTCTTTTAGGGGACACTTAAATTAGAATTTCCTGTAGTGAATCATAGGGAGTGTTTGAACAAAAATGTCTGTGCTTTAATATCCATTCAACACAATTTAAAAACTATTTTTATGAATATATATTTTGTAAGTACCCTGTATATATATGACTTATGCTAATAATAGCAAATGCTGTTAGAGAATATTTCATCAAAATCAACTTAGAATCATTGCTTCTCTTCCTTCAGTCATGAACTTATACACTTTGAGGGCTCTGCTTTCCACTCTCCTCATAAAGGGACAAGATATAAAGATACATATAAAGATAAAGAAAGAGATACATAAAGACTTTTCCTTTAGAGTCAGTCCACTTTCTGGGTTACAGACATACTCAAAACTCCACTCTTTGTTTCTCAGTTCTTTAGCGTAGGCCTCAGCTTTGGTGGCAGGGTGAGATAGGGCCAGGGTCAAGGAGGTGTGGTCTCTGTGTTTTCCATCTCCAAAACTCAAGTTTAAGTGCTCACTCCAAGATTTTGAATCACATTACGATGTGCAGATCCCCTGACCACAACATGACTTATAAACTGAATTCCAATTTATTTATTTCAAATGGAGGGGAAGCTAATACTGTCCTGGTCTAATAATTGGAGTCTATTATCTAGAGGTCAGTCCTTCCCTGATAGTTCTGGAAACTAAATGTTAGAGAAAAATGTTGTTTATTGAGCTTATTATTATAACCCATAGAGGCTCCTAAGGCACATCTGCCAAGCTTTGATTCTCTCATAAATTGACTTTATGGAATTTAGAAATTTTCTGTATTTTGGTTATATCTGCACAACCAGGGCCAACTGTCTAGGATCAGAGCCTCTTTCCATTGTCACACAGTGACCTCCACTCTCCCTACTGCCTTTTTGATCTTCCTTATCAGTTACTAACATTTCTGTCATTATAACACTCTCTCAAGAACAGGTTAGAGTTTCTAAGATGATACTTTATCTTCAGTTTCCAGGATTTGTGTCTCCCTGGCTTGTTGACTTAATCAATGAACTATCTCCCAAGCATGGTCCAGGAAGAGTTAATATTTCTGGGAAGTTTCCTAAAAATAATTAAATCTATGTGTAGTTTTATGGCTCTGGTGTTTTCTACGGAGAGTACATATTTTCTTGACTTTTATCCATTTACTTCAGCTTCCATCTGTGTTTTTAACCAACACTTTTGATGTTAACAAAATACAAAATAATCTAGATTCATAAATATCTATGTGTAGTATGAAATAACCATTCTATTATCCAATATTTTAGAAATTTTCGCATTAGCATCTAAGAAAAAGACAAGCTTTTTATGTTGTGTTAGATGAAAGAATTACTTTAAGATGAAAATAATTTCAGCAGACTAGTATTATTTCAGTGAAAGATGGACATGATTTTCTTTCAAAGTGCCTGTATTACGTTCTTTCCTATCTAGCTCATTTTCCCACCAATTTTAAAACATCATCATAAAGTTTAATAGACATAATATAGAAAGTACAGCAAAAGAACCAAAATATTTAACCTCAACTGCTGTCTTCCTCTACACTATACCAAGAAAAAAAGAACCTATTGATTATGTTTAATATATATTTGTATATATTAAACATATATAATATATTAATATATGATTATTTAATATAGTTTTAAATTGCATAAAATAAACATGAAGAAAGAGTGGCATGGAGGAAATATCAGAGACTTTGAAATCACACCCCACTAGTTTCCAATAGTAACTTCTGTCCTTACTGGGGTAGCCTTTGACAAATCCCTCATAGCCTTAATACTTGGCTTCCATACAAATAGTGGCTGTCTTGATAAGTTGTTCAGGGATTTGAGAGGATATACATAGAATGAAGTAATTCCAATTTATTTGAGATTTGATGAGATTAAATTTTAATAACGTCTAGCATATTATGGGTATTTAGTGGGCAGCATCAGTCATTATTGTTGAGAGAAACTTACCTGAAAGCCTATAGACATGCAGACTCTTATTGTAGACCAACAGTCACCAATAAAGACCATGGTTTTGGAAATATAACTGAAAGAGAACAAAGTATTGCAGAAAATAATACTGGATAAAGAGAAATGAAGACCAAAATTTGGAAGTTATGTTAACATATGCTTATGTCATGTTTCTAACTTTTCAAATAACTTGCAGATCAACTGTAAAAAGGAATTTAGTCAGTAGGAACTAAGCTTTCATTTCATATCCAGCATCAAATAATGATGGAGTGTGACTGAAAAGACATATATGGTATAATTCCTGCCATGAATTACTTGCAGATGCACTAGGAGATAATGGAGGCTTTTTTTCTGAATGGAGACATCTTACACTCTAAGGAGAAAATACAATAAAGAACCAAAATGATGATAAAGATAGTAGATGTGAAAGGAATTCAGGAAAGCACATATCACGGGGTAACCAGAGAAAGAGGTGGGGAGAAATGGCCATGAGGATAGGTGAGATACGGCTGTGGATAAAGCGGGGGAGGAAAACCCTGAGTGAAACCACTGTGGCAGGAAGGAGCACTGTAGGTGTAGGGAAGATGATAAGATTAAATGTAGGAGAAAGGGGATGAGTGGAGAAGATCAGGGTCAGAATTAACATCATGGAGGAACCAGATGGTGGAGCTCCAGTGTTAATAGGACATGTCTGTTGTAGATCTGATAAGCAGTTAAAAACAACAATCTGGAATCAGATCTGAGTTCAGATGCTTGCTCTGACATTTCTTGGCTGTGTGACTTTTGGAATGCAGACAGACCTCTCTGACCTTCTGTTTCTTCATTCGTCACATGTGGAAAGGAATTCTTAAGTCAGAAGATTGTTGTACATATGATGCCAGTATAAATCTCAGAAGATTTTGGTCCACAAAAACAGTTCTTAAAAGGAGGCCAAGGACCAAAAACTTTAAACCATAAGCCTCATTTCACAAAGCAGACTTGAAAAATCAAGAAAGCAGATTGAAACAGAGAAGGACCCTATGGTCCTTCCCCTCTACATCTTCTGCCTGCCTTTTGCCTATAAAAAAAACTTTAGGCAAACAATAATCAGAGAAGTGAGAAAATACAGAAACAAAGAAAAACAGTCCAACAAGACTAAATAATAATGGTTTAGTCATTAAGCATAGTCAAGGGCTTTTAGTTCCTCCTCAAGGGCTATAGATAATATTCTGAGCCATGTCCTGTGAGCTGTCATGTAGAGACTGAAACCCCTGCCAGGTGGAAGAAGTTAACAACATGATGAGCAGACTGTAGCCACGACATAAGCTGCCACAATTCTGAGAACTGCCCTCAAGGAAATGGGAAACTGACCCTGGAACTGAAGATTAACTGTACTTAGAACAATCAAGATGACACTGATCAGACCACCAATGATCAATTTCAAGATGACGGTCAGAGCTGACTATGCTGTTTCTGCATGTAGCCCCCTCCATCCGTCTCTTGCAACTGGCTGTGGGGAGGGGGAGGGGAGTCGGCCCTTGAACAGGAGTCCACCCTCCCCCACAGTTGCCGGCATCCACAGCAAAGCAAACTTTCCTTTCCACCAACCTTGCCTCTTTATTGCCTTTTGAATGGTGAGCAGCCAGACCCCACTTTCAGTTACAAAATGACTCTCAAGAAATTCTTAAAGCTGAGTGATTGTCCCTGGTTCTCTGGACTCTCAGACCTGTGTTCCTTCCATTAAATCACATTTATTTTCCAATTTGCAAGATCCCAAGTATACATGGAGCAACTTAGAAATCACTGAGCTAGTAGGAAATTACATTAAAAATAGTTAAAGCTTTTATTATCTATTATTTAATATACTATGAGTATATTATACATTATTAATAACGTATATAAAGAATCACAAACCAAAATAAGGATTTGAGCATTTGAACAGTAAATTAGATAAGAGCATTGTTTCAATGTTCCATTTACTGAAGTTGGAAACTGTCCTGGGGTTATGTAAGAAAAATACCTTATTCTTAGGAAATCACACTGAAATATGTAGAGGTAAAGGAAGACAATGATATCTGCAACTTACTCTCAAGAGATTCTGCAAAAAGAATAAATATATATATTAATTCTCTTTCTCCCTCTACAATATATGTGTGTGTATGTAAATATATACATAAGTGTAAGTATATATAGTATATGGGTGTACTAACCTTGCAACTTTTATGTAATTTAAATTTCCAGATAAAGAGTTTAAGAAAAAAAAGCAGGGGAAAGATAAACACAAAATCCAGCCAGTGTGAGCCAGGTAGAGGGATCAGGTCAGGGAGGAGGGCCCAGAGTGCTGTGATGGGTTCATGTTGGCATGGCTGTTCCTGTAGTCACCCTGCTTCTGAGCTACGTATATGTTACTGACACTCTTGTGTGTGTACCGTAGTACATGAGAAAGGAGATGAAAGGAAAAATAACTCTCTCTAAAAAATAAGGACTCGATCAAGAAAAATTACAAAATAATTCTGCCTGTAATCTTGTGGAAATGATGTAATGATATATAAGGAATATACTTAGAAAAGCTGAGACAGTTTATGGCAGATAATTGAATATCTGAGAGAGAACTTTCATGCTACCTGAGCTGTAAACAGACTTTCAAGGTTAAGGATGTAAGGGAACTGAGGAACTCATTTGCTTCACAATGACGAATTTGAAGACCTTGAAAGATACGCTTTGCTCCGCTGAGATTTGCACTGTTCTGAGAAAAATAACTTTCAGGAGTTAATAAAGGCTTTCATGTTCATCTGATTCTCAAATTAAATAAAACACAACAAAACAAAATATAGATTGACCAGCATTCACAGAATGATTACTTTATGAAGAGAACTGTATTAGAAATAAATAAAGGTAAAACCAGCATGATTTCTACCTTAGGGAACTTATGTCATAAACAGAAATAACTGTGTCATGAGGGAAAATGTGAGATGTCATAAAGGAACAAAGATTCGTGAAGGAATTCTTAGGAGGAAAAAGTATTTGAGGGTTCTAAAAAAGTCAGCGGGTCAAGAAAGGATGATGAAGAGAGTTGCTATGAGTAGAGCTTGAAGGTTGGGTAGGATTGCATACAGGTACATTTTACTGGAAGAACCATAGCAAGAAGTTCATAGCAAGCAGCAGGGTCAACGTGAGAAAGGTGAAGTTAACACACAGATGGATGAGGAATTGTCCAGCTGATTTAGAAAAGCCATGGATATCATGTAGACCAGGCTGGAAAGGGGGGTTAGAGCCGGATTTGCCAGGCATTGCCGGTGGGTCGAGTAAGGAGTATTTCCCAAACGTGGTGGGCACATACTCCATCCAGCAGGACAGCCAGACCACTCAATGGTGAGATGCTAAGTGCTCTCCTTCTGCACGACCTGAATAGCCCCTGCTCTACACTGAAGAAATAGATGCCAAGCAGAGGTTCTCCATGGCCCAGTCACACTCACACCCACAACCCGGATGCCTTCAAGTGGTCTTTCTGAACTTCCTCATTCCTGGCTTATTGCTCTAGACTCAGAATTAGAGATTCATATTGTATCTCAAACTTGTTTTTCAATTTGGTCTTAATTATTCTGTATGAGGCAGACATTATTTAAGATGTTCGTATGAAATTGTAGTTCTTCCTTAAATTTCAGTATAGAAAAAGTTTCTTCTCCAGTTCTCTTTTTCTTTTCTTTTTTTTTTTTTGGTTTTTTTTAATTTTATTTATTTGTCCATAGGATTTTTATTTCCATTTAAATTCAGGTAAGAGAGTTAAACAAACGTGCCTGCACTACTTTGCCATCTTACCTGGAAGTCACATATCTTCTTCTTCGATTAAATGCCATAGGAGACTGAGAAACATTCTTAGTAAGCCTCTGGCTAAAATTTAATTTTATTAGTTCCAGAGCATAAAAGAGAATTTCCTTCTGAGTGTGTTACTGTGTGTGGAATGAAGCATTCCCAGAGTTTCTATGTTAAATTAAATCAAGCTTTCCTTTTTCCCTCTGAATCAGGTTAAGGGTTTTTTAATAGATTGCTTGGTTGGTCCAGACAGGAATTGCTCCAACAGTTATAAAGATTAGTTGAACAGCCTTAAGTTATCCAAGTCTTACCCTCACAATTTAGAATACCCTAATTTCCATCAAAAGTGCAGGGCTTAACGGAACATCTCAATTTAAGGTAACGCTCTCCTTTAAAGAAGAGGAAGTGATATTTCATTAGACCTGGCATCATTTTCCAAGGATTTTGTGATTTCCCCAGTGTGAAAACCTCTTGGTAGAAACCTCAGTAACTGGGTAAAGAGAAAATACTCTGACTAATCAGAATTGCTTAAAGTAAATTTCCTGCTGGAGTAGAACCCGGACACCATTACTAAAACTGTTGCTGAGTTATGATCATAAAATGCTAAGAGGGGCCATACAGATAATCATCTGGTTAAACTTTTGTACTGTAGCTTAAATCAGAGAAATTGAATAAACAGACCAAGGTTGACCAGAGCTAAATTAAAGAGGTAAGATTCAGAGTCAGTTTTCCTAACTATGCTCATTTTACTTCACCATCACAATTCCTGAGAGTAAAAGAATGCACCTACCATTTGAATCTCCTGTTCCCTGGTGAATTCTTAAAAAAGACTAAACACCAATTTTTAAAAAATGTTATTGGAGTAGAGTTGATTTACAATGTTGTGCTAATTTCAGATGGACAGCAAAGTGATTCAGCTATACATATACATATATTCATTCTTTTTTAGATTCTTTTCTCATATAGGTCATTACAGAGTATTGAGCAGAGTTCCCTGTGCTGCAGTAGGTCCTTGTTTGTTGTCTATCTTATATAGAGTAGTGTGTATATGTTCATCCCAAGCTGCTGATTTATCCCTCAGCAACGTTTCAAACACTAATTTTTTTTTTTCAAACACTAATTTTTTAAAAGCCAAATATTTTTTGAAGTATAGTTCTTTTACAATGTTGTGTTAGTTTCAGGTGTACAGTAAAGTGATTCAGTTATACATATATTTTTTTTTTCCAGATTCTATTTCCTTATAGGTTATTCCAAAACATTGGTAGAGTTCCCTATGCTATACAGTAGGTCCTTGTTGATTATCTATTTTGTATATAGTGGTGTGTATATGTTAATCCCAAACTCCTAATTTATCCCTACCTTCCACCTTGAAAAGCCAAACACTTAAAAACATTTGAAGTAGCCCCCAAACCACGTAAACGATGTGAAACTGGTAACAGTGGCTCTTGCCTCTAACGAAGAGAACTTATTGGCTGGGCAAGGAAGAGATAGGAGGGAAATTTATGTTCATTATATGCTCATTTTATGTCTTTTAAATTGTTTTTTCTTAAGTAATTCTTCACTAAACTAGATAAATTGAAAGTCTGATAGGGAGAGAAACTTGTGTTTGTAAGGATTAAGGGTGCTAAACTGAAAGGGATGGGCTTGTGGTAGTTACATTTATGTGGCAAGCTCACTGGGTGCCCAGATATTTGGCTAAACATTATTTCTGGGTGTGTCTGTTAGGGTGTTTCCTGAGGAGGTTAGTATTTCAACTGGTGGACTCTTTAAAGCAGATGCCTTGTCCTATGTGGGTGCCCATAATCCGATCCACTGGATGGAACAGAACAAGAGATGGAGGAAGGGCAAATTCAGGTCTTCTGCTGGCTGTTAAGCTGGGACATGGGTTTCCTCCTGCCCCTGGAGTAAGACTGGCACCACTGGCTCCCCTGGTTCTCAGGCCTTTGCATCTGGACTGACGACACCACCAGCTCTCCTGGGCCTCCAGCTTGCAAGCACACATCGTGGGGCTTCTCAGCCTTCACGATTGTGGAGCTAATTCCTCGTGCAAACTCTCTCTCTCTCTCTCTCTCTTTCTCCCTCTCTCTCTCTCCCTCTCTCTCTCTGTCTCTCTGTATTTTTCTTTCTCCCTCCCCCTCCCCATATATATATTCTATTGGTTCTGCTTCTCTGGGAAGCACTGACTAGAGTGTATTTACTATGCCAGCACAGTATATGCATGATCTCATCGATCCTCGCAGGAACACTGGAAGATTTCTGTGTTACAAGGTAGAAGAAGTTAGAGCATTGGTCTGTAAGCCTTTCTTCCCCCCGTAATTAACTGGGAACAACTCGAGGGAAATGTAAAAAAGGCAGGTGATCCAGTGTCATCTCCTTGTCAGCATGTTAATGGAACCTCTGAGTAAATACACTAATAATATTTGCCAGGAGGGGATATTTATGTGTAGAATGTTTTGAACAGGATGAGCCTGGTTAAGTGTAACATGTAGGAAATAAACCCCAAACCTGTGGTTTTATAGGCATGGCTCTGGGGAAAATGTCACATAAACTGAAACAGAAGTGGAGATGTCCCATGTGCGGTAAACCCGTAGTAGTTGCTTTGAAACCTGTTTTTTAAAAAAAAAAATTTCCAAAGTACAGTTGTTTTACAGTGTTGTGTTAATTTCTGCTGTACAGCAAGTGATTCAGTTGTACATATATATGTATATACGTTTTTAATATCCTTTTCCGTTATGGTTTATCATAGGATATTGAATACAGCTCCCTGTGCTATACAGTAGAACCTTGCTCTGTTTATCTATTCTGTATGTAATAGATTCCATCTGCTAACCTCAGCCTCCCACTCCATCCTTCCCCAGCCTCTCCCTCCTGGCAACCACAGGTCTGTTCTCTATATCAGTGAGACTGTTTCTGTTTCGTGGATAAGTTCCTTTGTGCCATGTTTTGGATTCAACCTATAAATGACATCATGATATTTGTCTTTCTCTTTTAGTTCACTTAGTATGATCATCTCTAGCTGCATGAAACCTCTTGTGTCGTCAGGGGTCAGAGAGCATGTGTCTGATGCAAGAGGCAGGAACTTGAGCCACCTCAGCGTTCTAGAATTTTCTTTGCATTGCCTTGGGTCTGTCTTCCTCCAAAGCCTTTCTCACTTCAGGGCCTCTCAGGAGAAACTTCCTCACTCCTAGGCCACTCTTTTATGATGATTTGCAAGTAGAAATGTTGTTAGAGAGACCTACCTGCAAATGGGCACTCCTCTGGTTGTCTGTGTGAGAGAGAGAAAGGCAGTAGAAAGAGGTGGGGAGAGACTGGAAGGAAATGTATGAATAGGCTCCTAACGAAAGCTGACCGTTCACATCATCGCAAGGTATTACGTGGTCTTTTAAAGTGGAAAAAGTCCTATTTACTTGTCCATGACTTGTGAAATCCAAGTGTTGAATTAAGATAGATACATCATCATCAGAATCTCTAGAAGCTATAGCGTGTTCTAGTTATGAGCTTTGCCTCTAGAGCCAGATGGACTAGAGTTGAATCCCTGCTCTGCTACGCATTAGCTATGAGCTTGGCGGGTTACTTCATTCTCGGTGCCTCATTTTTCTAGTCTGTAAAATGGGAACAATGTTACTAGTACTTAGCTCATAGGGTTGTTGTAAGGATTAAGTGAGATAATACATAGAAAGGGTTTAGAACAATGCCTGGTACATAGTAAGTGCTATTAGCTATTATTATTATTCTGTACATCTGAGGTTCAAAAAAATCAAACATCTTTCACAAGCTCAGTCAGTGACAGAGTCAGAATTCCAATCTTGCTATGTGCTTCGATGAAATACAATTCTCTCTTGAAAGGTTTTGTAAATATTTTAAAATTAAAACTGTGCTTCACTCTCTGATCCCAGAGCACTTTGTATGTGTATCTATTTTGCCACTTCATGGAAGGTATTGTGGTTTTGGTTGGTTCTTTTGCAGCCTTCTCTGCCAAACTGTGAATTCGGAGCAGAATTGTGGAGCATACATCTTTGTCTTACCCGTGCCCAGCATAATAAATATTTGGTAAATGAACACTAAATGCAACAAGTAATAATAAATATACTGTCAGGCTTGTAATTTTTTTTTTTTTTTTTTTTGCGGTACGCGGGTCTCTCACTGTTGTGGCCTCTCCCATTGCGGAGCACAGGCTCCGGACGCGCAGGCTCAGCGACCATGGCTCACGGGCCCAGCCACTCCGCGGCATGTGGGATCTTCCCGGACCGGGGCACAAACCCGTGTCCCCTGCATCGGCAGGCGGACTCCCAACCACTGCGTCACCAGGGAAGCACCAGGCTTGTAATATCTTTAGGTCTGTAACTTTTTGACTCTTCAAATCATATTACTCAATTTTTTTACTTTATTATATGCAGTCACACTTGAGGATATCTTTGGCAGATCATTTTCAAAAACTTTAATGATACTTAGTGGCAAATAAAAGAAGACATTTCTCAAGTTGTGCTCACTTCCTTGATTCTCACCCTAACATTCCACTTAGCAAATGTCACTATGACTCCCAGAGTAGGGACTCAGATTTATCTCATTCCCTGATCAAAGGGACATATTATGTCGTGTCCTATAAGGACATCTTCCCAGCAGTTGAGATCTTGAATGCTTCAGCTATGCTACAATAATTTAATTAAGGCTGTGACTGTCCTCAAAAATAACGAAATAAAAATAAACATGTATAGAAAATGCCTCAAACAAGAAAAAATAAAACGTTAATATAGTTGATCTTATTAGAATTTTTCAAATGCTCTCAAGCTTGCCCACCATGGCAGATTTCTGTTTTATGTAAATTGTACACACACACACACACACACACACACAAAACTCAGGTACACCCAAAATTATAGAATTTGAAACTATGAAAAATGAAAGAGTGCTGACGCCCTGATTATTGGGGGAATGAAGTGGGGACCATGTCAGTAAAGACTTACACGTTAGTATGAAATGTTTCAGGGCTGTGGTTTCTTATTCTTGTGACTACTGCAGAACCTTTCTTTTTCTCAAGTCATTCACCAGGTCCACAGATGTAGTAAAGCTATACTAGTGTCTGGGGGCTTGGACACGCAGAATCTATCCCCATGTGACCCTTTCTGCCTGTGAATCTGCTTTCTTGGTTAAACAGTTGCACTTGGCCTACAGTTTCCCACTAACCAGAAAGATGTGCTCATTGGATAATCAAAACATGAGCAGAATTTGTGATTAGAAATGGTAAGCAGGCTCCACAACTAAGTGGAACACACTGATTATTTTAAAGTGAAGCTATAAAGAACGTTTAAAAGCACTACAAACCCAGCTCTCAAATATCTCCCTATTAAGATAAGGCCTAATATTTTGGCCTAAATTTCTGAGATACCAGGTGCTGGAAGTATTAAACCAAAATGGAAAGGAATATGAAAATGAATATAAATATATATGTATAACTGAATCACTTTGCTGTACAGCAGAATCACACTTTACAACACTGTAAATCACTTTACAGTAAAAGTGCAAATCACTTTACAACACTGTAAATCAACTAGACTTCAATAAAATAAAATTTTTAAAGACACATTTCAGTCTTTCTCTAGTTAGTCAAACATATACGTATAGTGTATGTGTGTAACTGTGTAACTGATATTATACGTGTATATTAGGACTTATTGAAAATGGGCTATTAAGAAATAAAATCAAGTAAAAAAAATGAAAGACTGTCTTTTTGGGCCAATCCTTTGAGAATAAAAATGTCATTGAAGGTAAATTTTCAGCCTCCCATAAGCTTTATAGTGTATAACTCTTTTGTTTTGAATTATGAAGACATAAGCTTGGTTATTATATAAAAATGTAAAGAAAATTTTATCTAATAAAAGCCATAAATGATTAAATCACAACGTGCATTTAGATGGTTTTCACGTAGCAGAATATGTACATCTTATTATGCTAAATTGAATGCAAGCTCCTAGACAACACAGAGATCCCATTGCTTCATAAATATTAAAATTAATCAGCGGACTCTCAACCACTGCGCCACCAGGGAAGCCTAATTTAAGCAATAATTTAAAAAGTACACTTATTACTATAGCACACATTTTTTTAAAACATTTTGATTATTGCACTTTAGTACAATTTTTTTCCATTGTATAATTATGAATTTTACTTTATGCACTTAAAAACATTATTCTGAGAAGGAAACCATAGACTTCAACAAAATACAAAGGAGTCTGTGTCAAAAACAGAAAAATGTCCCCTCAAACATCTCATGGCCTAATCCCCAGAATCTGTGTGTGTGTTACCTCACATGTAGAAGGGACTTTGCAATGTGATCGAGGTAAGTGTACTGAGATGGGGAGATTATGCTGGAGTATGTATCTAAGTGAGCTCAGTGTAATCGCAGTGTCCTTATAACAGGAAAGCAGGAGTGAAAGCCAGAGAAAGGAGGTGAGAAGCTGTCACCAGAGGTTGCAGTTATGCACTTTGAAGACAGAGGAAAGGGCCCTGAGCCAAAGAATGCAGGCAGCTCCTGGGAGTTGGAAAAGGCGAAGAAAACCGATTCTCTCCAGCCTTCGAAGGAATGAAGCCTGATGACAACTTGACTTTGGCTCTGCGAGACTCATTTTGGACTTCTGACGTCTACAACTGTAAGAATAGAATTTGTGTTGTTTCAAGCCACCACGTTTGTGAGAATTTGTTACAGCAGCAGTGGGACACTAATGCATCATGGCACCAGTCAGGAACTCCTGAGGGTCATGTTGGCCACTTGTTCCACTAGTAATACCAATGTTCCTATGACTTAGGGGGAGTGCTTTCCTTGTTTCATATAGGACCATGGTCTTGGTCAAACAGACTATCACTAAGACCAAGTGCTTTGTTTTCCTGGAAACATTCCAGTATTAAAATATTTTTAAGGTTTTGGCACATTTACGTTGGCCTTACACCAAAAATTAAAAAGTAGACATATTTTGTTTTGTTTTGTTTTTAAATTCATTCATTTATTTATGGCTGTGTTGGGTCTTCGTTGCTGTGTGCGGGCTTTCTCTAGTTGCGGCGAGCGGGGGCTACTCTTCGTTGTGGTGCGTGGGCTTCTCATTACGGTGGCTTCTCTTGTTGTGGAGCACGGGCTGTAGGTGCACAGGCTTCAGTAGTAGTGGCGCGTGGGCTCAGTAGCTGTGGCTCGCAGGCTCTAGAGCGCAGGCTCAGTAGTCGTGGCACACAGGCGTAGTTGCTCCGCAGCATGTGGGATCTTCCTGGACCAGGGCTTGAACCTGTGTCCCCTTCATTGGCAGGTGGATTCTTAACCACTGTGCCACCAGGGAAGCCCTATTTTCTGTTATTTGGGAATAATCATTGCTTTTCAAATCTCAAACTGAATATATCTCAGGCCTACTACTGACACAAATGGCATTCTTTACTCAAAGGCAATTTATTTGTTTTTACAGAAAGTAATTTTAAAAGCCTTGATAGCCATTTGAATATAATCATAGCAATGTTTTTCAGCTGGGAAAATTCCACAGTGTTTTGATGCTTTATACATTCCACACAGAATTGCAATAACTTATTGAAGACCATGACCTGAACTGCCCTTGCCTCTCTTCAGAACACATTAACCAGTACAATGACCATTACCTAAGACTATATAATAAATATAAGTCTGCAGACACCCCCTGGAATGACATATTCCTTGCCCTCATCGCCTTGATATACATGAGATAAATCCATACCGGTTGCTAAAATTTAACATTATTTGTATTTATAGATTATTTTGCATTAAATGATACTGTTTCTTATCCACCTACCAGTATCAAAAAATCACCTATCTCTTTTACAAAAGCAACTGGAGAAAACAGCATAATTTTGATAATGGAAAGGTCCTTGTTTTATGCGTTAGTGTAGCTCTTTGTGGAAACAGTTCAAAGGCAATTCAGTCATTTGTAAACAACATCTTTATAATGCTAGAGCTACTGTTGCTTATTTAATTCATTTGAAATCACATTGTTATGATAACTGGTTCCTGGCAGTCAAAGGTTTTTTTATACAATATGTTGGAAGGAAATTATTCTTTAATGACATGGGTTAATTGTATGTGTATAAGCTTTGAAATCCTCCCAATAAATCACAGGTTCCAAATTGGCCTAGTGATGTAAACCTTTTTGTATTCAAGGTAATTCTATAGACCCCAAGTTCATGGCATGAATTCTCCATAGATAAAAGCTTTATAAATTATATTCCTGTTTGTTTTTAAGTCAGTATGAGAGATCTGGTAGTTTTGGGAAATGTTCAAGTGCTCAAGGCCAGATTTCCTAGTTAGCCCTTAGTTCTTGAGCAAAAGCCTTATTATCGATGATCACATTGACCTTCTTTGCCTAGGAATGCTCACCACTCTTCATACAAATTACGAAAACTCTGCTAAAAAGGTCAAGCATGAGGCATGTCAGTCTGAATCACTGAGTAGTGATGCTGAAAGTGATGTTAGAGATTCAGCCAATACATTCAATTTACACTTTAAGAAATGAAAATGTACAGAGGTTAAAGAGACTTGTGTGAATGAACGTAGTTAAGCATAGGCGAATCTAGGAAGGAGGGGTTTCTGCCTTCTGATGCCATATTCATTCCATTAGATCATATTAGTTTATCTTCAGAGCAACTCAGTCTAATGTATTTGACTCAGTATAATTAAACACCTTTATGTGTCAGGAATTGTGCCGCATGATAGAGACAAAAGAATAAAAGATATTGCGTACTCTTAAGGAGAAAGGAATATGTAAATAAATAGATGGTGTTAATTAGAAATCGGTGCTGAAATAAAGATAGGAGTTCAAAGAAAAAAGAAGTCAGCTCAATTCAGGAGTCAGTGAAGCCTTCACGGAAGAGTTAATTCCTGAAATGACTTTGAAGGGAGGTCAGTTACTTGTCAAACCAAATGGGAGGGTATTCCTAGGAGAAAGAAAGAGAAAGAGCAAAAGTGAAAGCAAGAAAGAACACATCCTTTTCTGTGAGCTTCCCCAGGCCACCACACGCCCAGCAGGAGAAATTACAAAAGGAAAACAGGACCTTCCTGTACTCCAGGTGAGACGGCCCCTCCCCAGCCCCCATGACTCAGTCGGCAGGAACTGAGTGGGTACCACAGTGTCTCCTGTTGCGGAGTTAGGAGAGAGACCCACAGAGAGGAGAGTTCCAGGGAAGACTGCCCCTGCCCTGGCCTCCACCTCGGTGTTAGAGGAAGTGAACATTACTCGGCATGCTTCTGGCAGGAGGTGCCCCGGCCCCAAATCTCATAGCCTTACTGCCACATTCCGCTTGAGACAGTTAGGGTTGATCATGTCACAAATGTCATGTATTTTATCCCTGATCACCTCACTCACTACACGAAGCCCAAGACTTCCAAGTCTACCCTCATCCCTCAGCTTCTCACCCTCATAGAATTCTGTATTTCCTGCTGGAACTCGTGCTGAGTCTACAGCAAAATCTTCCCTGGCCTCAAGAGTGCCGTAGCTAAGTCACACTTTGCTACCACGCAGTTTTGAAAGGTGCTCCTCCCTCCCAGTGTGACAGCTTCACATCAAGGCATGCAGGTTGGCTAGAGGGACCCAGTCTGGATTGTAGATTCCCCTGCTCCCTGTGCGTAACCCCTGGGGCAGAATACAACCTACACAGCTGTAAGTGGTGGTTTGGACCTTCAGTCGTTTCTCTGAAAGTCCCCTTTACCCTCTCCCTTTTTTTTAAGATACTGGACACAAACTTTAATAATTATTTTCAACATGCTCCAAAAGATAAAAAACTATATGAGCAGAAAATTGAACATTACAAATATCAAATGGAAATTCTAGGACTGAAAATAAAAATGGAAAAAAGTGAATATTCATGGGTAGATTTAACAGCAGATTTTTTTTAAATTGGAGTATAGTTGATTTACAATGCTGTGTTAGTTTCAGGTGTACTGAAGTGAATCAGTCATACATACCTGGAGAAAACCATAATTCAAAAAGATACATGCACCCCAATGTTCATTGCAGCACTATTTACAATAGCCAAGACATGGAAGCAACTTGAATGTCCATCAACAGAGGAATGGATAAAGATGTGGTACATATATACAATATACATATATATATGTATACGTATATACAAGGGTATATTACCTTCTCCCTTTAAGGATTGCTTCTTTTACATCCCTTTTAGAAGAATCTGTTTTTCTCTCCACTCTCTGTTTAATAATTGCCATAAAGGACTGCAGATGCTCACCAGCCAAAGACCATGAGAAAGAGGAGAATCAGAATTGGGCTTATTACTCGTTGCAAGGGGGACCAATGCCATGGGAAACAATGGGGTATCTCAGTAAGAGAATATTATGATGGGATTGTTATAGGATTGAGGCTTGCGTTACGTCATTTTGAAGAGGAACAGAGAAGTGCGTTTAGCTCTGGATTCTATGATTTTTGTATCTTCATTTTTATCTAGGAGGTAGGTGGATTGGAGTGAGTTAAAACTGTAATTGATCCTAGAAATAGCAGTCATTCATCTGTGTAGCGCACAGAGGGGAATGCTTGGTTGTTTTTGCTATTTGCAGTGTTCTTCTATTTTCCTAAGATCAGAAATGATTAGGGAATAGTCGGTTTTGCTCACTCTATCACAGTCATTCACAGAGGGACTTTGGCTGACATGGATGTTCTATGAAGTTGTTTGTATTAAGGAAGAAAGAAAGTTGTTTGTATTAAGGAAGAAAGTTGTTTGTATTAAGGATGTTCTATGAAGTTGTTTGTATTAAGAAAGACCACGAGCAACAGGTCAGCACACAGCTAACAGCTGTCAGGATTTCTTCTTTGCTTTCTCAGTAGGCATCCTTGTCAGATCTTTTTTTTCCTCCCATAATGGAAATACTTTAATGTTTCATGACTACGTATGATATGTGCTGTAATTTTTAAGAAGGTTAAGAAAGTTGACTTCTATTCTTACTAAGAATTTTTATCATAGATGGCTATTAAGCTAACCCATTACAGAACAATGGCTGATGGACAGAAACATAAGACTGACATGAAGGCCTGGATGACTATCTCTAATTTGTCCTATTTCCTAGGCCTCCTTAATCTTTAGACTCTCCATCCTCTAAGCCATCCTCAACTTAACATTTTAATCACGTTTCTAAAATATAAATCATCACATTACTTCACATCTTATTCAATATAATTCCCTGCTACTTACATAATAAATTTCAAAATCCTCTCCATAAAAGTGTCTTTGAGTTATGATCCCCTATTTATATCTTTAACTGCACCCCTTGTAATCTCCTCATACACCTTTCAATTTATTTATATCTAAACATTCATTAATTTAACACATATTTGATCAAGTGCCAAGCAGGGTTCTAAGTATGATGAATACAGCAGTGAATGAAATAAATAAAATTCTTTGCCATTACAGACCTTATAACCCCCAGAGAGGGGGAGACTAAAAAATAACATCTATCATATCTCTCTTTAATGTTTCTTTTAGCCAATGTGAAAAACTTTTGAGTACTGGAGAATGACAGTGGATATAATGAGCTTAATGGGACAGTCACACTCCAATTGTTGCTGTCTTTACTGGGGCACATCATCAGAGCCCTTCACACCTCTTACAAATGATTTTCTTTTAACTAAGAAGTGGAGAACTCTAGAAGCAATTGGCTTTTACCTGGAAGGAACAGCAGGACTTCATAGCATTTTACGTCAGAACTATGTCAATTCTGACTCTTTGCTGTCATTTAACAAGCAGAAACGTGGATCACCTCACCATCCTAAGGACATCTTACTATACTGGTGACATCATGCTAATTGGGCCTGGAAAGAAAACAATGTAAACATCCTACAATAGATACTTTAGTAAGATAGAGAGGATAAATCCCTGGTAAACACAGGGGTCTTTCACCTCATTGAAGTGTCTGGGGAGGAGGTGGTATAAGGGTCTTCAAATTATCACTTTATATCAAATGAAGTACATGTTTCTACTTTACTAAAAGACCACAATGCTTAGTATCATATTTACTAAATAATCTAAAGACTTGTCAGCTTTTAGTGGAGTCTAGATGAGAAAAGACTCTCCAGATGATACAGGCTGAAGTTTAAGCAGTTCTTCATTTTTGCCTCTACGATCCAACAGATCCAGTGATGATTCAATGCACTACGAAGACCGCGGCTGACTTTGTTAGGAAAATCACAACAAAGTCTCAGAATTCTGGAGGAAAGCTAAGCCATTTTGGGAATGTAATTCTCCTTCTGAGACACAGTTCTTGGATTGAACATCTGATCACTGGACACTGGGAGACATTAAGAACTGAGAAACTCATTATGAGCTGAGCTTTATGAGAGCAACTCAAACTGTAGATTATACACAGTAGCATTTCAGTGTTCACCTGGAATATACTTATCGGAGTATGTCCTGAAAGCTCAAGGAAGTTGCATAAACAGAATGTTCACACTTCTGTCGGTCTTGCTCTTTCTTTATATCCAAGCCTTCATGGGAAGTTCCTATGACCAATTTTTACTGGAGAGTAAGTAATTGGAGTCTGGCTTACAAATAATTTCGCATGATGTGCTGGCATTAATTAGCAGTGGACAATGGCAGGAAAGTGAACATATAGAAGATATGAATAACACTATCGACAAGTGTGAACTAATAGACATCTATAGAATGCTGTACCCAACAATAGAAAATACATTCTTTTCAATTGTACATGCAGGAATCATCTGGTTAGACCATAATAGGGAGGGTTATTCAAAGATACCTCAATAGATACCATAAAGCACAAAGAATTAAAATCAAATGTGGTATATCTCACACCAGACACGAAAACTATTTTGATAGGGATCAGGTACCAAAGCATTAAACCCAGAGCCATAAGTCTTCTAGAAAACAGGAGATTATCTTTGAGAACCTGGCATCAGCAAAATTTCTTGGAGAGAACATATAGACCACTGACCAAAACCTTGAAAATTAATTAATTACATTCCATAAATATTAAAAATTTCTGCTCCTCAAGATACCACTAATAAAATAAATAAACGAGCCACAGACTGAGGAAAAATATGTATAACACATATGACAAATGATTTGTACCCATAAAGAACACCTACAAATCAACAGTAAAAATATGAACATCCCAATTTTTTAAATGAGCCAAAGATTTGGACACTTTGCCACAGAAGATGTATTAATGCTCAATAAACACACGAAAGAATACTTAACATCTTTAATCTTTGGGAGTTTGCACATTAAAACCATAAATGAACTACCATCCCATACCCACTAGAGTAACTAAAATCAAAAGGACTAACTTCACTGCCTATTGGTAAAGATGTGGAACCATTGGTAATGGCTCCTTGGATTTCCTTGGAGAACTAGTGCCCTGCACTCTCAGGCCATGTGTTTCGGGTAGAGTGGAATCTACCTGTACTTTAGGACAGGCAGATCTGAGCCTGGCCAGCCAGGATCACAGGAGATAATCAAGAAATATTACCAGATCTAAGCAGGCTCAACTAAAGTAAGTCGGCCTCAGATCTTTGTAGTTCTTGGGAAAGAAATGTGTTTGGTTTTTTGTTTTGTTTTGTTTGTGTTTTGGTTTTGGTTTTTGTATTGTCACCAGATCTGGCTGCTTATAAACCTGGTACAATTGGTGGCCATTGTGATCATCATCCTAGGAGCATCTTTGTAAAAAGAAAGCTAACAGAGTTACATGGCACCATGAGGGAAAGACAGATTATTTAGGTACCAAATCCAGCATGCTCTGATCCTGGACTTGTCAGTTAGGAAAGTCAGTAAATTCCCTTTTTCCTCAAGTGTATTTGAATTCTATATTTCATTTGCAACGTAAAAAAAAAAACTTCATTAAAACAGAAATAAACTAGATTTCATATTTTATTTGCCATTAAGCAAAATCAACCTAGAATATATGTTAGAAATCCACCTGTGTATTATATTCTTTTTGATGCAAGATGGGGGATCATTAATTTTTTTTCTTTGCCTTATACTTCAAAAAGTGTAAAATACTTCTTCTAAAATGACATGGTATACTATACTATGCTATACCAATTTTAAGCTGAGACTTCACTTCTGGGAAAAAAAAATAGTAGTTAAAATGAATGTGCCCACTTGATTAAACTACAAAGGAACCAGCAGTGCCACAAAAAAATGAAAATCCATTATCTAAAATGACTAGGGGCTTCCCTGGTGGTGCAGTGGTTGAGAGTCCGCCTGCCGATTCAGGGGACACGGGTTCGTGCCCCGGTCCGGGAAGATCCCACGTGCCGCGGAGCGGCTGGGCCCGTGAGCCATGGCCGCTGAGCCTGCGCGTGCAGAGCCTGTGCTCCGCAGCGGGAGAGGCCACAACAGTGAGAGGCCCGCGTACCGCAAAAAAATAAATAAATAAAATAAAATAAAAATGATTAGGATGGAGAATGAACAGGATATAGTGGTGTGCATTACTTTTCAGGCAGAAAAAGTCAAAGTATAATCAAGTTATTCTATCCACTGGTCAAATGAAATCTCTGGATTTAGAAAAATTCAATTCTAGAAAAGTCTGAAAATGTCTGCAGATGAAAAACTGATATAGGGCCCATGCAGAAATTTTACAGGGAACGTTCATCAAGAAAATATTTCCTTAAAATCATGTAATAGTTGTATTTACAATCTACTATAAATACATTTTCAAAGTAAAAATGCGTGACAGTCAGCCTATCAAATAAGTCAATCAGTCAACTGAGTGTAGTCCAAAATCCACAACAATCAGACCTAAAATATAATAAATAAATATAATCAATGATGTTATTTTGAAAAAAATTTAAAGGAGAAAACAAATTAGGCTGAAATTTTAATACTAAAGCACAGTAATAGTCTTCAGTTCATAGTATATCATCCTTGTATACATATCATCCTTGAATCTGAAATTTCTCTTGTTTGGGTTCTAAATCAGGCATCCATCCCAGAAAGTAAAAAAAAATCTTTTAATTAGATTTTAATAATAATACCTGCTTTTGTTAGAAGGTTACTGTTTTTAAGCACTATGCTATTTCTTTGGATGCATTATTATATTTAATCCTTACAATAACCCCATGTTATAGATTTCATTAAGGTCATTGTAAATCTGAGGAAACTAAAAATTACTAAAGTCAAATCAAAACAAACAAATAGCACACATGGCATTTGGTCTGTCTCATTTCAGACCCCACATACAAGCCAAATAGCAGAAAAAAAAAATTTTGAAATGAATTCAGACCCAAAGAGTGAAGTAAATGATTCCTAAATTTAGGAACTACAGAAATAAAGCTATACTGGTTAAAAGAAAGCCCCTTGCTCAAGTTTATGTAACTGGTGTTAGCTCAGTTTTAACAGATTTCTCTCTTGGGAAATGTAATCTGTATATATAAAATCCTTAAAAAATCAAGTGCTGATATTTCTTGCAACTCCTTTGGGAGAAATGAAGCTCAAATCCCAGTTTAAACAGAATTTTTGAAAATCCAGGGGGAGATCAAGATGCAGAGTAGAAGGACATGGAGCTCACCTCCCTCCACGAACACATCAAAAATACTCTACATATAGAATAATTATCACTGAAAACTAATTGGAAACTGGCAGAGGACTCCTGTACAACCAAGGCTGCAAGGAAGATCCACATGTAATAAGGTAGGAAGGAAAGAAAAGTAATCAACTCGAGACCTGTGCCCCTGGGAGGGGACTCAGAAGAGGAGGGGGATGACACGGGGAGAGATCCTCTCTGGGAAGTGAGCAGTTCAAGCCACATATTGGGTGCCCCAGCCCTGGGGTCTGACACCAAGAAGATGAGTCCACTTAGCTGGTTAGAGAACCAGTGGGACTGACAGCATGGCTAAAAGAAACCTAGACTCCACTTGAGAATAGCACACATGCTTGCTTACTGAAACAAGGCTGAGGAAACAGATTGAAACTGCCTGGGACTCTGGCTAGTTTTCCACAGTCACCCCGGCACGAGCCCCAGTTTGAGCGGAGTGCACACTCTGACCCCACTTGCTTCTTAAAGCAGCAAATTTTTCAGCAGAAACTTTACAGACCAGAAAGGAATGGCATGATATATTTAAAGTGCTGAAAGGGAAAGCCTTCAAACTAGGATACTATACCCAACAAGGTTATCACTCAGAATTGCAGGAGAGATAAAGAACTTCTCAGACAAGCAAAAACTAAATAAGTTCATAAGTACTAAATTACCCTAGAAGAAATATTAAAGGGTCTTCTCTATGTGGAAAAGAAGTAAGTATCTATAGGCAAGGAAAAATCCCACTAGTAAAGGAAAATATGTAGTAAAGCCTGAGTATCAACCATTTAAATAAGCTGGTATGATGATTAAAAGATTAAAAAGTATAAAATAAACTATAACTACAATAAACAGTGAATGATGGAATAAACATGAAGATGTAAAATATGACATCAAAAACACAAAATGTGGGTGATGGGATTTTTAAAATGTAGATCCTTTAGACTGTACTTAAATGACTGCCAGTTTAAAATAAGTAGATATAGTTATAGGTCACTATATATGAACCCCATGGTAACCACAAATCAAAAACCTACAATAGATACACAAAAACTAGAGAGAAAGGAATATAAGCACACCACTAAAGAAAATCCACAAACCACAAGGGAAGAAGCCAAAAGAAGAAAAAAAGAATAGGGAAGACATACAAAAACAACTAGAAAACAAGTAGCAAAATGGCAATAAGTACATATCTATCAATAATCACTTTAAGTGTCAATGGACTAAATACTCCAATCAAGAGGCATAGGGTGGCTGATTGGAAAAAAAAAAGACCCATCTGTATGCTGCTTACAAGAGACTCACTTCAGAGCTAAAGACATACACAGATTGAAAGTGAGGGGATGGAAAAAGATATATTATGCAAACAGAAATGACAAGAAAAGGAGGGGTAGCAGTACTTATATCAGACAAAATAGACTTTAAAACAAACTATATAACAAAGACAAAGAAGGTCATTGTATAATTATAAAGGGATCAGTGCAAGAAGGGGTTATAACACTCATTAACATACATGCACCTAATACAAGAGCACCTAAATATATAAAGCAAATATTAACAGACATAAAGGGAGAATTGACAAGAAAACAATCCCATTTAAAATTTCATCAAAAAGAATAAAATACCTAGGAATAAACTTACCAAGGAGTTTAAAGACTTATACTCTGGAAACTATAAAACATTGATGAAGGAAATTGGAGATGATACAAAGAAATGGAAAGATATCCAATGTTCTTGGATTGGAAGAATTAATATTTTTAAAATGTCTATACTACCTAAAGCAATCTACAGATTTAATGCAATCTCTATCAAAATACCCATGGCATTTTTCACAGATCTAGAACAAATACTTCTAAAATTTATATGGAATCACAAAAGACTCTGAATTGCCAAAGCAATCTTGAGAAAAAAGAACAAAGCTGGAGGTATCATGATCCCTGACTTCAAACTATACCACAAAGCTATAGTAATCAAAACAGCATGGTAAGGGCACAAAAACAGACACACAGATCAATGGAACAGAATAGAAGAGCCCAAAAATTAAATCCACATGCCTATGGTCAACTAATCTACAACAAAGGAGGTAAGAATAATCAATGGAGAAAAGATAGTCTCTTCAATAGTGGTGTTGGGAAAGCTGGACAGCTACATGTAAAGAATAAAATTACAACACTCCCTCACACCATATACAAAAATAAACTCAAAATGAATTAAAGACCTAAGTGTAAGACCAGAATTCATAAATCTCCTAGCAGAAAACAAAGGCAGAACACTCTTTGACCTACATCACAGCAATATTTTTGAATATGTCTCCTAAGGCAAAAGAAACAAAAGCAAAAATAAACAAATGGGACCTAATTAAATTTAAAAGCTTTTATATAAGAAAGAAAACCATCAACAAAATGAAAAGACAGCAAATAAGAAAATAAGAAGTAGATAAACAGTTCAGAGAAGGTGAAGCTTAAACATTGACAAGCATTTGAAATGATCTTCAATGTCTCCAGTAGTAATGGAAATGCGAAATAAAACCATAATGAGATGGTACTTTTAACTCATCAGGTTGGCAAAAATTAAGAGTGAAAACATCTCCTGCTGACGATGTTCCAGATAAATAAGAGGGAGACTTGATAAATTGTTTTTGGAAAGTACTCTGTCAATAATGCTAATGTAAAAGGACTCGTAATCTGTGACTCAGCAGCCCCATTTAAAAAAATCTCACCCTCTGAAGTTAAAAAAACACGTTTACATTAAAAAATGTATATAAAAGCTGTTTTTGTAGCATGGAAGCAACTGAATGTCTACCAGTTGGGGAATGCTGAATAAATTATGTTACACCCATGCCTTGAAGCTGTAAAAAGTGTAAGCTATTTCTATTTCCATTGCCCTGAAGAGATGTTTATAGTATACTGCTAGTGAAAAAAGAAAGTTTGAGAGTATTGGGTAGAAAAGAGCTGCATTTTAGTTAAAACAAAACCAAATTTTAAAATTTACATGTGTTATATATCCAAATGAGAATACCCTGGGAAAGGCCATTTGTCTGTAGAGAAGGGCTGAAGGAATGAGAGGATGTATGTGGGGCTCTTACCACTGGTTACCTCAGGGGGTGAGAAAAGAGATGGGTTGACAAGTGTGAGATCATTCATTTTTTTACCAAACTCTGGATGATTTTTCCCATTAAAATAAGTATCCATTATCTTTTGTAGTTTAAAATCTCAAAGACAAAGACTTTTGAAAAATGAAGCAGTAATAATGATATAAGGCTGAGGTCATGTCGAAAAACCCCAACATGATGTGAAGCCATTACGGTGAGTGAAATGTAACTTCAGGGTGAGTCACAGAAGAGGCTCCGGGCCCTGCAATGCTGCCCTGTGGATGGGCCCATGGCAACTGCACAGCATTCAGATTTGACAACCTTGAAGTGGAACTCTGTGTCAGCTCACCTCCAGCTGGAGTCAGTACGAGGCCTCCTCAGCACAGAAGAGAGTTTTGGTTTCCTTAGCAAGAGTCAGAAGCACCTTGAAAGAGAGACAGTTGATGGAGCCAAGTTGTGGAGGGTTACGTCAGGTGGTGATGCGATCAGACACTTCGGAAACGGAGCAGGACCTTATGGTCTATGCCCTCTGTGTCCTCAGCCTTCCTTTTGTCTGTGGAAAAATTTAGGCAAAGAATAAGTTTAATCAGAGAAGTGAGAAAATGCAGAAACAAAGGAAAACCGTCAAAGGAGACCAAATAATAATAGTTTAGTCACTGAGCCTAGTCAAGGACCTTTAGTTCCTTCCCAAGGACTATAGATAATATTCTGAGCCATATCCTGAGAGCTGTGTTGTAGATACTGAAACCGCCGCCAGGTGGAAGAAGTTTAACTACATGGTGATCAGACTGTAGCCGTGACATAAGCTGCTGCAGTTCCGAGAACTGGCTGCAAGGAAATGGGAGCACACCGACCCTGAAACTGAAGATTAACTGTACTTAGAACAATCAAGGGACTTCCCTGGTGGCCCAGTGGGTAAGACTCCATGCTCTCAATGCAGGGGACCCGGTTCGATCCCTGGTCAGGGAAATAGATTCCACATGCGTGCCGCAAGGAAGATCCCTAGTGCCCCAACTAACACCTGGAACAGCCAAATAAATAAATATTGAAAAAAAACCCCAACAATCAAGATGACCCAGATCAGACCAATTTCAAGATGAGCTGACTGTGCTGTTTCTGCATGTAGCCCCCTCCCTCTGTCTATGAAAGTTCTTGCCCACTGATTGTGTGGGTGAGGGGGTCTGCCTGGAGTCCGCCCTCCCCCCAGGTTACTGGTATCCGAAATAAAGCAAACTTTCCTTTCCACCCACCTTGCCTCTCTGTTGGCTTTGGAGTGGCGAGCAGCCGGACCCCACTTTCAGTTACACTTCCTGCAGGGAGAGCCTTAGACAGGGGCTGGGACAGAGCTTCAGGAATGCAAGTCAAGGAGAGGAGGGCTCTTCAATCTTAATCCTTCAACAGTAACAAGTGACACGGACAGAGGGCTTCCTGTTGCCAGACACCATCCAGAGAGCCTTAAACATTTAACTCATTTAATCCTCCAGTAACCTAATGAAGTTGGTCCTATTATTATCTTCATTCTCCAGATGAAGTGACTGAGGGACAGAGAAATTAATAGCCTGCGGTCTTCCAGCAAGTCAGTGGTGGAATGAAATTTAAACCCAGACAGTCTGGCTACTTAGATTCTAAACAACTGGCTTCCTGTGCTTCCTGGAATATGTTAAGTTACTTGATACTTTCAAGTCTACTAAGGGTTTTCCCTTTGTGTGGAATATACTCTTTTCCTCATCCAGTATTAACATCTCCTTCCCCAATTTCTTTACTGCCTGACACCTGACACCTCTCATTTTCCACAATACCTTAAGCAACGCTTTCAAACTCTGAATCAGCACATTATAGTATTAGCTTAAAGATGACCAATTTGGACCTACAAAAATGACAGTATCATATGTTTTGATGTAGTATCTACCTGTGTTTTATGAATATTACTTATGGATATTTCTTTCCCACTAAGGAGGGACCCACCTCAGAGTCCAAACTTTTTAAAATCACCGTTACTCCAAAGACTATCAGAGTATCTGCCACATACTATATATTTATTAAATGATTACGGAATATACTAGTAAATGATGATGCAAAGAAATTCTGAAGTAAAAAGGCAGATGAGATGATGAAAAGGAGATGACAAAGCAAAAGACTTTGAGGACATTAAATCGATGATGCAGAAATCATAATTTAGCTAACTTCTTAAGGATAGGTATCAACATTGCTCATAAAATGTATAATATCTTTCTATTTCACTCTTAAGGTTAAGTCACTCCCAAGTCTGTTGATTAATTGACATATTTCCTATTTCAGTTCCACAGTATATAGTCATGTTGAAGGGTACAAGTCCAACAGAAGCAGAAATCCTAAGTGGTTGGGAAATATGTTACCATACAATCTGAGTCAAGTAATTCTTTAAAAATGGAAGATAATGTGGGTCAGTATTATGACTGATTGGAAAGTGCACTTAAGATCAAAGAGATGATAACAAATGGAAGCTTTCCGCAGAAGTGCTCAGCATGAAGACAGTGCTGTAGAGCACTGTTCTTTCCCCACTGAATACATGTGGACAGAGAAGCAGACTTTAAAAATAAGGGATGTGGCTAAACTACGTAGAAGTTTTAAAGATAAATGTAAGTATAAGCCAACACCAACAGCTATAACCTATTTGTTTTATGAGGGAAGAAATGAATTTTTAAGATATACTAAGTGCAAATCTGCAAAGGGTCTAAAATAAAGATGACTGATATCATGGACATAGGTGACATTATGAATTCTTGGGATTGGGATTTGTAGATTCTATAGTTCATGAACAAATCTATATGGTCTGTTACAGACTCAGTGGATAACCTAGTCTCTTATATATCTGAGATCAATACTACCTTATATCTTCTTCTACTGTTGCTTTCTTTTTTTAAATTCAAATATCATTATCACTTCTCTCCTCACTACCTCAAAGCTTCTGTGAAGTTCATCCTTTACTTCTTCTTAATTCAAAGCCGCTCCTTCCTTGTGTGCTCTGGACTTACTATATTTCTGCCTTCATTTTAAAAATTTTACAGCATTCTTTCTCCATTGATTTCTAAGCTGATCCATACGTCTGTCTCCTCTAATCTTAAAACCCATGAACCTGTAACCTCTTTAAATACTGTACTACTAGTGGTAAAAATTCTCAAAAGGCTTGTCTTATCTCAGCGGCTTAATTTTCTCACCACTTACTCCATTCTTAACTATTTTCATCTGGCTTCAACCATCCTCCTCATACTGCATCTGCCCTCTCCAAGGTTTCAGGAGAAAAGAAAGGATCGTTCATGGAGTAGGTCTCAGAGAACATGAGAAGTGATGAGAGCAAAGGAACGAGGTGTAAGTAAGCCCTGGAAAGGGGAGACACAGTCAAATTTATGGGAAATTGCCTGGAGAACAGCATGGAGGGAAGGGCTTAGTCAAGCCACGTCCACAAAGCAGTGATACAGCCAGCCTGTGGTGACACCACATTGGGACACTGCACAGTAGAAGGATCTGATCTTCATGAGACCCAGCAGAGGAAAGACCGAAGAGTCAATGACTTGACTGGAAATTCACGAACCACTTTCATGACCAATAAAGAGATGTCATCACCACAGTAACGGAAAGTGTGGTATCTGTACAACAAAGTCTGCATCTGGTAGGGGCTGTGCCTTTACTGTACAATTTCAGATACTGTGGTTGTGACGACTGAAGGGAGCATAGAAAAGAGAGAAGGGTGAGTGAGGCCCACGAGCAGTGTGTAAACTGGATGAGAGCCAGTGGTCTGAAGGCTCTGTGTGTTTAAGAAGCCTCTACGATTTGCTATCCTGAGGCCAAGAATCCAAGTCCAAAAAATTCTCTCTGTTAGTTTTCACCATAATATCTAAAAACTGGGATGAATTCTTCTTTCTCCAAGATTCTGTATTTAGTAAGGCTCATTAACTGCCCTTCTGCTCATCCCAGGCCAGTGTTCTCAGAGGCCTTTGTGGGCACTGGTCCTGCAGTGCATCAGAATTTGTTGCTTGGAATAGCTTATCACACCCACCTTGATGACCACCATTCTCAAAGAAGACTCTCCAGGTAAAGGTCTGGCTGCACGGTGTAACCAATTAAAACTTGGTAAGAAGGAGGACAGTTTCTTACAGAAATAACTACCCCAAGATAAGTTGCCACAAAAAAATAGGCATATCTTATAAGTTTTTCAATTCTGGGGAGAAGGGGGTCATGAGAATCAGACATTATTTAAAATTTTTTCACTTTAGTTTACAAAAGCAGAACTTATGAAATCATTTTTGGTTAAGAAATAGCTTCCTTATATATCCAGAAAAATAGGGTTAGGGTTAGAGTTAAAAAAGACAAAATCATAAATATTTCAAAAATGTAACCACAATAAATTTCCCCTCATCAGTTAATTCAGTGATTAATTGCTGTCCTTCTGGATCTGGTTACTAGTCAGAACTAAAACTGAGTTCTGGATATCCTGACTCAGTGTTATGGTCTGAAAGTTGTTGAAATGATGTCTTCTCAGAAGCCTGGACTCAGAGTCTATTCTCTGAATTGTCAACATCAGTCCAAGGGTTTTTTTCTTTTTTAATGTTTATTTATTTATTTATTTTTTGGCTGCGTCGTGTCTTAGTCGTGGCACGCGGGATCTTCACCGCGTCCTGCAGGATCTTTTCGTTGTGGCTCATGGGCTCTGTAGTTGCGGCGTGGGGGCTTAGTTACCCTGCGGCATTTGGGACCCCATTTCCCCGACCAGGGATCAAACCCGTGTCCCCTGAATTGGAAGGCGGATTCTTAACCACTGGACCACCAGGGAAGTCCCATTCCAAGGTTTTAAGTTACCTAAATATCTTGGAAATTATCCTCAAGCTGACATATGACAAAACATGATTAGTCTTTAAAAAAAGCTAATCAGAAAAATGATTCAATTAAGATGAATAAAATCCAATCTTTTATAATCATAAATATTATGTAAGAGTAAAGTTAGCCTATTTGATCAGTAAACCTATTTAAGTTTAGAAGAAGCAAACTCAAATAGAATAAAACATAAGCTTGTTTTATACTTAACCGTGATGAATCAGAAGACATAGCTTTTTTTTTTTTACTAAACTAAAATTATTAAACTGGTCTTGTTTGCCACAGAGTTATCTTAATTATGTTAGCCTGGAATCTCAAAACAGTTTTGAGATAGTTTTTGTAGGAAAACACATTTTAGATTTATTCCAACCTTGGACTGGAATAGGATGACCTTTGCGGGCTCGAGTTATTCCTCAGACCAGCAGTTTGTCATGTCTGCCTGGTACGAATGAGTCCCCATTAATTAAAGCCAGTGATCTTGAATTTTTTTCCTCACCTTCTACCAGAAAATTAAGGTTACACCAAATTTTTTGTTATTAATTTAAGGATGTAACTTCTGTCATATATTAATATTGCCTTTTAAATAGAAATTGTTATTTCATGTTTGTAATATATCCAATGGAATTAGAATGACATATCAAACCTGAAAGGAACAAATTAATTCTGACTAAATGAAGTGGGTTCTCTAAAGTTCAGGGCACCATGCCCTAGATTGTCCTAGATTGCAACAGGGGGACGTTTAGCTCTGCATCTGCATTTAATATGTTCTGCTATCAAGAGAGAAGTTTTTATTTAATTTGTGGAAATTAACATCAAAAATAAAAGAAGTAAAAGTAAACGTAAGGTTTATAACAGATATATTTATTATTGTCTCTTAAATGAACACTTTAGAGGGTAGAATCCACAATATACCGAATTTAGGTTAATTCAAATCTAGTAAGTACATGGCAGAAATGGGCACCATCAGAGATAACAGAAATATTAAAGATGAAAAAGCAGAGAAATGGTCTACCAGTGACAACAAGCAGGAATCTTACCCCCAAAGGAAACAATGCATTCGTCTGTGCATTATCCAGGAATCTTGTCACAAGTCAAAGAAAACATGTCACCTGTGAGTCTAAACAAATAGCGCCAAAAAATTAAACTATATTTTGGTCTATCAGAAATAAACATGGAACTTTTCACATCGTCTGCCTTGAAATCATGCAGAGTATCATTTCATACTATAGACACAAGAGGATGAGAGTCTTTACCTTTTCTTTAATGAGGAGACTGAAAATGCTCTTCATAAAGTTTGAATATTCCATTTCTAAAATTCATAGATAAGGCATAGCGACTTGTCAGGATGTTTTAGGCTGGATGAAATAAAATGCTTCCATCTTCAGTATTTCTTACTGTTGTTTGGTTTTGCTTTCCTGAGATTCTAAGTATCAATGCTTTGACAATAGCTGAGAGATGGGAGGAAAGGACTTGTCAAAAAAATGTCATCATTGCCACCACTCCAACCTATAATGTATCTTGAATTCAAAACATACTCGCACGGGTTAAAATAACTTTCTGATTCCGGGATTCACCTTTACCAGAATTACCAGTAAGGCAAGGAAAGGCACAGTAACTCACTGCTGGCTCATGGTGACTTCAGTAAATGGAGGCTTTGCCAGAATCAATATTTTGAAATGTTTCATTGTTTGGCCCTCTGAAGATGTCACAGCAGGCAGTGAATGAGAGCAGTAAGGATAGGTGAAAAAATGGACTTCTTCTGAGAAGTAGAAGAGAGGCAATTAGGAAAGAGAATACTGGAAAAATCACAGGGGTATTCTCAGGCCGATCAATTTTAGGAACAACGACATGGATTGAAGGATCTGGAAATAGATTTGCTCAAAATTGTCCATGCTTACATACCCACTTGCAAAGTCCTCAGGACCCACTCCCCGCCCCACCCAAGGTACATCAGCGTTTGAAGACTGTAAACCTAACTTGCTAAAATTACTTTAATGAGATCTCTTTAACTTCCTAAAGGACCTTTAATAATGTGATCTCTTTAAAAGGGAATATAATCCAGATGTATTGATAATTGCATCAAGATGCAATTGAAATTTTGTGAAAATTGACAGCTTATTTCTAAAATGTATATGGAAATTTAAAGGACCAAGAAGAGCCAAGGTAAACTTGAAAACAAAAAGTAGAGGAAATAGAGAACTTAAACTATTGAATTAAGACTTATGAAAAGGCAACAATGATTAAGACAGTGTAGCAAGGGCACAAGAATAAACAGACGGATGGGTCGGAAACAAATCTATACATGTACAGTTGCCTGATGTAAAAGAAAGATAACAATCTGGTACAGTGAGGAAAGGGATGGGTTTTTTGAAATGATGCTGTGCAATTGTGTCAGTAAGGACAAAACTAACATTGCATCTTGACCTCCAACCTCACACCACACACAACAGTCAATTCCGGATGAAAATGAAAGATAAAAATATTAAGTTTGCAGAATGAAACAGGAGAATATCTTCAATAACCTTGGGGAAGGCAAAGATTTTTTAAACACAATACCAAAAGTGCTAACTCAAGAGGAAAAACCGTTTCTGTTTTGAGCACTTCTGTTGGTCAAAAGAATTCTTGAGGGAGTGAAATGGCAGTGCACAGAGTGTGCCCAACAAATGTGTGTATGCAAAATATGTAAAGCGCCCCAAAAAAACAATATAAAAGCAAACAACCTATAGGCAAAAGAATTGAATAAGCACTTTCATGCGACCAGTGAACATAAGAAGATGCCCAACTTCATTAGTCATTAAGGAGATGCAAGTTATAACCATGATGCAATGCCACTTAAACAACAAACTCCAAGAAGACTAAAATAAAAAATATAGACAGAATCACAGACATAGAGAACAGACTGATGGTTGCCAGAGGAGGGGACTGTTGCGGGAGGGATGCAGTGGGAGGCTGGGATTAGCAGATGTAAACTTCTATGTATAGAATGGATAAACAACAAGGTCCTACTGTACAGCACAGAGAACTATAGTCAATATTCTGTGAGAAACCATATGGAAAAGAATATTAAGAATGTATATATAATCGAATCGTTTTGCTGTACAGCAGTAATTAACACGATATTGTAAATCAGCTGTACTTCAGTAAAAAGAAATATAGACAAAACCAGATGTTGACGAGAATGGGATGCAACCTGAACTTTCATACTCTGATGTGAGTGTATAAGTTAGTATAATCACTATGGAGGGGTTGCAAGACTTAGCAAATAAAAATACAGAATACCCATTTATGGAATAATACTTGGTAGTTTATACTAAAGGTGGACATACGTATGGCCAAGTGACAAAGCAATTACTCCTGATTTCTATAACCAATAAAAATAAACCCCTGTGTTCATCATAATACTGTATAGTAATGTTCATAGCAGCACTATTTGTTATAGCCCCAAACTGAAAACAAACCTAATGTTCGTCAGTAATTTAAATGGATAGATACGTTGTGCTATATTCATGATCTGAAATACTACACAGCAGAGAAATTTAATGACCATCAATTTTTTCATATCTACTGGTAGATATGAAAAATTCCATAACCACAATGTCTAGTAAATGAAGCCAGGTACAAAACCGTACACTCTGTATTATTCCATTTATATAAAGTTCAAAACCAGGTAAAGGTAATCTATGGATTTAGGAGGTAAAATAATGGTTACTTTGAGGAAGAACTAGGAAACAATCCATGGGAGGGGGCAAGAAAGCAGCTTCTGGAGTGCTATTATAATTCTGGATTCAATATGAGTTTAGATGAGTGTTTCCACTTCATGAAAACTCACTGAACTGTGAGCTTGTGCACTTTTTTGTGTGAATGATATACATCAAAATAATCTGTTAGTTTTTAAAATATAAATGTGTATGGAAGGATTTAAAATACATGAAAACAATAGCATTTATGTGAGGGGTGGGTTGGTATAAACAGAGGTAAAGTATTCTAACATCCTTGCATTCCCCAGAAAGAGTAAAACTACCAATTAACCAAACCAACCTATTTCTAATAAATAGACTTGACTTGTACGGCTGGTTGAGTTAGGTGACTTTTTATTGTAATTAATATCTATTATATATTCAGCATTAATCTGTCACCTAGAGAGTAGATGCTATCAGAACAAATAGTTCAGGGAAGGGTGGTGTTTAGTGTAGGTGAAAAGATGAAATAAAAATATACCTTTTAGGGTTCTAGGAATAGATTACCTAGTAATTTTCAGAAGACAGCTAATTTGGGCCAAAGGTAATTTTCCCATTCCTTCTTTTAAGCCTTCTGTGTATAAGTGGAGCTTTAACGCTCTGGTAAGTGCCCCAGGAGCACAGCAGCAGACCTCATCCTAAAGGGGCAAACCTATAAGGCCAAGGACAGAAAGACGAGAGACATCGGTTTAGCAGCATCCAGGTGCCGAGGGAAGTTTACATGAATATTTCTCAGGTGTACGGTGGCCCATCTCCTGACAGGGAGGAAAGTTAGGCGTTGGCTTAGCGCAGGCCCAGGTGGTAGAATAAACGTGGGTTTGCTTCCCTCTGCTTCTTACCCTCCCAGAAACTGGTCACACTGATTAAGATGGGACCACACAATTGCTACTTGTTTTATTTTTATAAAATTAGTGTTTATACTGAAGAAAAAAATCTATTTGAATCAGAAACATAATTTGGGGGAAAAATCAAATATAAATGAGATAAAGAAGTATAATGGAATTTAATTTAGGAACAACTTGTTTAGAAACTTGTGTATTTAGAAATTGACAAGGAACATTTTTCTTTCTGGGACTGAGTTTCCTCATCCGTGAAATGGGGATAATAATAATATACATATTTCAAGATTATTGTGAGAATTATATGAGATACATAACTTTAACTTCAGGCTCCAGGACACGTTAGTTATGTGAACTTAGGCAAGTTATGAACACGTAACCTCTCTGCATTTTAGCTTTTCCGTCTGTAAAATGAGAACATAGTAGCACTCATCATTCATGTAGATATTTTCTTTTAAACACGTGGTATAAATAGTGTGATGTACGCACACACGTGAACATACAGGTCTGTATATGTGTGCGTCAGTTAATTTTCATGCTTAGTCTGCTTTTGAAGTACACTAATCTATTAATCAGCAGATTGTTAAAAGAACTTTTCATTGGGGAAATATATTGTGTTCCAGAAATTTTATGCACATTGTTCTCCCTTTGAAGGTATGAGAGGTGAGAATCTGGAAAACTCAGCAGTTTGCCTTTTGGAGGAAAACACTCCAACTCCAGAGCTCTATGGGATTCTGTGTCTTCCACTCCACAGAGCCCTTCAACCCAACTAAATGGTTGGTCACCTCTCCGTTGGGAATGCCAGTGAGTCCTTTACGGTACAGTCCTCCTGGCAGCGTACCTTCTGATAGATCAGCTTCCTTCTTGGTAGGAGGTGCCCCCACCAAGCTGGCTTTTGATTTTGAGCTTTACTCCTACCAATGCCCACCTTGGAGCAAACATCCCTCCACCGTGCTTGTAAAAGTGCCTGACAGTGGAGTGGGGACTTGGCTAAGCTTACAGCACACTGCATGACTGCCTTTTTGCCTTCGTGCAAATAAACACGTATTTGTTATATTTTGGTCTAACTACCTGTATCCATTCCAGTGTATGACACGGTGATGAAGTTCTCTACGTTTCAGAAGTACTTGCACAAGTGAAATAAAGTTGCAGGCACAGAGATGCATCCGCTTTACCCACCTTCCAAACTATGGAAACAGAGTCTTCCAGTTAAACAAGAGCTACTTCTCCTCCCACCGTTCTCTGGTCTAAAACTCTAGCTGCAAGTTGGAGAGGCTGGGAGAAGGGAAACCTAACCAGGCGGCCACCCACCCTTCCCTGCAGACTGGCACCCTTCCCTGCCAATTGCAGCCCTTTGCTTGGGTGAAGTGAAGAAATATCTCACGTTTAACGAAGACTAAAGCATTGCTTATAAATTAAGCTGAACATTTTGTAGTCTCTGAGTCCAGATTGGATTTTCTTTTTTAACCTCTTTATTGGAGTATAATTGCATAACAATGTTGTGTTAGTTTGTGCTGTATAACGGAAGTGAATCAGCTATGCAGTATACATATATCCCCATATCCCCACCCTCTTGTGTCTCCCTCCCACCCTCCCTATCCCACCCCTCTAGGTGGTCACAAAGCACCGAGCTGATCTCCCTGTGCTATGCGGCTGCTTCCCACTAGCTATTTTACATTTGGTAGTGTATATATGTCAATGCTACTCTTTCACTTCGTCCCAGTTTACCCTTCCCCCTTCCCGTGTCCTCAAGTCCATTCTCTACCTCTATCTTTATTCCTGTCCTGCCCCATACAGATTGGATTTTTATGATTTAAAATAGCCCTAGGGTCAGTTGTCACCTAAGGATGGATGGGAAAGTCAGGGGATCTGTCCAACTTTCCACTTAGAGCCACGGTGAAGACATTTGAAAGGAAGAGAAGGAAACAAAACTAAAGTTTTGTTTTAATTTCATCATAAATCATTTTTATTCTGTATGCTTATAAAAATAATTCAATGTCATATTGAATTTATATTATATAAAATATTGAGAATGGTATTCTACTTCTTAGTATAACTGGTTTGACTGATGGGACTCAGTTTCTGTGTGTACTATCACAAAAGGGTTTTATTTTTCCATTAGCTGTCATCTGTATTCTTTCGAAAATCCCTCTTTCTCCTTCCATTATATATAAGCATCTTTAATGTTGTCCCTAATTCATAGCACTTTCAGTCATTTTCACTTATTAAAACAGCTTCATTAGGGAATTCCCTGGTGGTCCAGTGGTTCAGAGTCCAAGCTTCCAGTACAGGGGGTACGGGTTCGATCCCTGGTGGGGGAACTAAGATCCCACAGGCTACATACGGCGGCCAAAAAACACAACTTTGTTATATTTTTAAAATTTAGCTACACATCTTTAAAGCTACAATCTTAAGCTCTCCCTTTCTCCCCAGTTCCTTCAGTGGGAGTTGAATAAAAGAGAGGTTTCTTTTACACTTTTCCTCCATCCGACTTCCCAGTGGTTTCTCCAAATACATCTTTTTTTTTTTTTTTTTTTTTTGCGGTACGCGGGCCTCTCACTGCTGTGGCCTCTCCTGTTGCGGAGCACAGGCTCCGAACGCGCAGGCTCAGCGGCCATGGCTCACGGGCCCAGCTGCTCCGCGGCACGTGGGATCTTCCCGGACCGGGGCACGAACTTGTGTCCCCTGCATCAGCAGGCGGACTCTCAACCACTGCGCCACCAGGGAAGCCCCTGTCCAAATACATCTTTGTCTCCTCTCAGCTGAAAACCACTACCCATTCAGCCTATCTACATAAACAGCAACATTGGGGCCAACAGACCCTGGATTTAACAGCAAGTAGGTACTCTAAGCATTGGTGGTCCCTTTCTAGGTGAGATCACACCTTCCTATTGTTCCCAATTTGCAGGCAGCACACAGAACTGCTCTGATGCATGTGCCTCTTTACTCCTCAATATGGTGGCCTGTGACAAGCCTGCAACCTCCAATCCTACCAACACTATATAGTCAAAGATAGAGGTGGCTGTAAAGCCTGAACCTTAAGAGGCCATCCTTATCCCCTCCACCTGGATATGGTCACCCTCATCTGGCTCCAATGCTCTACCCCAGGATTTGCAAACTTCAGTTGTAAGAATCCAGAGAGTAAGTCCTTTGGCTTTGCAGGCCATAAAGTGTGTGTCACAACTATGACTGATGTCAACAACTAATGTCATTCTGCCTAGGTAGCTCCAAAGGCGCCACAGACAATAGATAAATGAAGGAATATGGCTGTGTTACAATACAATTTTATTCATGGACATTTGAATTTCATACAGTTTCCACGTGTCATGAAATACCACCCTTTAAAATTTTTTTCAACCATTTACAACTGTGAAGTCATTCGTCGCTTGCAGTCAGTCACACAAAATCAGAAGGCTAATGGATTTTGCCTGCTGGTGTTTGCTATCCCCTGCTCTTCTCCATCCCTGCATCTCTAAGGTCGGGGAAACAAGCCCATGTCTAAACCAACATCCAGTCTTGCAAGGAAATACTGGGAATTAACCCCAAACCTTGTAAGCAATTCTCTCAGGGAAACTCTCCCCCACCCCCATCAGTGAAAGGACCGGGAAAGCTGGAGGAGGTGATAGTTTCTAAGAACGATACACTCCTATCACAACAATGTCCCAGAACCTCCCTTACATATCACCATAGTAATGGCCACCAAAACAGCTCAATACTTCTCATGGTCTCCCCACCACACCCCCGACTGGGCCCTGGAGTATGTAGTAATTCCTGCAGAGTTCAGTAAACTTGGGGATGTTAAATCTCTATCAATACCTCACATTATTGTTACATAATTTAGACATCAGAAACATTGAACAATTTACTTTTTTAAAAAAATTATTTTCCCAAATGGGTCCCTCAATTGACCTTCCAGGTGGCTTAAGAGCCACTGATGTATTTAGATAAAGTAAAATAAAAGTTTAATGTCCTGATTTCTTCTTTTGCTATCTCTAAGAGTCATAGAAATCAGGGAATAACCTGAGAGCCATTCACCATCCGAATGATCAGTGATACTCTCGATGACTGATTGCTGGTCTTCGCTAGCAAAAGCATAAGCAAGGCAGCCACTGTAGTCATAGCTGTCCCTGGAATGTCATCAAGCTTTCTTGATAATCTAGATGACATTCTTCTAGGCAAAACAATGAATAGGAGACCTGAGTTAACCCAGGGACAAGGTGTTCATCCAAATCAAAACTGCATCTTCACAAGCTTTAGTGGTCAAGGATTAGCGTCAGTCAGGACGACTCTCTGATATCCATGGACACACAGACTGATTCAAAGCTAGAGAATATTCAATACAACACAACTGGATCTGACTCCATCTTACTTGAAGAATTGTAGACACAAGGTAAGAAGTCTCACCTATTTCTTTTCTCTGCACCTGATAGCCATGGATTGACGCCCCATGGAACAACCTTTACAGGAGAGATTAAGGGCTTCCCCACCCTCCTACAAAAAACATTTTTGTTCCTCTCTGAGATTCCATTAGTCATTAAAAAGAAAAACCAAACCCTGATCTGCTGTCATTATTAAAGGTGTGTTTATGCATGTTTGATTGCAAACAGACCATCTTGCACCCCACATTCAAGTTACAAGCCATAAAAGCTGAAGCCCTTTCCTAGTATACACACTCAAGTTAGGACAAGTAATTTTGTGCTGGTATTTTATCTATTTATTTTACTCTGTTTCTGCATCAATACTAGGGTTTGAAAACTTGAAGGATGAAGAACTGTTATTCAGTAGCAACCCACTCACAGACATATTTGATTGATGTTACTAGATGGGAATGACCATATTGGAAGATCTACAGTTAGAGATCACAGGCTATAAGTGGATTTTTTTGTGTGTCTGTGAGACAAATGAGGTAAATTTTTTGGTGCATTTGTATTTTCTAAATTTCGACAGTAATCCCATAGCAACTGTTTTTATTTTTACAAAATAATTTTTAAATCTTAGGAAATAAACAGAGCAATTATCATGATCAGTTTTCAAAAGGAGAAACCAGAACTGGCTCAGAGAAAAAGGACAGACCGCACTACTACCATCCTGAGCAGGCCCCAACTTCTCTGATTCCCCGGTTGGCAATTTCTGGTCTCTGCAATACCTTCTAGAACAATGACCCGGAGACAAATTGGTTATGTCTCCAAAGAATTTAAAGAGGGCACTTAGTGAAGGTAATAAAACTAAGGAGCTAATTACCTGACAAAAAGTAATTTTAAACTTACTTTTGAACCTTGGGTCCGTGTTTGATTTTCCTGACTGGTACTTTGTTCTTGTATTCCAGCCACATAATCTACGTACTCACAGCAAACAGCAAGGGGCCTGCTTCAGCCCACACGTTGTTTTCCAGTGATTTGTCTCCAGCTCGGACCTTTTCCCAGGATTACTGTTGGGGGACATGACTCTTTCTGCTTCCGGTTTAGACAGAAGGTTTTTCCTTATCAGAGAGAAACCAAGTCACACGTACATGGCATAAACTGAATAAAGCTATTGGTTTTTAAATACTTTATTACACTGACTCTAGTGTCCTTAGTAGATGAATATAATCAAGTTAGCAACCTGCTTTGGTCACCGAGAAAATGAAACATTTCTGAAACCTCACGAAACAGCGTAGTGTGCAAACTAGAACTAGTCAGGCTTTCTTTCATCTCGTTACAGAACAGTCACTGCAAGCAGCATGGTACATCATAAGAGCTTTCACTGCTGTCCTTCAGCCTCTAAACTGCAGAGGAGAGATGAAGGCAAACTTCCAAGGAAATGCCCAGGGAACTGCAGTCAAACATTATCCAGGAAGCTGCAGGTAGGATGGCATTACATGAAAGCTCCAACGTGCTTCAAAACCTAGGCTACTGAAGTCTACAATGAAATTCACATTTTCTTTACATACAAAGAAATTACACACATTTAAAGAACTGTTACCCTATGTTAATTCCCAGCCTGGTCGATTATTTGTAGTCTTATCATCAAACTTTGTATGAGGTGGTTGTTTTGTTTACTATTCGGTGACTTAAACTATTATAACTTGCTTTAATGATTCAGAAATGAGAGTGACAGTTGTATATATAGTCACAGTTTAAGAGAAAGGTAGTTGACCTGAATTTCTGAATTAGGAATGAGGAAAGGTGTTAAATGGCTTTGTTTAAAAAACAAAAAAAGGCCCAACACTATAGATATTAATGATAGCTTTGCCACTACAAGCATGAATGTAATACAAAGAGACCAGTGTTTTAAAACCAATGTGAACAGACTGACTTTTTAAGAAATCAGCTATTTTAGTTCATTAAAGTGGATTTCACAGCTGCTATGATGTGTCTAGCACTGATTCCAAACATATCCAGCAATTCACTAGGTTTCCCGCTTTTTTTAGGCACTCCTGACACTGCCAGCTGATGAACGTGGATGCCAGGCTCCCCAGAGATGGCTGCACATATGGCTTCTCCAATGCCACCTTCTCAGTAGTGATCCTCCACCGTGATAACCCAGCCGCCTGTAGCTTTTGCACTGGATATAATGGTGGCAGCATCCACAGGGGTTTAATGGTAAACGGGTCAATGACACAGATAGAAATACCCTGTTGAGAAAGAGCATCGGCAGCCGCTAAGGCTTCAGGCAGAGTAACTCCAGCTCCAATAACTGTGACTTTGTCATTAACACTGTGGTGGATGACCGTGGCCCGTCCCATCTCAAAATTTTCTTGTGGGGTATAGATAACTGCAGTTTCTGGACAGCTGATCCGAACGAAGCACATTCCTTTGGGGTTGGCAGCCAGATAAACAGCACGCTCTGTCGAGACGGCGTCACTTGGATAGAAAACAGTGCAATTGGGGACGCTTTGGAACATGTCTAGATCTTCCAGGGCCATCTGGGAGGGGCCATCTTCACCAACGGACACCCCGCAGTGGGAACCACTAAGACTGACACTGGTTTGAGATATGGCTCCCTTCCGGATCTGATCTAATGCTCTGGTCAAAAAGGCAGCTGAAGTCCTAATAAAAGCAACGGTTTGACCACGTGCGGCACAGGCCAGTTCTGTTCCGCAGTAAAACAATAAGACGCTCAGAGTGATCTTTCTTGAATATCTCAGAAAAGATGGAGTTCTTTGGGTCGCCATACAGGACAATAGCTTTTTCATTTGCATGGCCCAGTTCAGCTAGAGCCAAACTATATGCTTTCTGAGTAGCTATCTTGTCGCCTGCTTTATAATCAGGCAGGCAGGTCATTTTTATATCTGTGACGCTGACTGGAGGTGAGCCTTCAACAGGGGGTTTGGGTATGAGATTCCTGTTGGTCCGTATCTGACTCTGTTAGTCTGATGACTTCATTTGCTCTTTCTTTCGGCACCGGCTTTCCATGCCAGTTCTCCGCATCCTCAACGTCTGGAATACGCCGGCCCCTGAAGGTCTTCGCAACTATGGCAGCGGGCTCGCTCTTCACTCGAGTCGCTTGGCAAAACGCGTGGCACAAGGCCTCCACGTCCTGGCCATCCACTCCCTACCCGAGTGTTCCACCCACAGGCTTCGCGGCGACGCCGACAGATGTCTGCGCGGTGCTTTGGGGGCGCCACGCCACTCTGTCCCAAGCGGTTCACGTGGAAGACTGCCACGAGGTTATCCAAACTGTAGTGGGAAGCAGAGCCCTCCGAGGCCTCGCCGTCGCCCAGGAGGCAGAACACCCGGTAGCTGGCTCTGGTCCAGTACTCGCCAGCATAAGCCGTTCCACACGCGGCGCCCAACCCAGCCCCAGCGATCCTGTCGCCACATCAACAGACGACAGTCTGGGGGTGGGATGTCCCTCCGGGGCACAGTGAATCGTCCTCAAGTTCAGCAGGTCGGGTTCACTGGTGCCGCCCGCCTCCGCCCAGGCGGCACAGAGCAGTGGAGCCGCATGGCCCTATGCAGAGGACGAACCTGTCGCTGTCCGGCGGCTCCGGCTCTGTCTGTAGCTCATCGCGTGGAAGAAGAGCACCGACACGACCTCGGCCGCGCTGCACCACGACGTGGGGTGGCCCTGATGGTATGGAAGCGCAGGCGGTTGGCCAACTCCTGCAGGACCAGCACGGTGGTCGCGTCCTCGGGGGGTGGGGGGCGGTGTCTGCCACGTTGGCATCTTCCCCGGTTCCTGAGGAGCGAAAGGGGCGGTGCTACGGCGGTTCCGTCACGTAACAGCGCGCCCTGGCCCCGCCTCCGGGGGAACGAGCGGGGCAGTGCCGTCACGTGACCGCTGACGCGGCTTCGTCAGGTGATGTCGCGCGCCGGGCCCGCCTCCCTGAGGAAACTGCTCGCCAAGCCGCCTTGGGTTCTCGACCTGCTACGCCTTCTTCTTCCGGTGAGTGGGTTTTTACTACTTTGTCACTGCCATGTTCAACATTATGAAAAGTAATTAAATGTCTTTATACCCTAACTCGTGGTATAAATTCCGAAGGGGGCATTCTTCTGTCCGTGTGTTATGGGAAGCTGTTTGTTGAAGTCGTGCTTCTTTTCATTCCTCGAAGCCACGTCCGAGACATTTTCACGGTTCTGTAGCCAAGCATTAATGGGAATTACCCAAAGTCACTTTCAATCTAACCGATATGGCAGCTCTGTGTCAACGAGACTTTTCAGAGCAGCTGAAAATCCTGTCTATGACTTGCAGATAGAAGTACCAAAAGGTGCAGGAAAGGTCAAATCTAGACCCACTGAATGGTGGCATATCTAGAACTGCAATTTCCCAAGTATACCCTAAAATACTGTTAGTAATAATAACTTTTAAATAAAATGAATTTATTTGCTTCAGTTATAAAACTAAACTTGTGCCATGGAACACTTCTAGTGGGCAAGGGTTATAGCTTATTGTCTAAAAAAACAAAAGCACAATGACAGTACTATATCCTCTCCCACTCTGCGGTGTTGAGCAGCTTGATTCTTGAGTAATTATAAGTTAATAATGATTATTAACTTGACATTAAAATCATCACACTGGACACAAAAAACAAGCAAAACGCCTGGACTCCACCTTAGGCAAGCCGAATTTTAATCTATGGAACTAGAAGTCTCGGACGCTATAGTTTTAATGCACCTTTCGATTCTCTGGGAGGAAAATTAAATGGTGTTGCCAAGAGAACTCTCCAAAATGGAGCTGGGAGGCCACTGAAGAAGTGATTCCGAATGGATTCCGAACTTTTGGCCGCTGGTTGTCTTAACACAGGCGTCCAGAACACCTGCCCAATGTTCCAGAAACTTAAGATGCTTGTTGGACCCTTACCCTAAGCAACTCTCATAGCCTATCACTTAAGGACAAATATCTCCTTCCTGCATGAGGGTCAGTCATAATTCTTGCCAGACAACTTTAACAACCTTGTGGCTTTTGTCTTTATAAGCCCCTGACTCTTTCTCTTCCCTGCACACTCTTTCAGTTTTACCCCAATCTGTGTCTCCAGAATTGCAATTCCTAAGACCTCAATAAAGCTCTTTGTTCTTGGCAGCCGTGATAATTGTTTGACAGTTCTGATGTTTAGTCAAAGTTAAGAATCAGTAATCTGCAGATAGGCTTACACCAGTGGTTCTCAATGTTGGTAGTACTTTAGAATCATCTGAGGAGTTAAAAAAACAAATCTCATGTCCAGGCTGCACTCCAAAGCAATTAAATCAGAATTTCTGGGTAAAGGATCTAGGCATCGGTAATTTTTAAAGCGCCCCAGATAATCTCAGTGTTCAGCTGGGTTGTAAACAACTAACTCAGGGGTCTTGCTACTCTTTATATATCTCAGAAAAAATTTTAAATATTATTTGCCACTTAAATTCTGCCACTTAAATTAATTAATTAATTAACTTTATTTTTAAGAATACATATTAGAATAAAACATAATGGTATGACACTGACAAGATTTTAAGACTTGCTGAGGGAATGTTGGAGTCGGAAAAATCCTTAGAAGGTCATCTTGTATTACTCTGCATGCCCTTTACAAATTAGTGCTTGCTTACTAGATTAAAAAAGGAAGAGAAAATAAAAACATACCAAACTAGGACTGGGAGTACAGATGGAAATTAAAGAAAAAAATATTCGTAGTATCATAATAGCAAACTATTAGGGGCTGACAGGAAGGCAGTGAATATAAACATAGGCAACTCACTATTATTTTGGCTAAGGAGAGCTCTAATAAACCCAAACAATTGGTAAACGTGATAGTATAAAAATGGTCTATGAGGCAGTGTTTACCTGAAGAAAATGGGAGAAATAAGAGGTACTTAACATTTCTTTTAAAGTTCCCAAATTCTTCCATTCGTTTAAAGTATTGCACAACTATTTCCAAAAGTATTAAACGGAAAGTTCTTAACATTAGTAAAGATCAATTTTTTTAAGAAAAGAATGTAGTCTTGAAGATTTAATACCCTAGATAGTGAGTGTGAATTTCCGTCTGTTGTTCTGTGAGACCATGTGGATTTCTTTTTTAACTACATAAAAAAAGAATGTTTTGTAAATTATCTATAAAATATTTAAAAGTGTTCTGAGATTTTTTAAACGAAGAAATGGAAATTTATATATAAATTATTAATATTCCTTGTAGGCATTTTAGTCTTTTAAAATATATTTTCAAATATGCAGTTGAAAGTAACCATATAAGTATAAAGTATGCATAATTTGATAATGCAGATCACCCAGTGTGGCCATGAACACAGCTTAGTCAAGTAAATCAGAGACATGACACCACATTGTATTTTCTCCATTTAGAAGAGACTATTACTGACAAAAGGCCAGCCCCCAAGTTTTAAGCCAACATGGCAAAATTTTAATTGTCTTGGAGAAAAGTCCATTACTCATTTTAGAAGTCATTTTGGAAGATAGTCAGAAGTTTTCTGCAAATAGGAAGAAATTATTCATTTGTTAATTTTGGTTTATACACCTAAAGTAGGGATTGGCAAACTCACGTACCTACTGGAGTAGGGAGTTAAATGCGTAAATGAATGTAGGATATAATGTAAGAGGATTGGAGGGGCCTGTGACAAACTGGAGGATACAAGCCCACCTAAAGGCATTCAACATTGAAAAATTTGTGAACATTTTGTTGGTGGAAGAAGCCCTATCTTCAGGCTGCCAGTTTTTACCCCTGATTTAAGGCATGTTGTAAATAAATAAATAAATAAATATTTTGTTTTACCTTTGTTTAAATTTTTCACTATAATTTTTTCTCATAGTATGAAAAAGAATTTATTGTGTGTGTACTTCAAATGAAAATAAAACCCAACCAGAGCACTAATACAGATAGCTATGGAGGAAAAAATATAAATAGCAAGAATTGGTAAGTGCAGTTTCTGAGGAAACAAAACACACCTACTGATTACTCAGGAGGTCTACACCAATTTGTGAAAATATACATTTCCACTGTTTGGGAGTGAGTTATATTTAGATCGGGAACACTGACATTTCGCTGATATCTTATCTGAACTGTTGAGTTTTGTTAAAATGGAATTTTATCAATGAAAGACACAAATGATGAATTCATCCTTTTTGTTCCTTTATTTGAATTTGGTTAGTTTAGTGGGCTGAGTATGGAGTGAGGAGGGTAAGATTCCTGTGTAGGGCAGTAAGTTTCTTGGGGGAAGAAAGGTGCTCTACTTTCTTGAATTATTACTTTGAAATTTATGGCAGATGCTATCACTGATGGTTCTACTTTTTCCGTAGTTTATAGAGTCCTTTTTTTTTTTGGTAGGAGAGAGAGGTAGACAGTAATGTATTAAAGAAGGTAGACCTACTTCTTAAAGTGCTTCTCAGATGAAGAAGTCTTGGGAATGTAATGTACAGCATAGTGACTACAGTTCAAAATACTATATTATGTATTTGAAAGTTGCTAGGAGGGTAGATTTTAAATGTTCTCACCACAGACACAAACACACACACACAAATGATAACTGAGGAGATGGCTGTGTTAACTAACCTTATTGTGGTAATCATCTTGCAATATAAATGTGTATCAACTCATCACATTTTATGCTTTAAACTTACACAATATTATAGGTCAATTATACCTCAATAAAGCTGAGAAAAAAAATAAAGTGCTTCTCTGCTAAGTCCGTTATTTCTAAATCTGCTCCTATTGCCTGTTTTCTCTTCGGACAGTGAGTTACCCTGTTCTGCTTTTTGAAATAGCTAGTAATTTAAAAATTAAATGATGGACATTGTTTGGGGGTGATATATTTTATTTCATTAAATTCTTTTAAAGGGTGTTGGATTTCATTCTAGCAGACAGCTTGGTGCTTTACATTTTTTGAAGTTTGTTAAGACCGATATAAAGTATGCTTCACTCTGGTGTTACTGCAAAAGCATAACGTCCCCTGGGGTCTCCAATGAAGGTTCCAGGTGTTCAGCAAGGACCCTCTTCTCTTGGCCGGTCAAGTTTCAGTTGTGTCAGTCAGCGCTTTGTGAGCTCTGGGAACTGTTTCATTTACTGCCCTGAAGTTACGCTTTGCCTGGCCTGGTAGAGACCTCCAGAATTCTGCTGTGCTCTGTGTGAGACAGCCTTCCCTGCAGCGCTGTCTGCAAAGTGCCTCCAGGAAGATGATGTGGCTTACCTTGTTTGTTTTTATTCTCTAGGGATCACGGTTCTGCCCTGCCTGTTTTCCAACATATGAACACTATTGCTTTCTATAGTGTCTCTAGTTTTGTTGTTGTTTATGGCTAAAGGGTAAGTCTCATTCTAGTTATCCTATCGTAGTCTCAGAACAGCACTTTAAAACATTTTGAACCATAATACCTTCCATGGGGCATATACTCTCCAGGTAACCTAGGTTTTGTAGAATGGGTATGATTTTGGTTAGTGTAACCTTGATAGGAAGTCAAGAGCAAGGTTACAAAAGTAGAAAAAGAATTTCTAATCTGACAGGAAGGGAAGATTCATGCTGAGAACGGTGAGGGGAAAGCAGGAAGCCAGATTTTGAAAAGGCCTTGAAATAGAGCCAGGTGGGTTGTTTTTGAGTGTTGTTTTGTTCTCTTGCTTTTGGGTTGAGGGTGAAGTGCAGTGGAACGGGTTTTATCATCTGAACATCTTGATCATGGCAGTGTTTGGGAAAATTGTTCAGATAGTGTTAGGAGAGATAAAATGAATGTGGGGAAGGCGAGGCTTTGCAGTGGTGCCAAAGTCAGACTAGGGAGTTCTTCGTCTTGTTACCTCCATGAAAATCTGTCCTAGTATGAATCTAGGCACCCCAGTCCTCCGGAGAATCCTGGGCAAGGCAAATGAAACTCTGACTACAGAAACGTTGATAGAAAATGCCCTTGCACACATAGCTGTAGTTAGGAACTTTTCTGTTTGCTACACATATGGTACAAAAGTGTAGCAGAAAATTATAAGACAATTCGTGAATCAGAAACACAAATTATAATAGGGAAAATCACATTTCCAGAGTTTAATTAGTGTCATGGTTTCCTTTGGGACTTATTTATTTCTGTTCCATTTATTATGTTCTTTCTTTCAGATCAATTTCCAAATGTTCTAAGTTCCTGTAAGTTTAACTTGATGTGTAATAAACAAAAGTTCATTTGTTAACTCCAAAAAATATATATATATAGTTCTGAACATTAAATTTAATGCAAGTAAGTAGAATTATCTGACAAAATTGAGAACAAGAAGTGGAGAAAGCAGTAGGTCTGCGGTAACAAAGGATCACACACTGGGGTTTGGGGGTGGGAGCTAAAACAACAGTGATGATCTCACAGCCATGGAGGCTGGAGGTCCAAAATCGAGGTGTCAGCAAGGTTGTCCTTCTGAGGACCATGAGGAAAGGAACCACTCCTGGCCTCTCTCCTTGGCTCGCAGATGGCTGTCTTCTCCCTGTGGCTCCCTCCCCTCTATGCATGTCTCTATCCAAATCTCCCCTTTTTATAAGGACATCAGTTATTTTGGATTAGGGCCCACCTTAACAAACTCCTTTTAATTTGACTACTTCACGAAAGACTATCTCCAAACAAGGTCACGCTCTGAGGTAGGGCTTAGGACTCCAAGGCATCTTTTGGGGGTGGGAGGGGAGCAGTTCAAATGGTAACACTTGTCTTGTGGTCGTATAACTCCAGTATTCACACGGCCTTCTCCTTCATGTGTGTCTATGTCCAAATTTCTTCTTTTTATCAGGACACTAGTCGTACTGAATTAGGGGCCCACCCTTCTCCAGTAATGACCTCATCTTAACTAATTACATCTGCAATGACCCTGTTTCTAAATAAGGTCACGTTCTGAGGTGCTACAGGCTAGGACCTGTGCACTTGAACCCTAAGCTCGATCACCAGCCCTTATGTTTCTGTTTGGATGAACACATCTCTGATGACACCACAGTCTTTGACCACATTAATCATCAAATTCAGCTTTTCTCAATCTTCCTTTTTTTAATTGGAAAAGTTTTAAAAATATTGCTTTAAAAAATTCAAACACTAGAGAAGAAGAGTGAAGAGTTATTTTCCGAGCTCCCCCCACCTCAAGCCTCATCTCGTAAACTATTAACAGTTGATTGTTATCCTTGCTGATATTTTCTATACTGTCTTCCTTCCACAGTTTGTTCTAAGTGGGATTTCTTATGCACACTGTCTTATAGCTCACTTTTTCAACTTAACAAGTCTATAAAATTGCCCACATCAGTAAAACTGATTTAAATCATTTTTTAAAGCAGCAGCAAATAATCTTGACTTGTTAACTAGAGTAGCGAGATCTCGAGGATGTGACCACGAGATGGCACTAGCGCACAACCACCTTTATTGGGAGTCACTCCGACAGATTTGCATGGGGGCGGGGAAAGCCTCTCAGCGCTGACCCCTCCCAAAGGCAGGGTGGAGCCACTCTCCTGCAGGGTAGTGGTGTGGGCATCAGAGAGGGGAGACCCTAGGCCCAGGTAACTCCGACGAGCCGCAGTGGCTTGGGGTCTTTCACAGCCCCAGGGTTGATCTCGCCTACGGGTAGCTTATGCTGGGTGATGTTTCACAGGGTGTGCAAAGCAGGGAGACTCTAAATGGCAAAACATCTGCTCTTTGGAGCTATATTTCAAATAATCGGATGTGTAAAAGTTTGATTTTGGCACCAATCAGGCTTTTGAGTTACTGGGTCCCAGCCTGCTGTGAGGAAGAAAACACGATACAACTTTATAGGGCACCACCTTTAACTCTTTTGTATAACAACTAGCTCCCTACTGAAAGACATTTTACAGTTTCTCCGCCGCAAAAAAATTGTCACAGATGGTTCAAAAGAAAACTTACCAACCAATTTACATCATATATGACAAAAGGCTAATTTTATTAATGTAATCAGGATGCCTAACAATAAGTAGGATAAAATGGTAAAGAAGCACAGGCTCCTCGAAAACAACCCTGAAAAATGACAGCAGCAGGAAGGAATTGGCTGTTAGAAGTAAGATTACAACTGTGAACCCCCTAGGAAGATGGGAACTGGTGACTCATGGTGGGAGGCAGTGGCCTGGGAGGAGGATGTCTGTCCGAGGATCTGGAGAGGTTGTTAACTTGAGCTCTTGTCTCTCTTCCTTACCTTAGGGATGGGGAGTATCACTGGTGTCCCAGTGGTGTGAGGCACTAGCACAGGAGATGGGGCCCAGCTAAATAAGGAGAGACGGAAACAGGCACAGGACGACAGCTGCCCTCGGGCTCTCAGCCTCCTGCTCTCCTGTCAGCAGAAATACTCTGGTCCCTGGAGTCTCTCCTCTGTGATTTCACCCTCCGTGTTCCCAAACTTTCCAAGACTGACACAGTTGAGGGTGTGACTTTCGGCATGTCCCCAGTACACATTACAGGACAAGAGAGCTGACTCCGTCAGTAAAATGTGATGCTACAGGTTCAAGGAAAATACACACCTGAGGAGTACGGCTCCTCGAACAGAAAGTTAAAAAATAATGAAATTGAACAACACATGCCACTTTAAGCAGAGTTATTGGAACAGATGAACCAATAGTTTCAAATGAGTACAATACATGTTCAAGAGTTGAAGAAGAATATGGTAATAAAGCAAAGTGATAAACTCTTCTAGAAACAAGTGATATATGATATATATCTGTTAAAAGTAAGGTAGTTAAAATGAAGATACAAGGGATATCTAGCAGGATGATTACATGAAAGAATAAAAGGATAAACTGGGAGATGAAATTAGGAGTAAGCCAAGGGGCAGCAGAAATAAAGAGACAGAAAATACAGGAGAAAGGCTAAAAGATTGGGAGAACAGAATTATCGATACCCAGATAATACAAATCCCCAAAAGGAATTGAGAGGCCGTGAGTATCAGGACACGTAAGGAAATACCAATACCTAGACACGCGATAGTAAAACTGCAGAAGAGCAAAGGCAAGAGAAATTTTATGAAAAGATTCCACACAAAAAGTAAACCACCCACAAAGGAACAACAATTAGCCCAAAGTGAGACTTCTCAACAGTAAAACTGGATGCAAAAGACAATGGAGTAATAACATTTGTGCTAAAATTTTTTTAACACTTCTTCCTGTGAAGTATAGCCTACAAACATAGAAGTGCATAAACCATAAGTGTGACACATGAAGAAAAATTATAAAGTAAACAGCAAGGTAACCACCACTCAGGTTAAGAATATCACTGGCCACTTAAGAAAGTATATCTAGAAAATGTAGCTCATTTTGCCTGTTTTTGAACATTATAAATGAACTTTACAAATGAGCTTATACTGTATGCATTCTTTTGTCTATTACTCCTTTTATATTATGATTAAAAATTAATGTTTACCATCAGTGTAGTTTGTTAATTTCATTGCTGTATAGAATTTATCACACTTTTCTATTTTTGTTGACGAACAATTAGGTTTTCTCTAGTTTGGGCTATTACAAACAGTACTGTTAGGAATGTTCTCGTGTATGTATCCTGAGAGACATGGGCTGGAGTTCCTAGGGTATGTGTCCGGGAATGCCACTGCTGGATTAGAGGATGTACACATTTCAACTTTTCAGATAATGCCAGAATGGTTTCCCAAAGTGGATAAACAAACAGAAGCTTGCTCTTTGAGGTCAGGAATAAGACAATGATATCTACTATCACTAGTACCAATCCACATTTTTATCATATTAAAGAGTAGTGTTCTATTCCTATTTACATGTATTTATAAAATCTAAAAAATCTGTGTTTGTAATTTTAACATGGGAAGATATCTAGTAGCGTTTTTAGAGATGATGGAAATATTCAAGTTTTCTATTCCTCTGTCAGTTGTATAGGTTATATTTTTTTAAGAATTTGGCTATTTTATTTAAATTTATTTGGTCATAATATCCTCTTAACGCTTGCATCATCTGAAGTGATATCACCTGTTTCAATTCCAGTATTGGTTAATTGGGTCTACTCTAAAGTTTTTGAGTGGTCCTGCAGGAATGTATCAATTTTATCATTCTTTAAAAGGAACCAAAGTTTTACTTTCCTGTTCTCAATTATGTATTTTTTCAATCTCAATAATTTCTGGTCTTCACTCTCTTCCACCTTCTGTTCTGAATTTCCCTTATTGTTCCTTTCCCGGCCTCTCAGTGTGGATTAGCTCATTAATATTCAGCTGTTCTCTTTCCTAACATTTATGTTGAGGCGCTAATACATACACTAAAGGACCCGGTTGCTGCCTCGGATGTATCTCACAAATCTGTATATGTATTTTTGTTATCATTTCAGCCCCAAATATTTTCCAATTCCCGTATGATTTCTTCTTTAACTCACGACTTATTTGAAAGTGTAATTCTTAATTTCTAATTATATGGGAATTGTCCAGCTATCTTCTTCTTGTTGATTTCTAGTCTAACTGCACAGTGGTTAGAGAACACATTCTGTAGGATTTCAGTCCTTTCACATTTGTCTGGATTTGCTTTCTGGCCCAAAATATGATCATTTTTGATAACTATTCCATATATGTTGGAAAACACATGTATTCTTTCTTGCAAGCACTGGAAGCAGCATTCTATGAGACCCATTAGGTCAAATTGTGTTGGTGGTCTAGTCTTCCAAATCATTGTAAATATTTTATCAGCTTGTTCTATTAATTACTGAAAAAGGTAATTTTCCTCCAAAGCTGTTTGTTTTCTACCATTATTTGAAATTTTATCAGTTTTTCCACTATATACTTGGGGCTATATTACTAGGTGAATATAAGTATATAAATTTAAAATGGAACCTTTTTATCTTTATGAAGTGACCTCTTCTAACTACCATAATACTTTTTGACTTACAGTCTATCTTCTATAACATTAATATGTCTGTACTTTTGGTATTTGTTTAGTATACCTCTTTCCATCTTTGACTTTTAATTTTCCTGTTTCCTTATGTTTCAGATGTGTCTCAATAAACAGAACACAGTTGTATGTTTTAAATCCAATGTGAAATATTCACTTTTTAAATTGCAGGCAGTTAGTCCATAATTATTGTTATATGGATTTAAATCTACCACCATATTTTTAAAATTTTCCCTACAGTCCTATGTTTCTTTTTTTTTTATTTCATTGCTTTGAGTTATCTGAATATTTTATCATTTCATTTTCTCTACTTGTTTGTATCCTATTCAAAGTCGTATACCCTGTTTTCTGTTCTTTTAGTGGTTACCCTAGAAAGTATTCCTGTATTATTATATCAGTATCTAATGTTAATCAATACTTTACCCCTACACATGCACACACAGACACACACACACACATATGCCTTAGTATGTTTGTGAAAGCACAGGGAAACATCTCTAAAGATATCTCCCAACTCTCTACTGGGTGGCAGGGTGCAGGGGTGTGATATTGGGGGGGAGAAGTAGGAGGCTTCATTCTGCTTTTCACTGTGGTACATGTACACACTAAATTATGACCAAATATTAGTCTTCACTATTGTACTTTATATATATATAGTGTATTACTGTACTCTTACTTTGTATAACTCATTCTTGCATTTGCTACAGTGTATTTTGAACATGGTGCCTTGCCCATAATCAATATTATTTAGGGGTTGAGTCTGAATGGGGAAAATACAAAATCTTTTATTTTCAAACCCAAATTAAAATGAAAAAAAAAATGAAGATACATGGTTTGTTGGATTGTTGGCAATTTGAAATTAAGAATGGGGTAGGAGCAGGTAGAGAATTTTGTGCTCGGTAGAGCAATTAGTAACAGCTGAAATAGCCAGAACAAGAATTTAATGCTTACTGGATTTGCAGTAACATAGAACTCAGGATGATGACTTGCAGTGGGCCGGATTTCGGAAACTGGGTAGAGTGGGTGTTAAGTTGGCTTCACAGGAAACGGTTATCGTATAGAAGTAGGGTGCAAATGTTACGGATTAACCAGAGTTCTCAACAGAGTAGTGCCTCCAGAGTAGATACTACAAGGGTGCCCCCCTTCATTGTGTAGATTCACACAGAATGCACTTTCACACACTTCAAAGCCTTGCCCCTAGATTCAGGGATCTTGTGGTCACCCATTCTTGTTTACAATTTAATCTAGTTTTCAGTGGCTATAGTTGTTGATTAAATTCATGCACCTGCACACATATACCCCACTTCTCCCTACCTGTAGCTCCTTGTCATGCCTGGTTTTCTCCTTTCATTCAGGTGACAAGATTCTCCCCTTGACCAAACTCTACTCAGTTTCCTCTGAACTCTTTTTTCAAGTAGGCCTGGAATTTTGGATTGCCTGTTCGTATCTGATTGTTCAATTTTAGCAGGAAAGTCGGTTTAGCCAGAGTCCCCCATCTTCCACATCTGGTCAACCTCCATGTCTGTAACTCATCAGATTCCGGGTCATTCACCATCTTCCAGGTGATGTCTGATCACACCAGCCTGCCTATTCCGAGAGTCCTGTTAGGTTGGTGTAGCCAGAATGCCCCGTTACCCTTAATGTTTCCTCTTAGTAATTTTCCATCCACTACCCGCCACCCTGCTCCTGGGCTATAAATTCCCTCCTGTCCCCGTATATTCCGAGTGGAGCCCGTATCTCTCCCCACTGCGGTGATCCTTATACAGATTGAGGAGGAACCCCTTGAATAAAGTCTGCCTTACCTTTCCTTCAATTTTTTGCCTTTAACGTAGGTCTCTGCTCAACCCTTAACTTCAAAAGCGGATTCATAGACCAGCACGTGTGAAACAGCTTTCCTGCCTACCCTTCCAGCTTTGTTTTTCAGAACAGTATGGTACTGGAAACAATATTAATTAGGTGTTTTTTTTTCACATGTCGCCTTGGAATATGAGCTGAGCTAGGGCAGGAATATCGTCGGCGTATTCCCAAGGCCTGGCACACAGTAGGAGATCATTCAGTGTTTGCTGAACGAATATATTGTCCACGGAATCCTCCCAAGTACAGATGGAACGAAGACTCACACATCGTGAGAACAACACAGAAAAACCGGGTGGGAAGGAGCCTCGAGTGGGCAGAGGGGGCCTTCACGGGTGAGGAAACAGCCTCGGGGGAACTTCGCTCAGGCGGCCCGGAGGCGCGGAGGGCAGGCCTGCGCCCGGGGGACGCGGCGGCCCTGGGCGCCACCGGCAGCGGGCGGCGTGCGCGAGGCCGGAGCCCGGTGCCGCCACGTCCGAAGGGGCTGCGCGGCCCGGGAGCTGCGCGCCGGGCAGACGCCCGAGACCCCGCGGGGCCGGGCCGCCACCGCCGGGAGCGGCGAGCCCAGGTCGCTGCCTCACGCCCGGCGCCGCCCCGTTCACCCTTGGCCCCAAGCTCCGCCACCCCGCCCACGGCGCCCGGCGAGCACGCGGGGAGCCTGTCTGCGCGGCGGGGGCGTGAGAGTCCGCCACGGCCCACAAAGGTGAGGTCTTGTTTCCGGGGACGTTTTAGGGAAGAACACTCGTCCCGCCCCCTGCTGGTCAGGTGAGCCCGGCTTCTTCCGCTCCTCGTGGATTTGGCCGGAGTCGCCTCGTGAGCTGTTGCCGCTGCCGACTCTGAGGTCTCGCCGTGTGGGCTCGGAGGTCCGGAGGTCCCAGGCCGCGAGGACATCACCATGGTGGGTCCCACCCGTTCCTGGAAGGCTCCAGTCGGCGGCGGGGAGGGCGGGCCGGCGTCGGGCCGCTGGGAGCGGGGTGCGGAGGGAGAACGGTGGGCGGTGCGCGGGCTGCGGTGCAGGCACGGGTTCCGGGCCGGGTCCTGCAGGGCTCTTAGGGCGCCTGCCGCTGCCCCCAGCCCGCGGGGAATCCGCGGGTCTCCGTGTACTCGCTCCTCAGCGGTGTAGGAGCGGGGGGCGGACGGGGCGCGTCGGGGACGGCGTAGTCGCCGGTCCTCGCGGCCGCTCACCACCCCTCAGTGTCCTACACCCGCCCCACACCCTGCCTCCACGCCCCTCATCCCCTCCGTCGCACTGACACTTGGTTTTTATTAAAAATGCAGTGGATGCAGAAGAGCGCTTATGTAGCACGTTTAAGTATAAACCGTATAAGGAACTCTCGTTTATCCGTTTTTCACTTTAAGAACACTTCTGTGTTCACCTTGAACCTGTATTTCCAGGAGCCACTCAGAGGTAAACAGTATCTAAATTATGCTTGCTTGTTTTTATATTTACTCCTTATGTTTATATTACAAAACTGCTATTTTTTTCCTTTTTGCTTCTGTTGTTGAGAATAATTCTTGAATGGGAATATGTTTCGTAAATAGTCACTCTTCAATTAGTTTCTAACGAAAACACCACCATAAAGTTTATAATCTGGTAATAAGTTGTGATACTCTGGTCTCAGTGCCATTAGTCCCCTTTCTCTGTCACTTTCCATTTTCTCTTTTTCATTGTATTCTTATTTTTCATGTCTGTCTACAGTCTTTTTGCTTTAGATTTTATATACGTTTGTGTAAATTAAATCTTTTTATTTATCAGTATGTGCGGTGGCCAGCTCTTTATAATTTTCTTTTCTAGGCTTTTCTAGAAAACCTTGGCTCCCTTGTCTGGACTTCCAATTCTGTTTTATTTGTCTCTGTTTCTGTTTTTATGCCTGTAAGCGTAGTAAGTATTAAAGCGATTACCTGCTAGTAAAAACTGGTTTCTGAGAGTTAGTAAAACTAAAGAAAAACATTAATGAAAATCTACTTAGTATACCAGCTTTGGGGATAATGTTACATGTGCATGGTTTAAAAAAAAAAAAAAGAGTAAAATGTCGTCCGTGATATGTGTGTTAATTTCCTTTTACTGCTGTGAAAAATTAATACAAATTTAATGGCTTGAAACAACACAGATTCATTCTCTTATATTCCTGGAGATCAGAAGTCCAGAAATGAGCCTTACTGAGCTAGAATCAAGGTGTAGGTGGGGCTGTCTTCCTTCAGGATGCTCTAGTGGAGAATCTCGTCCCTTTTTCCAGTTTCTAGAGGTTGGCTCTTGGCCTTCCTTCTCTTCAAAGCTATCAGTGTAACATCTTCAAATCTGCCTGAAGAGAAGGGCACATCTCTTTCTCTTGACAGTGATCCTTCTGCCTCCCTCTTATAAAGATCCTTGCAATTATTTTGGGCCCTTGTGGATAATCCAGGATAATCTCCCCATCTCAGGATCTTCGATGGCATCTGTACAGTCCTTTTTGCCATGTGTGGTAACACATTCATGGGTGTGGGGGAATTAGAGCATGGTCATCTTTGGGAGGGACGGCATTCTACCTACACCAAAAAGTAGGTCTGCCTCCAACTGTGTTACCTAATTCCCTAGCTCAGTTGAGAAACAACTACTGTTACAACACAGTTTCTTAGATAACCATTCAGATATTTCATATGAATGTGCCAATATATATGTCCTCTGACCTCCCTCTTTTTATAGAAGCAGTATGCTAGACACGCTCCTAATGCCCCTTGCTTTTTTTCTTCTACCTGATCTTAGACATCAGTCTACGTGAGTACACATAGATCTACCTCTTGCTTTTTTAACAGCTGACATCCTATTGTTAGCTTTTACTGTAATTTATTTACCAGGTCTCTGATGGACAGTTAAGCTGTTTCCATCCTTTTGCTATTACAAACACTGCTGCATTGATTATTATTTGTTTTGTACATGTGTAAATATGTCTGTAGACTAAATTAATAGAAGTAGGATTCCTTGATCAAAAGATGTGCAGTTTTTATTTTGATAAGAACTATCAAATCACCTTCCAGAAGATTGTACCAACTTACATCCCGCTTATTAGTGACACTGCTAACTCACCCACAGTGTCACTAATGCAGTGTGAGTAAATAATCTTTAAAAATCTTTTTTATACATTAAAAATTATAGTTTATTGAAGTTTTAATATACATTTCTTTTAAGGTAGAGCACACATCTTTTCAAAACTTAAAAGGCATTTATCTATACTCTTTCTTGTGACCTGTTTTTATTTTAGGTTACTAATCTTTTCCTCATTGATTTCATAATGGTGCGTGTTACGTTGTAGGTGCTTATTAAATATCTGTGCATCTGAGCTTAGCCCTAGCCCCTTTTCTTATTCTACTGAAGAGACTCTTATCTCTGTGGCTTTAAGGTACCTCCTTTAACCCCACGTTATCCCAAATTTGTATCTTCAGCCCAGACCTGTTTTCTAGGTGCCAGACTCATAACTTTATTTACTTAGTTTACATCTCTACTTAGCAGTCTCCAGGGCATCTTAAACCAGTGGCTGAAAGTGGGTTCTTGATGCCCCCTGTCTCCATGTGCCAATTCCTGTCTTAGTCAGTGGGAGTTCTGACCACTTGGTTGCTTTGTTGCAAACGTGGGAGTCATACTGGACTCTTCCCTTTCCCTCACCGTCCATAGTCAGTCCTGTCATTCTGTCTTCAAAATGCATTTCATACCTTGCCATTTGTCTCCATCTTCACTGTCACCCTGGTTGTGCCACTCAACTGTCATCTTTTTCTTAATGACCTCAATACTTCAGTAGTCTTGCTTCTTACTGTATCTCTGTCCAAATTGTCCTATATACAGCAGCTCGCATTATTCTTAAAAAAACAAGTAGGTCTCAAGTCCTCGGGGAGTCTCTTCCTGATTTCCCAAAGTTAGGCACGCCTATTATATGGTGGCCATTTTCTGGCCAGCACTTACTAAGTTATGTAGTTATTCATGAGATAACTAGATTGTAAATTACGTAGTTAGGATATAACTAGACTGTAAGCAAGTCCATGTCTGTTTTTAATCCTGGAACCTCACTGCCTATTTTAATATATGGTAGTGTGTGCTCAGTAAGTTTGTGGGTTTTTGTTTTTTTTGGTCAGTGAACATTAGTATAAGATAGAGGTGTAAAGAGTGGTAGCAGAAGAATGGGAGAAATGGTTAATTATGACTAGATATCGATGGGTAAGTCAGGAATAACATAAAGTTGAGCCTGATGTTAGATTTTTGCATGAAAGGTAAAGTCGGCATTAGAGAATTATTAAGATATTTTCTTAATGTTAAGGAGAGTATTGTTTGTGAGCCTTTAAAAATTATTTTTATATGAGGTATTTCACACGATTTTAAAGAACTTTATAAAATATTTTTTACTCATAGTAGCTCAATGTACAGTATACAGTAAAATATTCACTTGGGTCAACACACCACTCTCTTTTCTTTCCTTCTAACTGTTATTTTCAACCCAGTAGAACATGTTTGTAGTCTTCAGGGAGCTGCAATGTAGGAGATAAGCACACGTGTGGAATTAAATGACTGGTCAGTGCAGTACGTTAAGTGCTATGGGAGAAATGCTACCCAGAGAGAAAGGATACTGAGATGTGAAATGGTTACATATTTGTGGATGTCTTCACAAATATGTGAACTGGAAATGGTCCTTGAAAATTGAATGGGATTTAGCAAGGCTTATGTGGAGAACAGTTAAGTTCCTTTCTGGATGCTCTAACTATGTATTTGTCATTGACACTTGTCCTTGGCATCAAATTTATCTGTTAAGCAAAGGAAATGCCCTAGGGTTCTTCAGGGTAGAGTGCCTGCAAAAAAATGGTGCAGGTTCTGTTAATTAGTTCATTACATTCCTGTTATGTCTTCGATGTTAAGTGACTTAGTATATCATATTCTAGAATTTATTTTGTGCTTTAGGGTATTTGGAGTTTAAGGTATTATATACTGTAAGCTTTCTCAGTTGTAGGCATGGCTTTACTCCTCTTCATTTTTTTTTTTAAGTATTCATATACCTTTGTGTACCTTAAGTGTGTTTGGTGAAATGATCATTCTTCTAGGTTTCTAGTTGAATTGGGCAGTCTAAATGACACTTTTGTTTCTAGTTGAGCCTAGATTCTTTGATGGCTTTGATACTATTTTAGGAAAAGTTCCATTTTGTTATTTATGATTTTAACAGGAATATTTAAAGCATATTGCTCCTGAAATACCTCTCTTTGTTGCGGTGTTGTTTGAATAAACTACTTGTGTGTTTTCTTTGTTACTCTGAAGTATGAATCCAAAGACTAGTTTATAATGAATTTTCTGAAGTAATCACTAAAGATTGTATGTAAGAGAGACTTTTAATATCAGTTTTCTTAACTGGAATATTTCTGTGGTGCCAGAAACTTTCGAAAGTTTCTGTTATTCAGAGTAGTCTGTGATGCTTATGAAAAAAATGTATTTTTGTTGTATCTTTGAGAGTTTAATTTGGTGCTTTTTGAAACATAAAATACTGAGTTTTAATTGAAAATACACCTTAAATCCCTCTCCCCCCACTTTTGTTATATGTTTACATTCTGTACATTTTTATGAATTGTCACGTTTTACAAAATAAATTGGGACAATCCCTGATTGATGGAGATTAATTGCTTTTTAATTAAGAGATACTTAGCTTGAGTAGACCGTAATTAATAGATTAATTTTCATTGATAGGGTTTTACTTCACTTTTCCCCTGTTGAAGTATTTTGTTGGTTTTTATTATTATTATTATTTTTTTTGCTGTACGCGGGCCTCTCACTGCTGTGGCCTCTCCCGTTGCGGAGCACAGGCTCCGGACGCGCAGGCTCAGCGGCCACGGCTCACGGGCCCAGCCGCTTCGCGGCGCGCGGTGTCTTCCCAGACCAGGGCACGAACCCGTGTCCCCTGCATCGGCAGGCGGACTCTCAACCACTGCGCCACCAGGGAAGCCCCGGTTTTTATTTTTTAAAGTAATATATTGAAACATAAAATTGTTTTGAAATTTAATATTTTATGATACATGTTTCTGTGCCTTATTATATATTTATAACATGCCTTGAGGCAACCTTTTCATGAATAAATTATAATAAGAAATCATAGTCTACTGTTGAGTCAGAATATAAGTTCAGTTTTTTTGTATTTTCTTTGTACTAAGTCTTGGAGGTTCTTTAATTGAGATCTAAAGCTGTGCAGACATTTTTATACTCCAACGGTATCAGTATTTCTTGTTCTAAAGAAGGTTTTTAAATCTTTAAAGGAAATTTTTTTAGACTTGGACATACTGCTGAAACGTTACACAGCTCTGTAACTTAAGTTTTACAGCTTCAGAAACCATCTTTTTTTCTTGAGATTTTTGTGACCTTGTTTCATTTTTTAAAGCATTTTATTTGTTGGAATAAAGATATCTTTTCAAAGAGATCTTTGCTTTATTTTTTGGTCTTGCATTAGTTATCTCTTTAACATGCTATCCCACAATTTATCAACTTAAATGGGATGTGCTAATTTCGAGATGGCTTATATTATTTCCTCTGTTCCTGATCTCCTGTGAGCCCAAGTTTGATTTGCTTTATTCACTGCCCAGTGTTCCACGTGCAGCTTCTGCAGTCGGGCTTGCATTAACATCCTGTGTTCCTTCTGCCCTCTTGCACCTTTCTTAACTTTGATGCACATTTCCAACCATGAGTCTTCTCGCTATCTGCGTTCTTTGTATCTGCTTTGAAGCTGAACAGTTGAAGAGCTGGTTCATTGACTCTGTGCCTTTCTTTCTGTTCTTACGTTAATGGAGGATAGTTCTGAATACAGTTGACCCTTGAACAATGCAAGGTTAGGGGCACTGATCCTCCATACAGTCAAAAATCTGCATATAATTTATAGTCGGCCCTCCATATATGCAGTTCCTCCATAACCGTGGATCATGTAGCACTGCAGTATTTACTGTGGGGAAAAAAATCAATCTGTGTTTAAGTGGACCCATGCATTTCAAACCGATGTTCAAGGGTCAACTGTATGTATATCATTTCTGTTAGGAGCATGGAAACAAAGACTTTGAGTCTGGCGTTTCTCCTGATTCGTAGTGTAGTATTTCTGACTCACAGTATTTCTGTTATATTACTGTTTTAAATTTTTATTTCTAAAGAAAATTTTTTGAGAGAAGTCATTTATGTATCTGACTGTGTGTGCCATATGTTTCTCTACATTTTAGCCTAAAGCACCAAAGGGAAAAAGTGTAGGACAAGAAAAAAAAGTCATCCATCCATACAGTAGAAAAGCGGCTCAAATTACGAGAGAGGCCCACAAACAAGAAAAAAAGGAAAAGTAAGTGTCTTCATTGTTTGTATTATGCATTGGTGAAAAGCCCTTTTATATATTTATTCCTAATCAGTATTCCCTTTCTCTTCCTTTAATAAATGTTTAAGTATGTTCTGTGCACTAAGGTAAAACAGTGAATGAGGATTCAGCTCTTAAAGCTTACCTAAAACAGATATATAAATATAAATGGGTTGTGATGCGGGCAGTGAAGAAAAATTTTAAAGGATTATGGGATACAGAGTGAGGGAGAGGTTCTGTTTTACGTAAGACAGTCGTGGAAGGCTTCTCTGAAGACCTTACATTTGAGCAGAGAGCTGAAAGGTGTGAGGCAGTGAGCCATGCAGACATATATTAGGCAAGTAGGTTAAAGTGCCCATTAGATGTGGAAGACAAGAGATAGAATGGGCAGTTGAGTGTCCTGGGTCTGGGGCTCAGAGGATAGGTTAGGGATGTAGACACAGATTTGGGAGCCATCAGTGTCTAGCTGGAACTCGAAGTCATTAGACTGGATAAGATCACCTACCAATTAAATGAAGATAAGAGAGAGAGAGGAGCGTCAAGGATTGAGTCCAGAGGCCCCTACCATTCAGAAGTTGGAGAAATGGGGAGGCTCTGACAAGCAAGCCTGAGAAAGAGGGAAAAAAAGATAGCGTTTCAAAGAGAAAACACTGATCAACCTGTGTCATTTGTTGGATTAACGCTGAGAATTGATTTAGTAATTTGATTTAGTAAAATGGAGAGCACTGTATATATATGTGTTTTCTTGCATTGTTTTCTTAGTTGTTGCTCTGGAAATTTCAATTCACATCTTAAAACTGAAAACAACCTAGTTCAGGTTAATGTGAAGTTAATTTCAATGCTATAGAAAAAACTTGCTCCACTATAGCTCCATGACCCCTTTCTTTGTACTATTATTGTCATATAAGTTACATCTTTATATACCGTAAGCTTATAATTTCATAATTATCATTTTTATGCAGTTATCATAAGTTAGGACAAGAAAAGTGTTACAAACAAAAATACATTTATACTGTCTTTTCTATTTATTTACCTATGTAATTACCTTTTTTCATTGGTGCTCCTTATTTTTTCATGTGGATTCAAATTACTATTTACTGTCCTTTCATTTTGGCCAGAAGGACTCCCTTTAGTGTTTCTCATAAGGCAGGTCTGAAAATGACAAGATTCTCTCATTTTTGTTTATCCGAGAACGTCTTTAATTTTTCTTTCATTTCTGTAGACTGTGCTTCATTTTGCAGTTCCACTGTGTATAGAATTCTTGGTTCATAGTCTTCCTATTCAACACTTGGAAGTCACCCCTTGGCCTTTGGCCTCCAGGGTTCTGATTAGGAGTCAGCTGTTAATCTTATTGAGGATCCCTTGTATGTGATGAGCCACTTTTCTCCTGATCTTTCAAGATATCCTCCTTGACTGTCAGTAGTTTGACAATGATAAGCCTAGGTGTGGATCTCTGAGTTCATCCACCATGAAGTTTGTTAAGCTTCTGAGGCATGTAGGTTAATGTTTTTCATCGAATTGGGAAGTTTGGGGCCATTATTTTTTCAAATATCCTTTTGGTCCTCTCTCTCCTCTCCTGTGACTCCCATTATGCATATGTTGTATGTTTCTGAAAGTGTGTCCCCTTTCTGTTGCTCAGATCGGATAATTTCAACTGACTTGTTCTGATATTTGCTTGTCTTTGTCCATAGGTCCAACCCTCTGGACTGCCTCAGGAACAGTTTCTATTGTATGCTATTTTTAACCCCTGAGTATGGGCCCTACTTTCCTGTTTGTTCGTGGGTCTCCTAATTTTTTGTACTTTTTTGTTCAAAACTGGACATTTTAAGCAGTTTGACAATCTTGTTAATCAGACATGCCCTACCCCCAACCTCAGTCAGGTTTGCTGTTGTTGTGTTGTTGCTGTTTGCTTTGTGACTTTCCTGGACTAATTTTGTAAAGCCTTTTTGTTGTGTGTGGCCTTTGCAGTTTCTGTTGAGTTAGTGGTCAGCTAATGTTCGGACAGGGATTTCTTTAATTGCCTTTAACCAATGAGTCAGCCTTTATTGAGGGGCTATGTTAGTCTGTTGGATATGCTTTCAGTGCTCCAGTAGGCAGTTTATAGACTTCATTTCTCATTTGCACAGAGCCTCAGGGTTACCCAGAGGTGAGAGAGTAGGACCTTCTCAGATCCTCCTTTGGTACAAACACAGTCCTGAATGTACATATATCATTCTAGATTCCCAGGAGTATGTTGGAGCTAGCTTTTCAAAGCCCTCTATGGGCCTTCCATTCCTTAATTTTTCCTTTTAAATTTTTTTGGTCAGCCTTTTGTTAGCCCCCAACTGGTAATATCACTCAGGCAGGTGCTGTGTTAGAGAGCTGCTGCTGATTGTTTCTGAGAAGCAACCTGGGGATAGGGCTGCTTCCACAGAGTTAGCTCTGAGTTAGATGAACTAAAGTAATTCTGAGAACGGAGCTGTTCAGTCTGCTGCTGGTTGGGTCAGATGGTGACAACTCTCAAGATGAAGCTTTTGGGGAATTCCAAACCCAATCTGTTCTAGTGGCTGCTGGGAGGATGGCTTTTAACAACTACCGTAAGTTGCTAGTCTATTGGTTTTCAAGTCTACTGCAGAGCTGGGAAGAGGGGGATGGGATTAAAACACCACAGAGATTACTCTTCTTACTGAGATTGGGTCGTTTTTCTTGAGTAAATAAATGGACCTTGGATTGTTGTAAGACTGGTTAATTTTTATACTTTTGAAAAGGTTGATTTTGACCAGTTTTATCAGTGTTCTCTTGCTTTTATGGAGGAGTAGATTTTTTTAAGTTCTTATTCTGCCATTCTGAAAATTGGCCTATATTCTTGATGTGAAGAATTCATAGGAAAATTTTCTTCTTAGGAAAATTAAATATGTGTATGCTGCCCCTTCTTTTCTCCCCTTCCTATCCCTTAGCCACCCTTCTCTGATCAGCATCCCGCACTGTAGTTTGCCTATTTTCCCTCCGTCTGTGGGCTCTGAGAGTCCCCAGGAACTGCTATGGGATCAAATTTAAAAATTCCTTAAAATGAAGTTACGAAATCAAAATAGAAATCATCATTTAGATTATTTTAGAATAGCCTTAGCACTTTTTTGGGGGGGGTGGGGTTTGGAATATAAAGAGTACATCTTCATCTTATTTTATTTATTTATTTATTGGAGTAAAATTGCTTTACAATGTCGTGTTAGTTTCTGCTGTACAATGAAGTGAATCAACTATATGTATACATGTATCCCCTCCCTCTTGGACCTCCCTCCTCCCCTTCCACCAACATCTAGGTCATCACATAGCACCGAGCTGAGCTCCCTGTGCTATACAGCAGGTTCCGCTAGCTATCTGTTTTACAGATGGTAGTGTATTTATGTCAAACCTAATCTCCCAGTTCGTCCCACCCTCCCTTTCCCCTAATGTGTCCACATGTCCATTCTCTACGTCTCTGTCTCTATTCTTGCCCTACAGATAGGTTCACCTGTACCATTTTTCTAGAATCCACACATATGCGTTAATGTATGATATTTGTTTTTCTCTTTCTGGTTTACTTCACTCTCTATGACAGACTCTGGGTCCATCCACATCTCTACAAATGACCCAATTTCATTCCTATTTATGGCTGAGTAATATTCCATTGTATATATGTACCACATCTTCTTTATCCATTCATGTATCATTGGACATTTAGGTTGTTTCCATGTCCTGGCTATTGTAATTAGTGCTGCAGTGAACATTGGGGTACGTGTGTCCTTTTGAATTACGGTTTTCTCAGGGTATATTCCCAGTAGTGGGATTGCCTGGTCATATGGTAGTTCTATTTTTAGTTTTTAAGGAACCTTCATACTATTCTCCATAGTGGCTACATCAATTTACATTCCCACCAACAGTGCAAAAGGGTTCCCTTTTCTCCATACCCTCTCCAACATTTATTGCTTACAGAGTTTTTGATGATGGCCATTCTGACCGGTGTGAGGTGATAACCTCATTGTAGTTTTGATTTGCATTTCTCTAAATTAATTAGTGATGTTGAGCATCTTTTCATATGCATCTTGGCTGTCTGTATGTCTTCTTTGGTGAAATGTCTATTTAGGTCTTCCACCCATGTTTTAATTGGTTTTTTTTTTTTGATATTGAGCTCCGTGAGCTGTTTGTATATTGTGGAGATTAATCCTTTGTCCGTTGCTTCATTTGCAAATATTTTTTCGCAGCCTTAGCATTTTAATGAATGCTACATACATTCGCATACTAGCTGATAGAACCCAGCACTTTCATTGTTATATATTGATTCCTTGGCCAAGGCCAGTAGGGGTTAGCTGCTTTATAGTGATTTGGCTAGAAGTTTTCTTGAAAAGAATAGTCAAGTGCTGGGCTTCCCTGGTGGCGCAGCGGTTGAGAGTCCGCCTGCCGATGCAGGGGACGCGGGTATGTGCCCTGGTCCAGGAGGATCCCACATGCCGTGGAGTGGCTGGGCCCGTGAGCCATGGCCGCTGAGCCTGCGCGTCCGGAGCCTGTGCTCCGTGGCGGGAGAGGCCACAACAGTGAGAGGCCTGCGTACTGCAAAAAAAAACACAAAAAACAAAACAAAAAAAAGAATAGTCAAGTGCTATGATAGTATACTCGAATTTTCTTTCTTTTTTTGTAAGGGAGGGTCTTTTTTTGTAATTAAGGGTTATTAGAATAATATTGTTTTAAAACAGTAGTTTTCAAACATCAGTTATCTATGTATCACTTTCATGAATTTTTTGTTTTTTTAACATGTTTATTGGAGTATAATTGCTTTACATTGTTGTGTTAGTTTCTGCTGTATAATAAAGTGAATCAGCTTTACGTATACTTATATCCCCCTGTGCCCTCCCTCTTGCATCTTCCTCCCACCCTCCCTATACCACCCCTCTAGGTGGTCACAAAGCACTGAGCTGATCTCCCTGTGCTATGTGGCTGCTTCCCACTAGCTATCTGTTTTACATTTGGTAGTGTATATATGTCAGTGCTTCTCTCTCACTTCGTCCCAGCTTACCTTCCCCCCCCCGTGTCCTTAAGTCCCTTCTCTATGTCTGCGTCTTTATTCCTGTCCTGCCCCTAGGTTCTTCAGAACCATTTTTTTTTACATTCCATATATATGTGTTAGCATATTGTATTTGTTTTTCTCTATCTCACTTGCTTCACTCTGTATGACAGATTCTGCGTCCATCCACCTCACTACAAATAACTCAGCTTCATTCCTTTTTATAGCTGAGTAATATTCCATTGTATATATGTGCCACATCTTTATCCATTCATCTGTCGATGGACACTTAGGTTGCTTCCATGTCCTGGCTATTGTAAACAGAGCTGCAATGAACATTGTGGTACATGACTCTTTTTGAATTATGGTTTTCTCAGGGTATATGCCCAGTAGTGGGATTGCTGGGTCGTATGGTAGTTCTATTTTTAGTTATTTAAGGAGCCTCCGTACTGTTCTCCATAGTGGCTGTATCAGTTTACATTCCTACCAACAGTGCAAGAGGATTCTCTTATCTCCACACCCTCTCCAGCATTTATTGTTTCTAGATTTTTTGATGATGGTCATTCTGACCAGTGTGAGGTGATACCTCCTTGTAGTTTTCATTTGCATTTCTCTAATGATTAGTGATGTTGAGCATCCTTTCATGTGTTTGTTGGCAATCTATATATCTTCTTTGGAGAAATGTCTATTTAGGTCTTCAGCCCATTTTTGGATTGGGTTGTTTGTTATTTTGATATTGAGCTGCATGATCTGCTTGTAAATTTTGGAGATTAATCCTTTGTCAGTTGCTTCATTTGCAAATATTTTCTCCCATTCGGAGGGTTGTCTTTTCGTCTTGTTTAAGGTTTCTTTTGCTGTGCAAAAGCTTTTAAGTTTCATTAGGTCCCTTTTGTTTTTATTTCCATTTCTCTAGGAGGTGGGTCAAAAAGGATCTTGCTGTAATTTATGTCATAGAGTGTTCTGCCTATGTTTTCCTCTAAGAGGTTTATAGTGTCTGGCCTTACATTTAGGTCTTTAGTCCATTTTGAGTTTATTTTTTTGTATGGTGTTAGGGAGTGTTCTATTTTCATTCTTTCACATGTAGCTGTCCAGTTTTCCCAGCACCACTTATTAAAGAGGCTGTCTTTTCTCCATTTTATATTCTTGCCTCCTTTATCAAAGATAAGGTGACCATATGTGCATGGGTTTATCTCTGGGCTTTCTCTCCTGTTCTATTGATCTGTATTTCTGTTTTTGTGCCAGTACCATACTGTTTTGATTACTGTAGCTTTGTAGTATAGTCTGAAGTCAGGGAGGCTGATTCCTCCAACTGCATTTTTCTTTCTCAAGATTGCTTTGGCTATTTGGGGTCTTTTGTGTTTCTATACAAATTGTGAAATTTTTTGTTCTAGTTCTGTGAAAAATGCCAGTGGTAGTTTGATAGGTATTGCATTGAATCTGCAGATTACTTTGGGTAGTATAGTCATTTTCACAATGTTGATTTTTTCCTATCCAAACATGGTATATCTCTCCATATCGTTGTATCATCTTTAATTTCTTTCATCAGTGTTTTATATTTTTCTGCATATAGGTCTTTTGTCTCCTTAGGTAGGTTTATTCCTAGGTATTTTTTATTTTTCTTGCAGTGGTAAATGGGAGTGTTTTCTTAATTTCTCTTTCAGATTTTTCATCATTAGTGTATAGGAATGCAAGAGATTTGTGTGCGTTAATTTTGTATCCTGCTACTTGACCAAATTCACTGATTAGTTCTAGTAGTTTTCTGGTAGCATCTTTAGGATTTTCTATGTATAGTATCATGTCATCTGCCAACGGTGACAGTTTTACTTCTTTTCCGATTTTGGATTCCTTTTATTTCTTCTCTGATTGCTGTGGCTAAAACTTCCAAAACTATGTTGAATAATAGTGGTGAGAGTGGGCAACCTTGTCTTGTTCCTGATCTTAGTGGAAATGGTTTCATTTTTCACCATTGAGAACTATGTTGGCTGTGGGTTTATCATATATGGGCTTTATTATGTTGAGGTAAGTTCCCTCTATGCCTACTTTCTGCAGGGTTTTTATCATAAACGGGTGTTGAATTTTGTCAAAAGGTTTTTCTGCATCTATTGAGATTATCATATGTTTTTTTTCCTTCACTTTGTTAATATAGTGTATCACATTGATTGATTTGCGTATACTGAAGAATCCTTGAATTTCTAGGATAAACCCCACTTGATCATGGTGTATGATTCTTTTAATGTGCTGTTGGATTCTGTTTGCTAGTATTTTGTTGAGGATTTTTGCATCTATGTTCATCAGTGATATTGGCCTGTAGTTTTCTTTTTTTGTGTCATCTTTGTCTGGTTTTGGTATCAGGGTGATGGTGGCCTCGTAGAATGAGTTTGGGAGTGTTCCTCCTTTGGCTATATTTTGGAAGAGTTAGAGAAGGATAGGTGTTAGCTCTTCTCTAAACGTTTGATAGAATTCACCTGTGAAGCCATCGGGTCCTGGGCTTTTGTTTGTTGGAAGATTTTTAATCACAGGTTCGATTTCAGTGCTTGTGATTGGTCTGTTTATATTTTCTATTTCTTCCTGGTTCAGCCTCAGCAGGTTGTGCTTTTTTAAGAGTTTGTCCATTTCTTCCAGGTTGTCCATTTTATTGGCATATAGTTGCTTGTAGTAATCTCTCATGATCCTTTGTAATTCTGCAGTGTCAGTTGTTACTTCTTTTTCATTTCTAATTCTGTTGATTTGAGTTTTCTCCCTTTTTATCTTGATGAGTCTGGCTGATGGTTTGTCAATTTTGTTTGTTTCCACAAAGAACCAGCCTTTAGTTTTATTGATCTTTGTGGTTGTTTCCTTCACTTCTTTTCCTTTATTTCTGATCTGATCTTTATGATTTCTTTCCTTCTGCTAACTTTTGGGTGTTTTTGTTCTTCTTTCTCTGATTGCTTTAGGTGTAAGCTGAGGTTGTTTATTTGAGATTTTTCTTGTTTCTTGAGGTAGGATTGTATTGCTGTAAACTTCCCTCTTAGAACTGCTGTTGCTACATCCCATAGGTTTTGGGTCCTCGTGTTTTTTCATTGTCATTTGTTTCTAGGTATTTTGTTTGTTTGTTTGTTTTGCGGTACGCGGGCCTCTCACTGTTGTGGCCTCTCCTGTTGGCGGAGCACAGGCTCCGGACGCGCAGGCTCAGTGGCCATGTCTCACGGCCCCAGCCGCTCTGCGGCATGTGGGATCTTCCCGGACTGGGGCACGAACCCGTGTCCCCTGCCGTGACAGGCAGACTCTCAACCACTGCGCCACCAGGGAAGCCTAAATGTTTACAATTGTTACATTTTCTTCTTGGATTGATCCCTTGATCATTATGTAGTGTCCTTTTTTGTCTCTTGTAATAGTCTTTATTTTAAAGTCTATTTTGTCTGATATGAGAATGGCTACTCCAGCTTTCTTTTGATTTCCATTTGCATGGAATATGTATTACCATCCCCTCACTTTCAGTCTGTATGTGTCCCTAGATCTGAAGTGGGTCTCTTGTAGACAGCATATATATGGGTCTTGTTTTTGTATCCATTCAGCCAGTCTGTGTCTTTTGGTTGGAGTATTTAATCTGTTTACATTCAAGGTAATTATCGATATGTATGTTCCTAGTACCATTTTCTTAATTGTTTTGGGTTTGTTATTGTAGGTCTTTTCCTTCTTTTTTTTTTTCTGCCTAGACAAGTTTCTTTAACATTTGTTGTAAAGCTGGTTTGGTGGTGCTGCATTCTCTTAGCTTTTGCTTGTCAGTAAAGGTTTTAATTTCTACATCGCATCTGAATGAGATCCCTGCTAGGTAGAGTAATCTTGGTTGTAGGTTTTTCCCTTTCATCACTTTAAATATTTCCTGCCACTCCCTTCTCGCTTGCAGAGTTTCTGCTGAAAGATCAGCTGTTCTCCTTATAGGGATTGCCTTGTATGTTATTTGTTTTTCCCTTGCTGCTTTTAATATTTTTTCTTTGTATTTAATTTTTGATAGTTTGATTAGTGTTTTGGCGTTTCTCTCCTTGGATTTATCCTGTATGGGACTCTCTGTGCTTCCTGGACTTGATTGCCTGTTTCCTTTCCCATATTAGGGAAGTTTTCAACTATAATCTCTTCAGATATTTTCTCATTCCCTTTCTTTTTCTCTTCTTCTTCTGGGACCCCTATAATTCAAATGTTGGTGCATTTAATGTTGTCCCAGAGGTCTCTGAGACTGTCTTCAATTCTTTTCATTCTTTTTTCTTTATTCTGCTCTGCGGTTGTTAGTTTTACTATTTTATCTTCCAGGTCAGTTATCTGTTCTTTTGCCTCGGTTATTCTGCTGTTGATTCCTTCTAGAGAATTTTTAATTTCATTTATTGTGTTGTTCATCATTGTTTGTTTTCTCTTTAGTTCTAGGTCCTTGTTAAACATTTGTTGTATTTTCTCTGTTCTGTTTCCACAATTTTGGATCATCTTTACTATCATTACTCTGAATTCTTTTTCAGGTAGACTTCCTATTTCCTCTTGTTTGGTCTGGTGGGTTTTCACCTTGCTCCTTCATCTGCTGTGTGTTTTTCTGTCTTCTCATTTTGCTTAACTTACTCTGTTTAGGGTCTCCTTTTTGCAGCCTGCAGGTTCGTAGTTCCCATTGTTTTTGGTGTCTGCCCCCAGTGGCCAAGGTTGGTTCAGTTGGTTGTGTAGGCTTCCTTGTGGAGGGGACTGGTGCCTGTGTTCTGGTGGATGAGGCTGTATCTTGTCTTCCTGGTGGGCAGAACCCTGTCTGGTGGTGTGTTTTGGGGTGTCTGTGACCTTACTATGATTTTAGGCAGCCTCTCTGCTAATGGGTGGGGTTGTGTTCCTGTCTTGCTAGTTGTTTGGCGTAGGGTGCCCAGCACTGGAGCTTGCTGGTCATTGAGTGGAGCTGGATCTTAGCATTGAGACATAGATCTCTGGGAGAGCTCTTGCCAGTTGATATTATGTGGTGCTGGGAGGTCTCTTGTGGACCAGTGTCCTGAGCTTGGCTCTCCCATCTCCGAGGCTCAGGCCTGTCAGCTGGCTGGAGCACCAAGATCCTGTGAGCTACACAGCTTAGAGAAAGGGAGAGAAAAAAAAGAAAGAAAGGAAAAAAATAAGTAAAATAAATAAAATAAAGTTATTAAAATAAAAAAATAATATTAAAATAATAAAATTAATAAAATAATAAAAAGTAGAGCATCGAAACCAATAAACAAATCCACCAGCGATAACAAGTGCTAAAAACGAAACTAAGATAAAAACATAAAAATCAGAAACTGATCAGTCACTTACAGCAAACCCCAGGTCTACAGTTGCTCCCAAAGTCCACCTCCTCAATTTTGGGCTGATTCGTTTTCTATTCAGGTATTCCACAGATGCAAGGTACATCAAGTTGTTGGTGGAAATTTAATCTGCTGCTCCTGGGGCTGCTGGGAGAAATTTCCCTTTCTCTTTGTTGTTTGCACAGCTCCTGGGGTTCAGCTTTGGGTTTGGCCCCGCCTCTGCGTTTAAGCCGCCCTCTGGCATCTGTTCTTCGCTCAGACAGGAGGGGTTTAAAGGAGTGGCTGATTCGGGGGCTCTGGCTCACTCAGGCCTGGGAGAGGGAGGGGCAAGGAATGTGGGGTGAGCCTGTGGCAGCAGAGGCCAGGATGATGTTGCAACAGCCTGAGCTGTGCTGTGTTTTCTCTTGGGGAAGTTGTCCCTGGATCACGGGACCCTGGCTGTGGTAGGCTACACAGGCTCCCTGGAGGGGAGGTGTGGATAGTGACCTGTGCTTGCACACAGGCTTCTTGTCTGCGGCAGCAATCTTAGCGTCTTATGCCCGTTTCTGGTGTCCACACTGATAGCCGTGGCTGATGCCCATCTCTGGAGGTCACTTAGGCGGTGTTCTGAATCCCCTCTCCTCATGCACCCTGAAACAATGGTCTCTTGCCTCTTCGGCAGCTCCAGATATTTTCCCGGACTCCCTCCCGGCTAGCCGTGGCACACTAACCCCTTCAGGCTGTGTTCACGCAGCGAACCCCAGTCCTCTCCCTGGGATCTGACCTCCGAAGCCTGAGCCTCAGCTCCCAGCCCCCGCCCGCCCCGGCGGGTGAGCAGACAAGCCTCTCGGGCTGGTGAGCGCCGGTCGGCACTGATCCTCTGTGCGGGAATCTCCCCGCTTTGCCCTCCGCACCCCTGTGGCTGCGCCGTCCTCCGCGTCTCCGAAGCTCCCCCTCCGCCACCCGCAGTCTCTGCCCGCGAAGGGGCTCCTAGTGTGTGGAAACTTTTCCTCCTTCACAGCTCCCTCCCACTGGTGCAGGTCCCGTCCCTATCCTTTTGTCTCTGTGTTTTTTTTTGCCCTAGCCAGGTACGTGGGGAGTTTCTTGCCTTTTGGGAGGTCTGAGGTCTTCTGCCAGCGTTCAGTAGGTGTTCTGTAGGAGTTGTTCCACATGCAGATGTATTTTTGATGTATCTGTGGGGAGGAAGGTGATCTCCGCGTCTTACTCCTCTGCCATCTTAAAGGTCCTCCCTTTTCTGTATCTTTTTGACATGATATACTACTTACATGATTTTGCTATCACCTATATCAGTATTTCACAAACTTTGGTATACATGAGATGCACCTGTAAGGTGTATTAAAATAGATTTTTGGGCCTCATTCCTAGAGGTTTCCATTCAGAAAGTCTGGGACAGGGCCAAGATGTTGCATTTCTGACAAGTTTCCAGTAATATTGATGCTGTTGCTGCTGGTTCAGGCATTGATGTATAGTATTCTTTAATTATATTCTTTAAAAATAATTTTCCCTCAAATACTGTTTTTAAAGGAGACATTTTATCTCTGTTAAAACCAAGTAGATACTATTGTCTTCCCTGAGTGGTTTGAGCTTGAGGCATGTTTGCTTATTTTTGGGGGAAAGATTTGGCAAAGGTTGGAAGACTTGTAAAATGAACTGACATTAAACTAAGATTTCTCCTTAATGTAATCGGAAAGGGTGCAAAGAAAATGACGGGAAAAGTAACTTGCTTACCATTTGATTAAAGATTATTTAATTCTGTGTATATGAACTACCTAAAATTACCTTGCATAGTACCAGTGGTATTATATACATGCAGTATTTTCGGAAATAACGCTTTAGAATATGATTAAGTACTTCAGTTCACTGTAAATACTTGTGACGTTTATATGTTGTTAGTTATATTCAGGATCTTATGCACTGATTTAATGTTGATTTACAGTCAGCATTACAGAAAAATTATGTAAGGGTAAAGCAGAACAACATGCTAATCTCATATATAAAACTTGTCCTAAAGAAGTTCTGTTGTTGGCCAAGGTTCTATTTTAATAGTACAGAGTTGAACAATATTTAATTTTTTGTGCTTGGGTGATGTTTTAAACAGGCTGAGCTTTCTCTTTTTTCTTAATTTATTTTAAAGAAGTCATCAGTGTAACAGTCATGGCCCCAGAAGCAAACAAATGCACAGTTTTAATAGTGTCTAACATTTTATGAAACAGGCTTACACTTGTCATGACTAGCAGCATCAGTGACCGTGAGTCCTGTTCAGTTAAGTGGGAGCGTGGTCACAAATAGCATCTTGAAATGCAGCTCATCTCCCTGCCTTAGAGCAGTACTTCCAGCAAGACAGAAATGGAGAATTGCATATTTTCAAAAGATGGCTGGTGACAAGATACTCAGACTATAGTGGCAGCTGTAAGCAAGATGATAGAAGAGGTACCAACAGGACTTGCCTTGAACGTCAGGTGCCTGTGATGTCTTGGAAAGAAATAGCAGTTAGCAGGTACTGCTTTACTCAGCAGCTTGAAACAAAAACAGTTCCTCTGTCAGGAATCCCAGAGCCACTTAACTGGGTGCTTTGGGCTCAGGGCCTCTCGCAAGGTTACAGTCAAGGTGTTGGCTGGGGCCGCATCATTGCAGGGCTTGATAGGGAGAGGTTTTGCTTCCAGGCTATTTACATGGTGGTCGACAGACCTGTTGTGGCAGCTGTTGGCTGGAGACATCAGTTCCCTACCACGTGAGCTACTCACCACGTGAGCTACTCACCACATGAGCTACTCACCACGTGAGCTGCTCACCACGTGGCAGCATGTGTCCTCCAGAGCAAAGGCTCTGAGATAGAGCGAGAGGGGGTGACAGTTCCAGCAAGATGCCTGCAGGGTGCTTCATGACAGCCACCACCGACGGCCTTCAGTGCTGGTGAAGAAGGCGAAGGAAATGGTGGGGCATTGGTGTCACATGGTCTGGATCGGAAGGAGCCCCGAGCCGGGAAGGTGACGCGCCCTTCACCCAGCCCGCGTCCCCAGGGCCGACCCCCAGCTCAGGCTCTGGGGCCTGCTGCCAGTCCTCCGCCTTCCCCACCCTGTGGGCCCCCCTGGGCTGGGATCCCCTTTGCCCCTCTCTACAGCTCTCTTCAAGAAGGGCCCTTTGTCCTTCTCCACCCCGTGCCCCGTTCCCACCGTGCTTTGAAGACTGTGCTGGTGAGAAGAGGCCCAGGTGGGAGGCAGTCAGCAGGGTCTTCCAAGCGCCTGTACCCCCTACCGCCCGACACACACAGCTTCCCAGTGAGTGGCTGTGGGGGAAAGAGGTGCGGCCGGCCCAGTTCTTACTCCAGCATCAGCTCCACCTACTGCAGAAGCAGGGGTTAGCCTTGCCCAGCTTTTAGGGACTTTGGTGGGGAAAAGAGCTTTCAAGAGAGGAGGGTGATTTTAGAGAGGGATGACAGTGAGCCCTGGGAGAGTGGCAGGGAAGAGGAGGGGTGGCCGCCTGTCTCCCTCCCCTACCTCCCCCCGAATGGAGGGCGGAGCAGTTAGAAGGGAGGGAGTCCGTTGCCGCTCAGCCTCAGAATAAAGGCGCCGTTTACTGGCTCAGTTTAAAAAAGAAAAGAGAAGACAACGTCATTTCTAAGTGACATCCATCACTGTTGGACTGTTTTATTTGTTAGAAAAGAGTCATTAGGTCCAGCCACACTCAGGGAGGAGAGGGGCGTGAGTATCAAACCAGCAAGGATCGGCAGTGGGGACCATCTTGGATATGACCACGTCCTGGTAATGCCTGCCTGCCGAAGGTACTTGGTGTTACAAGGAGGAAGGGTAGCCAGGCAGCCGGAGGGTCTGGTCTCTGTTCTTTAACAGAGAATCCAGGGTTCTTTGTGCTACTTCCTAAGATTTATTTTTAGGGAGTGAGAGAGGTGGGGGAGGATATTGTTAGGGCGTAGAGCTGCGGGATTCGTCAGGTAGACTCTTAGAGGTGGAGTCTGATTACCTGAAGATACTGCACGTGTGGTAGCAGCACAGAGTAGAGCCAAACGCTCTTCATCTTGAGCATTTGAATGCTCTGGTTTAGGACTGTATGAAATACTGCTTCTGTTCCTATTCATAGAAACTAGTGTGGTTTGAAGACTAGCACATTTCAAGTGGTGCACAGTTTATAGGCAGCAAAGAGTTATTCTGTATCATGCTTTTAGCTTTATTTTATGACTTCTCTTGTAGTGACATCTTGTTGCTGTGTACAACTCACATATTTTGTCCCATTGGGTATGTAGCAAAGAACTCTAGATAGCAAATGAAGGTTATTTAATATGGAAAATCAACAGGGAGAAGCTAAGCGTAATGGGTAAGAATCTAGGAAACAGCTGTTTTTGAGAATCAGTCTCAGATTTCTCTTCTTTTCTTCATCCCAGCTCCACCCCACTGTAGTTCAGGCCCCCAGTGTGTTCATTCAGAACTGTAGCAAACTTGACTTCTAACTAGACTCTTCCCTGCAGTATAAATAAGATACGACAAAGCAGACATATTTGAAGTGTGGCCCCCAGTGCGTTCATTCAGAACTGTAGCAAACTTGACTTCTAACTAGACTCTTCCCTGCGGTATAAATAAGATACGACAAAGCAGACATATTTGAAGTGT